>NC_086330.1:375792980-376120480 GCF_032445375.1 Bacillus rossius redtenbacheri
ACTCCATAGTTCTACGTACACTCGGTCAAATGTCACCCACTGATTGGCTGCTGTCTTGTGAGACGTCCCAGCGTAGCAGCCTGTGATTCGTATAAAGTTTTGGTTGGGTGTTTCTCATTGGCCCAGAGTCATCCAGGTGAGTTGTAAGCCAATGGCAGAGGCAGCACTGAGGTATAAATAACTATTTGTATTTTAGCCTATCGCGCAATGAATTCGAAAATTTTTCCGGTCTCTAGATATGACTCTTAGAAAAAGCTACAGTGTTTTGTGAAATACCTTGACATGAAATGAAATCGTGTAATACAGGTGTCCCTACTGATCGCTAGGGGCAGGCATTTTTCGCGAATAAATCTGAACGCCTATTAGATTGCAACAAGATATATCCGCACCAACAGTTTCTTCCTTGTGATTGGCGGCCGTCTGCGAGAGAAGTCGTTGCCTTGTTTGATCGAGCCACTCAGGACGCGTTTGCTTCCGCACTGAATTACTGTGATTGGTGTAACAATTGACATGTACCTTGAAGAAACTCACACAATCACGGAATACAGACGATGCTACAGTGTTTTAACTTTCAGCTAGCCTTCGTTTCTTTTCGCGAAATATGCATGGCCCTACTGATCGCCCTATTTGGCCTGGCACCCAGGAAGGGCTTGCCTCCGTACTGGATGGCTGTGGCTGGTGTGGTGACAATAGACATGCACAGCCAACCACCAGACACAGACGACACACTATTGGCGAGGAAATCTTTTCGGGAAAAATGCATCGTCACTAGAGACCGGAAAAATTCGCGGGTTAGTTTCATGATATGCTATAATTCAAACAACTGTATCTTTATATTGCTTCTCTGATTGGCTTACAGTTTATCCGAAGGACTTTGAGCCAATGATAAACCTTCAACCAAAAATAGTATCGAATCGCAAGCGTCCCAGTTGACAGGTGTCACGAGTCAGTAGCCAATGAGCAGGTGGCATTTGCTCGAGTGTGTCGGGGATTGTGGAGTCTATCCTAGAGGCCAATGAAATCGCGAATTTTTCCAGTCTCTAATCGTTAGGGACCCGAAAAATTCGCGGGTTTAATGACTTCTAGGATGAACTCCATAGTTCTACGTACACTCGGTCAAATGTCACCCACTCATTGGCTGCTGTCTTGTGAGACGTCCCAACGTAGCCGCTTGTGATTCTTATAAAGCTTTGGTTGGGTGTTTCTCATTGGCCCAGAGTCATCCAGGTGAGTTGTGAGCCAATGGCAGAGGCAGCACTGAGGTATAACTATTTGTATTTTAGCCTGTCGCGAGATGAATTCGCGAGTTTTCCCGGTCTCTACTAATCGTCACACAGACCAGTGTAGACGCACTGGCTCACTGCCTCTCTCTCCTGGACGGCAGGTCACAGATGGGGGAAGGCTGCGGCGGTAATTGGCCGGCAGCACGCGAGGGATTCCCCTCTGCGGCTCTCAGAGCCAGAACAACCAACCAACCGGCTTCCCGACTCGGCTCAAGGGCGGGCTGCCATCTGACGGCGTCAGCTGATGCATTCGTGCCGCTTTCTTTCTTCATAACAACAACAAAACAAATCCCCTTTGTTACCATTTCTTAACTCCAGCTCATGTTTTACACCTATTGATTATGTGCTTCTCTGCATAGCACCTCATTATTAGTGTCACGATTATCGTCCTCTGGCTGGCCACACGTGACTGGCTCAGGATAGACAACAGCTCTGCAGTCCAATCACCGCGAGGGAGATTTATATGTGCTTCAAGTCTATCTTGTCACCCAGGGTATTACTAGAGACCGCACCTCAGTGCTGCCTCTGCTATTGGCTCACAACTCGCCTGGATGACTCTGGGCCAATGAGAAACACCCGACCAAAGCTTTATACGAATCACAGGCTGCTACGTTGGGACGTCTCACAATACAGCAGCCAATGAGTGGATGGCATTTGACCTAGTGTACGTAGAACTGTGGAGTTCATCCTACAGGTCATTGAACCCGCGAATTTTTCCCGTCCCTAATCGTAGCTCTAGTTTTTAAAATTTTCCTATTTTCCAAATTATGTTTATTTAAATACCTTCTTTAGAAAATATACATATGTCAATTAGATTAGGCAAAAGAGCACTGAGTGCTGGAATGTCTCGTAAGTACCAAATCTGTAAAGTGTAAAGTATGTGTAAATAAAAAATTTTGAATTTGAATTTGACGAAAGTTGTATATAATATTTTTATTGGTTTTACGATAAAAATAAATGGATTTAGGTAATAGTAAAAAAATGCGGATTTTATGAATTTTTTAAAAAATTTCTACATCTTTTTTATAACCCCTTGCAGTAATGGTTTTTACTAACAAAAGTTTTAGATAAAAATTATAAGATATACAAACACTTTAAATGAATTCGATGATGTGCTTCATAGTTTGATTTTTTTTTGTCCTCCAACCGTGGTTTTAAGTAGTCCTTGCTGTTATGGTTGATAATTTTTTTTGTATTTTATTTAGAAAAAATGTTTTTTGTATTAGCTACTCCTACGAGTTAATACATTCAAACGGATGTGATATTCATCATATTATGGGAGTTATAGCGATGTTTCTGTTTTTTGAAAAACCTTCACCATTTCTACCTCTTTGGTCGGATATTGCTCATTAACGAACTCTACCGAGATTTTCCACTGCTAAATTGTATGTATAATTTTGGAAGTGATTTGTGAAGAATGGCGGCAGTTATCGTGTCCATAAAAGTGATCATATATAAACTTTGGAGTTGACGATAGTATTGGGTTCTATGGACCAGGACGAAAAATTATATAAAAATTTTCCAGAAGGCGCATCATTTTAACGGCTACAATAGGTAGTATTTCTTCGAAATCTACCTAAAATGCAAAGGGATGTCTGAATGGTACTCAACTGAGTACAAACTCATAGAATCAAGCAAACAAGGAAAAAAAATTGACCGTCTGTAGGATGCTGCCTTGATGACTACAGGGACACCAACAGACACCCGGGTGAATCCCAGAAGCCAAGAAAGTTCGGACAATGGCCGCGGAAGCCTTGCTAAGATCCATCTTCTCCGCCAGAGCCTCGCCTCGAGTTACGTCCAAGTGCCGCATAGTGCGGGCCAGAAGTCTGGCGAGCATGTCGGGGTGCGGCGGGAGGGGTCAGTGGGGTGGAAGGGGAAGTAGGGGAGGGAGGAAGAAGGCGGGAAGTAGGTGAAGTGGGGCGCGGCAATTTTAGAAGTTATACTTCTTTAGGTGCGTCATGGAAAAATTATGAGAGTGAGTTTTTACGATGTGCGCGCACCATGGAACGAAATTTTCACAGGAAGATGGTAGACCCACGTGTATGAACAAAACTCCTTATATAATATTATCTTTGAAAGATTTGTGCAATGGGAGTGCATGACTTGATGTAAGCTTTTTGGACATACGCCATTGCTAAGCACATGTATGTCTTTATAAGAAAACCAGAAAAAAACACAAAAGACAAAAAACACCAATTAAGCAAAAAAATTGCTTTTGTCAACAGGATATAAACACCACATAATATTCCGTAACAGGAACATGGTCAACAAATAAAGAAAAATGGACTAACAGAACGAAAAAAAAACCCACAAATGATGACAGCACAAAAATATTGAACCCAAAAAAATTCAGCGCAACAGCTGAAACGAGACAAAAACACATCAAAACGAAAAGACGAAACAAACACAATATATAATCTCTTTCATAAACATTAGGGGACATACCAAACGTATTGGTGTGCCAAATGAAACTTTTTGATAGTAAAACTACACTGGAATATATAAGTACTTATAGTAAACTAAAATGGTCATTGTAAAAAGTAATCGCAAGTTTTTAAAAACCAAAGTACACTGGCATTATTCTTTAATCATGCTATTTCTGTTCCCAATTTTAATTATAATATAAGTAGTGTAGGAAAGCTACTATGTATCCTGTAGAGATGCAGAAATTTATATTAATTAAAGACTACATTTTTTTACGTACCCAACGCAATTCCAATTAGTCACAAACTCATAAAACCGCATAATTTTAGTTAATTTCTACACAGGGAATGGCATCCCTGACGGATTTTCTTAGGTTTGTCATTATACTAATAGTAATAGGAAGGTGAATATGTGCAGAACACGTATTTGTTATTATTTTTGCTATGTCTATCTCTACGAGAAACAAACAGGTACTTAAAGGTAGGAAACACTAAGAAAAGTCATAAATAGTTGTTTATATGACAGACTTCGCGGCAAATGAACCCTTTTTAAAATGCTTTTTATTACCACGTTTTTATTAGCTTGACCTGTACGTATGAATGGACTATGTAATAAAATCTTTCCACTCAATTTTTACCCACTTTTAGACATCTGAATGTGTTGAAATGTTGCATAAGTATAAATAACCTCTGACAATACAATATTCTGATAACTTAAGACATAAGTGTTAAGGGAGAGTGGGGGGGTCATAGGATCAAAAAAAACTCTAATTTCTAGCTATGGGTAGAGACAGGAAAAATTCGCGAATTCATCTCGCGATAGGCTAAAATACAAATAGTTATACCTCAGTTCTGCCTCTGCTATTGGCTCACAACGCACCTGGATGACTCTGGGCCAATGAGAAACACCCAACCAAAGCTTTATACGAATCACAGGCTGCTACGTTGGGACGTCTCACAAGACAGCCGCCAATGAGTGGGTGACATTTGACCGAGTGTACGTAGGACTATGAAGTTCATCCTAGAAGTCATTGAACCCGCGAATTTTTCCGGTCCCTAGCTATGGGTAATAAGAGACCTTCAAAATTCGCGGTTTCGATGGCCTTCAGGATAGACTGCACATACCCCTGTACACTCGGGCAAATAACGCAAGTTCATTGGCTGCCGACTTGTAAGTCGTCTCATCTGGTTTGTCTGTGATTCGATCCTTCTTTGGTTGAGGGTTTATAATTGGTTGAGATTCGTCCAGATGAACAGTAAGCCAATAGCAAAATCATCTAAGAGGTATATGTATTGACTTCTAGCCTATCGCCGAATGAATCCGCGAATTTTTCCGGTCTCTACTTATAGTTTCTATCAGTAATAACTAGAGACTGGAAAAATTCGCCCTTTGGATGGCCTCTAGGATAGACTCCACAATCCCCTACACACTCGGGCAAATGCCACCTGCTCATTGGCTACTGACTCGTGACACCTGTCAACTGGGACGCTTGCGATTCGATACTTTTTTGGTTGAAGGTTTTTCATTGGCTCAAAGTCCTTCATATAAACTGTAAGCCAATCAGAGAAGCAATATAAAGGTACAGTTGTTTGGATTCTATCATATCGTGAAACGAATCCGCGAATTTTTCCGGTCTCTAGTAATAACAATATGTTTTGTAATAGATTTTCTATCACTACTTTTAGGATATGGTCAATACGAACATTTGAGGATATAGTCATTACGAAAATTTTAATTTATAGTCATTACGATAATGACTATATGAAATTAATAACAATAAATTTAAATTAGTAATGGGATGCTTGATATCTAGGAACACCTGTATTTCGCGATTTCATTTAATGTCAAGGTAGTTCACAAAACACTGTAGCTTTTTCTAAGAGTCGTGGCAAATTGTGAGGGTGCAGCATTACGGTGACCACATTCTCATTGGCCCCGTCAAGAGCGGGACGACACCTCTCACCGACCTCAGCCAATAACCACAGGAGAAAAGCTACAGTATTTTGTGAAATACCTTGACACGAAATTTATTCGCGAAATACAGGTGTCCCTATTGATATCATTTGTCTTAAAATTTTCTATCACTATTTTTATTATGTATTCATTACGAAAATAATTTAATACATGAAATTAAAAACAATATAAACTTAAAAATAGAAATGGGGTGCTTGATATAATTTGTCTTAAATTTCCTATCAGTAATAACTATACGATCTGTAATAGTAGATATTATATCACTAACTTTTAGATATAGTCAATACGATAATCATAGGATATAGTCAATACGAATGTGACTATATGAACATAATAACAATAATTAACTTAAAATTACTAATGGGTATGCTGGATATCATTTGTCTTAAATTGTCTATCACTATTTTTAGGTTATAGTCTTTACGAAAATGACAGAAGAGAGCACCCCGCGCTTTTAGGTATACAGAGTTCTGGTGAATTATTTGGCTGTTGGACAAAGAAATTAAATTAAAATTACATTTTTAAATATTTTATTTTACTTAACAATAAAGGAGTTTTTAATAGTTTCTTAAACCATAAGTTTATTTTTATCTTTCGTTACTTACTTTCTTTTAGTCAGGGGTTTTTCATAAATTTTATTTAATGATTTCTCGATTATAACGTTTACATCCGTCGAGGGTTTTTTCTAAAATTTTAATTTTGCTTTATATTAGCTAGTAGTTTTTTCATCATTTCAGCCACTGTACAGACTTTTTGTCTGTTTTTGATAGTTTTATTATTAGCATATGTGTATACATTTATAATTTATTACATTATTTAATAAATAATTAAAATTAATAATAATTCAGCATACTATATAATGAGTTTCATTATTAATTGAAATTTATCTGAAATTTAGCAAATTCGTTAATTAATTTTATACACATCTTTATATTAATATTGAATATTGAGTATTAATTTAATTTAAATTTGATTACAATATATTTCAACAAGTTCAGTGTCTTAGATCAAAAGAAGTACAACTTATTACGCGCACACACGGTGCCGTCGAGAGAAACTAAGGGCCGGGGCATATAATTTAGTCGCCCCCTCCCCATTACTAAATGTAAAAAAAAATTTTGGGGGCCGCAATTTAAAAATCTATATAAAAAAATCTAAATGCTCGTTAAAATCTTAAATCTCGGAAAGTTTTGCAATTTTGACACAACACGTTGCATTCGAATACGCGCGTGTTTTTATGTAGGCCTACCTAGGTACTTCACGCATGTGACATTTAGAAAGATGGATTAAAACATAGATGGATATAAACAATATATTTTAAATGTTTTCGTTTTGTTGCTGTTTTTCATGACAAATATTTGTAATGTGTAGGGACCGGAAAAATTCGCGGGTTCAATGACTTCTAGGATGAACTCCATAGTTCTACGTACACTTGGTCAAATGCCACCCACTCATTGGCTGCTGTCTTGTGAGACGTCCCAATGTAGCAGCCTGTGATTCGTATAAAGCTTGGTCGGGTGTTTCTCATTGGCCCAGAGTCATCCAGGTGAGTTGTGAGCCAATAGCAGAGGCAGCACTGAGGTATAACTATTTGTATTTCAGCCTGTCGCGAAATGAATTCGCGAATTGATCCGGTGTCTAGTAATGTGTATCCGAGGCTGTATCTGCCCGCTAGCACAGTGACTGCTCTGCGCTGGTTCCGGAGCCGCTCGTTAGGCGCGCTGCTAATCACCTCGCGTGCTCGTGAAGATGCGCTCTGGGAAGCCCGCCTCATGCATATGCGCGCAGCTGCCCTCCAGACAGTCCTGCTGTGACTTGATGTAGGCTTTTGGACATACGCCATTGCTATACTCATGTATGTATATCTGTAGAAGAAAACTACAAAAAACACAAATTAAGCAAAAAATTGCTGTTGTCATTATATAAACACCACACAATCCTCCACAACAGGAATATGGTCAACAAACAATGAAAAATGGACTAACAAAACGAAAAAGAACCCACGAATGATGACAGCACAAAAATACCGAACCCAAAAAAATTCAGCACAACAGTTGAAACGAGACAAAAACACAGCAAAACGAAAAGACGAAACAAACACAATAGTTTTCCAAAAAACAGAAGAGAACGAAAAAAAAAATACCCACAAATGATGACAGCACAAAAATATTGAAAAAAAAAAAAAAAAAAAAAAAATTCAGCACTACAGTCAAAACGAGACAAAAACACGACCAAACGAAAAGACGAAACAAACACAACAGTTTTCTAAAACAGAAACAAGCGACGTTTCGGGAACTGCAATCTGCTCCCGTCCTCAGGCAGAGACGCACACAGGTGCGACTGAGTAGGGGCTGGATAAATGAGTGTATTTATCATAGAATGGACCTGCTGTGCCGCCACACGGACAACTCAGTGGCTCAAGGTCGTTCCTCGCGCGCGTCTTGCGACACAGCGTCCACACGGAAACAATTGTGTCTTTTTGACGTGATAACGTCTTATAAATCGATGAACGCCGGCTGCACGCACGAAAAATTGTGTCACGTTCCGCCTGAGCCGAGCGTGCAAGAACCGGCCAACCACCTTGCGAGGAAAATCTTCTATAATATCAAACAGGTTAAGGCGGGCTTGTTTAGACTAATTGTTCGTGATTATATTTAAACAAATTAATTATATTATATTCGCAAAAACTGTAAATAATATTTGAAAATTAAAAAAGTATGCAATTTATCATCAATGTTTTCTAATGAAGTTATCACGTAAAATTATCGTCCGTAAACCGACTTTACAGACAACTCCCTTTTTATAAAGATATATTTTTTTTAACAAATGAATCATTTCTAAACCAGTTCTTAAAAAAATACTACAAGAAATATATCGTAACTCTTGACAACACATGACTATGGTTATTTTTTCATACAATATGAAATATGTACTTTTTTCGAGATAATACTTAGGGCCGCTTGCAGAGGCAGGCGAGTGAAGACCGAGCAAAAACTTGGCAGGTTAATCAAATGGAAGAATACTCCACTTCGCCTGAAGTCACGACTGTGCAAGCCGGCCTTAATGTTTCTTACGAAAGTTAGCACATAATTTTATATTTTAATTGATGCTTCATTGAAGCGAATTTTTTCAAACCATGGAAAACCAATCAAAACGGAGCGAGGTGACGCAGTTGCTAGACACCGGACTCAGAGGTGGCGCAGTTGCTAGACACCGGACTCAGAGGTGGCGCAGTTGCTAGACACCGGACTCAGAGGTGGCGCAGTTGCTAGACACCGGACTCAGAGGTGGCGCAGTTGCTAGACACCGGACTCAGAGGTGGCGCAGTTGCTAGACACCGGACTCAGAGGTGACGCAGTTGCTAGACACCGGACTCAGAGGTGGCGCAGTTGCTAGACACCGGACTCAGAGGTGGCGCAGTTGCTAGACACCGGACTCAGAGGTGGCGCAGTTGCTAGACACCGGACTCAGAGGTGACGCAGTTGCTAGACACCGGACTCAGAGGTGGCGCAGTTGCTAGACACCGGACTCAGAGGTGACGCAGTTGCTAGACACCGGACTCAGAGGTGGCGCAGTTGCTAGACACCGGTCTCAGAGGTGACGCAGTTGCTAGACACCGGACTCAGAGGTGGCGCAGTTGCTAGACACCGGACTCAGAGGTGGCGCAGTTGCTAGGCACCGGACTCAGAGGTGGCGCAGTTGCTAGACACCGGACTCAGAGGTGGCGCAGTTACTAGACACCGGACTCAGAGGTGGCGCAGTTGCTAGACACCGGACTCAGAGGTGGCGCAGTTGCTAGACACCGGACTCAGAGGTGGCGCAGTTGCTAGACACCGGACTCAGAGGTGGCGCAGTTGCTAGACACCGGACTCAGAGGTGGCGCAGTTGCTAGACACCGGACTCAGAGGTGGCGCAGTTGCTAGACACCGGACTCAGAGGTGGCGCAGTTGCTAGACACCGGACTCAGAGGTGACGCAGTTGCTAGACACCGGACTCAGAGGTGGCGCAGTTGCTAGACACCGGACTCAGAGGTGGCGCAGTTGCTAGACACCGGACTCAGAGGTGGCGCAGTTGCTAGACACCGGACTCACTGCTGGTGAACCCCGGCTGGAAGGCCTGTCCACCCGTCCTGATCTAAGTTTTGCCATAGGCCACTGCGACGAGGTTCTGTTGACTTCAAAAATTATGTTGCGGCTACACAAATGTTTGGTTGGATCTTTACAGACAAACGCATTTTGTGGCGGCGATAATTTTTTGATGTGTAACATCTTAGCTCTCGGTGGGGGGAATTTCACGAATGCGACGGAAGTGTGTAACAGGAAGCAGGGAGAAGCGGCGCTCCTGCTGTGGTGTGTCGGCCAGTGCAAACACTGCCGCGGCGTCTGGAAGAGAGACAGAACACACGGCTGTTCCTTCGCTCCGCTAACAGCAGTCCTGAGCGGTGCGACACATTGCCATTGTATTTTACAATACCTTATAAATAAGTTGAGAAATACTAATTTATAATACATAATAAAAATAAATTAATTTTATAGGTTTTGCATTAAAGAATTCTTTGGGTTTGGATACCCATTCCCATTAGTCATCGAAACGCCTCCTTTTTGCTCAACAATAATCGAACCATCACTGCTAAAGGAAACCATTTTCCTGTTACGTCTGCCTGAGCCAAGACCCTCCACATGTCACTCACACATGCACAACAACTTGTTTATATCGCTCTCTCACGAGTTGTTACCGAGGTTAGACTTCACTGGAGAGTAATGAAACACTCGCTCACTTTTTTCCCCCTTTGTTCGCACAATGAAATATCTAGTCTTCTCTTTATACAGTAGCTTGGCTTCTGGGTTGTAGCCCGTGTCCTAGGCAAATAACTCACCGACGCTTCGGTCGACATTGCAGTCGCCGTCATCAGTGAGCAGTTACCTACTCAGAGGTCCCTGATGATGGTGACTGCAAAATGTCGACCGAAACACGTCGGTGAATCATTCGCAAAAGTACACGACTTCAACCCAGAAGCCAAGCTACTTCAGACAATGGCCGTGAAAGCCTGCGAACATTATTATTGTATTACACAGTATGATTAGGGACCGGAAATATTCGCGGGTACAATGACCTCCAGGATGAACTCCATAGTTCTACGTACACTCGGTCAAATGCCACCCACTCATTGGCTGCTGTCTTGTGAGACGTCCCAACGTTGCAGCCTGTGTTTCGTATGAAGCTTTGGTCGGGCGTTTCTCATCGGCCCAGAGTCATCCAGGTGAGTTGTGAGCCAATAACAAGAGGCAGCACTGAGGTATAACTATTTGTATTTTAGCCTATCGCGAAACGAATTCGCGAATTTTGCCGGTCTCTAAGTATGATTGAGAGACTTTCTTACGTGGGGAGAAAGACAGGAGGACTATCGCTTGAACGTGGGTTGAACTTGTCGGGCGTCTTCGGCAGCAGGTTCGCGACCTCACGGCGGCAGCTGTCGCCTGGCGGGGGGAGGGCGGTGAGGGGGAGCACCTGGTGCGGGGGAGGGAGGGTGAGACGTCCCTGGTCCCTCTTCGCCCGACGACGCCGCTGCGGTCATACCCGGCTGCCCGTAATAACTGTGGGAGCCCTCGCATCTCCGCACGCACGCGATCCCACGAGAACACATCTCCCCCCCCCTCATGACCGCCAGCCACCGGGCGGCCTCCAGGGTCTCTTTTGTTCGTCCTTCTGTTCTCCGCGCTGCCCGCGGCCACACTGCGTCTGCGCGTCTGCGTCGCGTGATCTCCGCTTCGATTGTTCCGCCAGAGCCCGCGGCAGCGCCGGGCGACAATATGTGTATCCTTCAAGACTCGCGGATCCACAGCCACGAGACCCCGTGGTCCTGGTTGCAGCTCACTGCTTTCCTTTGCAGACGGAACAGAAACATTCATATACAATTACAGATAGTTGTAGACGAGGCTGGCTCGCAGCACCGCCCTGCAGGAGTCCTGGAACACCCCCCCCCCACCCCACCGCACACATTCCCCTTGTAATCCCTCCCTCGCAGCTCAGGTGCGACTTGCCATTAGTGCAGTCGCCACCTCCCCATAAGGCCCCACCCCCCTCAGCGCTCACGTTGAACCGGGGGAGATTCTCAGTGTCTCTCGAGGGTTCGGCACGTTTCCAGAGCCCCGGCCGCGTGAAGTAGCGAGACTAGGACGCCAGTGTTCTTGCAGCTTCGAGTGCTTAGTCGGGGATCCCGGACTACTAGACCTTCCCGGGGCCAGACTTGGCAGGCTGAGTGGCCTCTGCTCTGGTGCGTGCCACAAGGGCGAGTGGTGCAGCACTGTAAGAACAGCACTCGGCTGTTGTCCTGCTCGGCACAGCGGGTGGGGAGGGCAGGCTGAGTGGCCTCTGCTCTGGTGCGTGCCACAAGGGCGAGTGGTGCAGCACTGTAAGAACAGCACTCGGCTGTTGTCCTGCTCGGCACAGCGGGTGGGGAGGGCAGGCTGAGTGGCCTCTGCTCTGGTGCGTGCCACAAGGGCGAGTGGTGCAGCACTGTGAGAACAGCACTCGGCTGTTGTCCTGCTCGGCACAGCGGGTGGGGAGGGCAGGCTGAGTGGCCTCTGCTCTGGTGCGTGCCACAAGGGCGAGTGGTGCAGCACTGTAAGAACAGCACTCGGCTGTTGTCCTGCTCGGCACAGCGGGTGGGAGGGCAGGCTGAGTGGCCTCTGCTCTGGTGCGTGCCACAAGGGCGAGTGGTGCAGCACTGTGAGAACAGCACTCGGCTGTTGTCCTGCTCGGCACAGCGGGTGGGGAGGGCAGGCTGAGTGGCCTCTGCTCTGGTGCGCGCCACAAGGGCGAGTGGTGCAGCACTGTGAGAACAGCACTCGGCTGTTGTCCTGCTCGGCACAGCGGGGTGGGGAGGGCAGGCTGAGTGGCCTCTGCTCTGGTGCGTGCCACAAGGGCGAGTGGTGCAGCACTGTGAGAACAGCACTCGGCTGTTGTCCTGCTCGGCACAGCGGGTGGGGAGGGCAGGCTGAGTGGCCTCTGCTCTGGTGCGTGCCACAAGGGCGAGTGGTGCAGCACTGTAAGAACAGCACTCGGCTGTTGTCCTGCTCGGCACAGCGGGGTGGGGAGGGCAGGCTGAGTGGCCTCTGCTCTGGTGCGTGCCACAAGGGCGAGTGGTGCAGCACTGTAAGAACAGCACTCGGCTGTTGTCCTGCTCGGCACAGCGGGTGGGGAGGGCAGGCTGAGTGGCCTCTGCTCTGGTGCGTGCCACAAGGGCGAGTGGTGCAGCACTGTAAGAACAGCACTCGGCTGTTGTCCTGCTCGGCACAGCGGGTGGGGAGGGCAGGCTGAGTGGCCTCTGCTCTGGTGCGCGCCACAAGGGCGAGTGGTGCAGCACTGTAAGAACAGCACTCGGCTGTTGTCCTGCTCGGCACAGCGGGTGGGGAGGGCAGGCTGAGTGGCCTCTGCTCTGGTGCGTGCCACAAGGGCGAGTGGTGCAGCACTGTAAGAACAGCACTCGGCTGTTGTCCTGCTCGGCACAGCGGGGTGGGGAGGGCAGGCTGAGTGGCCTCTGCTCTGGTGCGCGCCACAAGGGCGAGTGGTGCAGCACTGTAAGAACAGCACTCGGCTGTTGTCCTGCTCGGCACAGCGGGGTGGGGAGGGCAGGCTGAGTGGCCTCTGCTCTGGTGCGTGCCACAAGGGCGAGTGGTGCAGCACTGTAAGAACAGCACTCGGCTGTTGTCCTGCTCGGCACAGCGGGTGGGGAGGGCAGGCTGAGTGGCCTCTGCTCTGGTGCGTGCCACAAGGGCGAGTGGTGCAGCACTGTAAGAACAGCACTCGGCTGTTGTCCTGCTCGGCACAGCGGGTGGGGAGGGCAGGCTGAGTGGCCTCTGCTCTGGTGCGTGCCACAAGGGCGAGTGGTGCAGCACTGTAAGAACAGCACTCGGCTGTTGTCCTGCTCGGCACAGCGGGTGGGGAGGGCAGGCTGAGTGGCCTCTGCTCTGGTGCGCGCCACAAGGGCGAGTGGTGCAGCACTGTAAGAACAGCACTCGGCTGTTGTCCTGCTCGGCACAGCGGGGTGGGGAGGGCAGGCTGAGTGGCCTCTGCTCTGGTGCGCGCCACAAGGGCGAGTGGTGCAGCACCTGTGAGAACAGCACTCGGCTGTTGTCCTGCTCGGCACAGCGGGGTGGGGAGGGCAGGCTGAGTGGCCTCTGCTCTGGTGCGTGCCACAAGGGCGAGTGGTGCAGCACCTGTGAGAACAGCACTCGGCTGTTGTCCTGCTCGGCACAGCGGGTGGGGAGGGCAGGCTGAGTGGCCTCTGCTCTGGTGCGCGCCACAAGGGCGAGTGGTGCAGCACCTGTGAGAACAGCACTCGGCTGTTGTCCTGCTCGGCACAGCGGGGTGGGGAGGGCAGGCTGAGTGGCCTCTGCTCTGGTGCGTGCCACAAGGGCGAGTGGTGCAGCACCTGTGAGAACAGCACTCGGCTGTTGTCCTGCTCGGCACAGCGGGTGGGGAGGGCAGGCTGAGTGGCCTCTGCTCTGGTGCGTGCCACAAGGGCGAGTGGTGCAGCACTGTAAGAACAGCACTCGGCTGTTGTCCTGCTCGGCACAGCGGGGTGGGGAGGGCAGGCTGAGTGGCCTCTGCTCTGGTGCGCGCCACAAGGGCGAGTGGTGCAGCACCTGTGAGAACAGCACTCGGCTGTTGTCCTGCTCGGCACAGCGGGTGGGGAGGGCAGGCTGAGTGGCCTCTGCTCTGGTGCGTGCCACAAGGGCGAGTGGTGCAGCACCTGTAAGAACAGCACTCGGCTGTTGTCCTGCTCGGCACAGCGGGGAGGGGAGGGCAGGCTGAGTGGCCTCTGCTCTGGTGCGTGCCACAAGGGCGAGTGGTGCAGCACTGTAAGAACAGCACTCGGCTGTTGTCCTGCTCGGCACAGCGGGTGGGGAGGGCAGGCTGAGTGGCCTCTGCTCTGGTGCGTGCCACAAGGGCGAGTGGTGCAGCACCTGTGAGAACAGCACTCGGCTGTTGTCCTGCTCGGCACAGCGGGTGGGGAGGGCAGGCTGAGTGGCCTCTGCTCTGGTGCGCGCCACAAGGGCGAGTGGTGCAGCACTGTAAGAACAGCACTCGGCTGTTGTCCTGCTCGGCACAGCGGGGAGGGGAGGGCAGGCTGAGTGGCCTCTGCTCTGGTGCGTGCCACAAGGGCGAGTGGTGCAGCACTGTAAGAACAGCACTCGGCTGTTGTCCTGCTCGGCACAGCGGGAGGGGAGGGCAGGCTGAGTGGCCTCTGCTCTGGTGCGCGCCACAAGGGCGAGTGGTGCAGCACCTGTGAGAACAGCACTCGGCTGTTGTCCTGCTCGGCACAGCGGGTGGGGAGGGCAGGCTGAGTGGCCTCTGCTCTGGTGCGTGCCACAAGGGCGAGTGGTGCAGCACTGTAAGAACAGCACTCGGCTGTTGTCCTGCTCGGCACAGCGGGGAGGGGAGGGCAGGCTGAGTGGCCTCTGCTCTGGTGCGTGCCACAAGGGCGAGTGGTGCAGCACTGTAAGAACAGCACTCGGCTGTTGTCCTGCTCGGCACAGCGGGGAGGGGAGGGCAGGCTGAGTGGCCTCTGCTCTGGTGCGCGCCACAAGGGCGAGTGGTGCAGCACCTGTGAGAACAGCACTCGGCTGTTGTCCTGCTCGGCACAGCGGGGTGGGGAGGGCAGGCTGAGTGGCCTCTGCTCTGGTGCGCGCCACAAGGGCGAGTGGTGCAGCACCTGTAAGAACAGCACTCGGCTGTTGTCCTGCTCGGCACAGCGGGGTGGGGAGGGCAGGCTGAGTGGCCTCTGCTCTGGTGCGCGCCACAAGGGCGAGTGGTGCAGCACCTGTGAGAACAGCACTCGGCTGTTGTCCTGCTCGGCACAGCGGGGTGGGGAGGGCAGGCTGAGTGGCCTCTGCTCTGGTGCGCGCCACAAGGGCGAGTGGTGCAGCACCTGTGAGAACAGCACTCGGCTGTTGTCCTGCTCGGCACAGCGGGGTGGGGAGGGCAGGCTGAGTGGCCTCTGCTCTGGTGCGCGCCACAAGGGCGAGTGGTGCAGCACCTGTGAGAACAGCACTCGGCTGTTGTCCTGCTCGGCACAGCGGGGTGGGGAGGGCAGGCTGAGTGGCCTCTGCTCTGGTGCGCGCCACAAGGGCGAGTGGTGCAGCACCTGTGAGAACAGCACTCGGCTGTTGTCCTGCTCGGCACAGCGGGGTGGGGAGGGCAGGCTGAGTGGCCTCTGCTCTGGTGCGCGCCACAAGGGCGAGTGGTGCAGCACCTGTGAGAACAGCACTCGGCTGTTGTCCTGCTCGGCACAGCGGGGAGGGGAGTGCAGGCTGAGTGGCCTCTGCTCTGGTGCGCGCCACAAGGGCGAGTGGTGCAGCACCTGTGAGAACAGCACTCGGCTGTTGTCCTGCTCGGCACAGCGGGGTGGGGAGGGCAGGCTGAGTGGCCTCTGCTCTGGTGCGCGCCACAAGGGCGAGTGGTGCAGCACCTGTAAGAACAGCACTCGGCTGTTGTCCTGCTCGGCACAGCGGGGTGGGGAGGGCAGGCTGAGTGGCCTCTGCTCTGGTGCGCGCCACAAGGGCGAGTGGTGCAGCACCTGTGAGAACAGCACTCGGCTGTTGTCCTGCTCGGCACAGCGGGGTGGGGAGGGCAGGCTGAGTGGCCTCTGCTCTGGTGCGCGCCACAAGGGCGAGTGGTGCAGCACCTGTGAGAACAGCACTCGGCTGTTGTCCTGCTCGGCACAGCGGGGTGGGGAGGGCAGGCTGAGTGGCCTCTGCTCTGGTGCGCGCCACAAGGGCGAGTGGTGCAGCACCTGTGAGAACAGCACTCGGCTGTTGTCCTGCTCGGCACAGCGGGGTGGGGAGGGCAGGCTGAGTGGCCTCTGCTCTGGTGCGCGCCACAAGGGCGAGTGGTGCAGCACCTGTGAGAACAGCACTCGGCTGTTGTCCTGCTCGGCACAGCGGGGTGGGGAGGGCAGGCTGAGTGGCCTCTGCTCTGGTGCGTGCCACAAGGGCGAGTGGTGCAGCACTGTAAGAACAGCACTCGGCTGTTGTCCTGCTCGGCACAGCGGGTGGGGAGGGCAGGCTGAGTGGCCTCTGCTCTGGTGCGCGCCACAAGGGCGAGTGGTGCAGCACTGTAAGAACAGCACTCGGCTGTTGTCCTGCTCGGCACAGCGGGGTGGGGAGGGCAGGCTGAGTGGCCTCTGCTCTGGTGCGCGCCACAAGGGCGAGTGGTGCAGCACCTGTGAGAACAGCACTCGGCTGTTGTCCTGCTCGGCACAGCGGGGTGGGGAGGGCAGGCTGAGTGGCCTCTGCTCTGGTGCGTGCCACAAGGGCGAGTGGTGCAGCACCTGTGAGAACAGCACTCGGCTGTTGTCCTGCTCGGCACAGCGGGTGGGGAGGGCAGGCTGAGTGGCCTCTGCTCTGGTGCGCTCCACAAGGGCGAGTGGTGCAGCACCTGTGAGAACAGCACTCGGCTGTTGTCCTGCTCGGCACAGCGGGGTGGGGAGGGCAGGCTGAGTGGCCTCTGCTCTGGTGCGTGCCACAAGGGCGAGTGGTGCAGCACCTGTGAGAACAGCACTCGGCTGTTGTCCTGCTCGGCACAGCGGGTGGGGAGGGCAGGCTGAGTGGCCTCTGCTCTGGTGCGTGCCACAAGGGCGAGTGGTGCAGCACTGTAAGAACAGCACTCGGCTGTTGTCCTGCTCGGCACAGCGGGGTGGGGAGGGCAGGCTGAGTGGCCTCTGCTCTGGTGCGCGCCACAAGGGCGAGTGGTGCAGCACCTGTGAGAACAGCACTCGGCTGTTGTCCTGCTCGGCACAGCGGGTGGGGAGGGCAGGCTGAGTGGCCTCTGCTCTGGTGCGTGCCACAAGGGCGAGTGGTGCAGCACCTGTAAGAACAGCACTCGGCTGTTGTCCTGCTCGGCACAGCGGGGAGGGGAGGGCAGGCTGAGTGGCCTCTGCTCTGGTGCGTGCCACAAGGGCGAGTGGTGCAGCACTGTAAGAACAGCACTCGGCTGTTGTCCTGCTCGGCACAGCGGGTGGGGAGGGCAGGCTGAGTGGCCTCTGCTCTGGTGCGTGCCACAAGGGCGAGTGGTGCAGCACCTGTGAGAACAGCACTCGGCTGTTGTCCTGCTCGGCACAGCGGGTGGGGAGGGCAGGCTGAGTGGCCTCTGCTCTGGTGCGCGCCACAAGGGCGAGTGGTGCAGCACTGTAAGAACAGCACTCGGCTGTTGTCCTGCTCGGCACAGCGGGGAGGGGAGGGCAGGCTGAGTGGCCTCTGCTCTGGTGCGTGCCACAAGGGCGAGTGGTGCAGCACTGTAAGAACAGCACTCGGCTGTTGTCCTGCTCGGCACAGCGGGAGGGGAGGGCAGGCTGAGTGGCCTCTGCTCTGGTGCGCGCCACAAGGGCGAGTGGTGCAGCACCTGTGAGAACAGCACTCGGCTGTTGTCCTGCTCGGCACAGCGGGTGGGGAGGGCAGGCTGAGTGGCCTCTGCTCTGGTGCGTGCCACAAGGGCGAGTGGTGCAGCACTGTAAGAACAGCACTCGGCTGTTGTCCTGCTCGGCACAGCGGGGAGGGGAGGGCAGGCTGAGTGGCCTCTGCTCTGGTGCGTGCCACAAGGGCGAGTGGTGCAGCACTGTAAGAACAGCACTCGGCTGTTGTCCTGCTCGGCACAGCGGGGAGGGGAGGGCAGGCTGAGTGGCCTCTGCTCTGGTGCGCGCCACAAGGGCGAGTGGTGCAGCACCTGTGAGAACAGCACTCGGCTGTTGTCCTGCTCGGCACAGCGGGGTGGGGAGGGCAGGCTGAGTGGCCTCTGCTCTGGTGCGCGCCACAAGGGCGAGTGGTGCAGCACCTGTAAGAACAGCACTCGGCTGTTGTCCTGCTCGGCACAGCGGGGTGGGGAGGGCAGGCTGAGTGGCCTCTGCTCTGGTGCGCGCCACAAGGGCGAGTGGTGCAGCACCTGTGAGAACAGCACTCGGCTGTTGTCCTGCTCGGCACAGCGGGGTGGGGAGGGCAGGCTGAGTGGCCTCTGCTCTGGTGCGCGCCACAAGGGCGAGTGGTGCAGCACCTGTGAGAACAGCACTCGGCTGTTGTCCTGCTCGGCACAGCGGGGTGGGGAGGGCAGGCTGAGTGGCCTCTGCTCTGGTGCGCGCCACAAGGGCGAGTGGTGCAGCACCTGTGAGAACAGCACTCGGCTGTTGTCCTGCTCGGCACAGCGGGTGGGGAGGGCAGGCTGAGTGGCCTCTGCTCTGGTGCGCGCCACAAGGGCGAGTGGTGCAGCACTGTAAGAACAGCACTCGGCTGTTGTCCTGCTCGGCACAGCGGGGAGGGGAGGGCAGGCTGAGTGGCCTCTGCTCTGGTGCGTGCCACAAGGGCGAGTGGTGCAGCACTGTAAGAACAGCACTCGGCTGTTGTCCTGCTCGGCACAGCGGGAGGGGAGGGCAGGCTGAGTGGCCTCTGCTCTGGTGCGCGCCACAAGGGCGAGTGGTGCAGCACCTGTGAGAACAGCACTCGGCTGTTGTCCTGCTCGGCACAGCGGGTGGGGAGGGCAGGCTGAGTGGCCTCTGCTCTGGTGCGTGCCACAAGGGCGAGTGGTGCAGCACTGTAAGAACAGCACTCGGCTGTTGTCCTGCTCGGCACAGCGGGGAGGGGAGGGCAGGCTGAGTGGCCTCTGCTCTGGTGCGCGCCACAAGGGCGAGTGGTGCAGCACCTGTGAGAACAGCACTCGGCTGTTGTCCTGCTCGGCACAGCGGGGTGGGGAGGGCAGGCTGAGTGGCCTCTGCTCTGGTGCGCGCCACAAGGGCGAGTGGTGCAGCACCTGTAAGAACAGCACTCGGCTGTTGTCCTGCTCGGCACAGCGGGGTGGGGAGGGCAGGCTGAGTGGCCTCTGCTCTGGTGCGCGCCACAAGGGCGAGTGGTGCAGCACCTGTGAGAACAGCACTCGGCTGTTGTCCTGCTCGGCACAGCGGGGTGGGGAGGGCAGGCTGAGTGGCCTCTGCTCTGGTGCGCGCCACAAGGGCGAGTGGTGCAGCACCTGTGAGAACAGCACTCGGCTGTTGTCCTGCTCGGCACAGCGGGGTGGGGAGGGCAGGCTGAGTGGCCTCTGCTCTGGTGCGCGCCACAAGGGCGAGTGGTGCAGCACCTGTGAGAACAGCACTCGGCTGTTGTCCTGCTCGGCACAGCGGGGTGGGGAGGGCAGGCTGAGTGGCCTCTGCTCTGGTGCGCGCCACAAGGGCGAGTGGTGCAGCACCTGTGAGAACAGCACTCGGCTGTTGTCCTGCTCGGCACAGCGGGGTGGGGAGGGCAGGCTGAGTGGCCTCTGCTCTGGTGCGCGCCACAAGGGCGAGTGGTGCAGCACCTGTGAGAACAGCACTCGGCTGTTGTCCTGCTCGGCACAGCGGGGAGGGGAGGGCAGGCTGAGTGGCCTCTGCTCTGGTGCGCGCCACAAGGGCGAGTGGTGCAGCACCTGTGAGAACAGCACTCGGCTGTTGTCCTGCTCGGCACAGCGGGGTGGGGAGGGCAGGCTGAGTGGCCTCTGCTCTGGTGCGCGCCACAAGGGCGAGTGGTGCAGCACCTGTAAGAACAGCACTCGGCTGTTGTCCTGCTCGGCACAGCGGGGTGGGGAGGGCAGGCTGAGTGGCCTCTGCTCTGGTGCGCGCCACAAGGGCGAGTGGTGCAGCACTGTAAGAACAGCACTCGGCTGTTGTCCTGCTCGGCACAGCGGGGAGGGGAGGGCAGGCTGAGTGGCCTCTGCTCTGGTGCGTGCCACAAGGGCGAGTGGTGCAGCACTGTAAGAACAGCACTCGGCTGTTGTCCTGCTCGGCACAGCGGGAGGGGAGGGCAGGCTGAGTGGCCTCTGCTCTGGTGCGCGCCACAAGGGCGAGTGGTGCAGCACCTGTGAGAACAGCACTCGGCTGTTGTCCTGCTCGGCACAGCGGGTGGGGAGGGCAGGCTGAGTGGCCTCTGCTCTGGTGCGTGCCACAAGGGCGAGTGGTGCAGCACTGTAAGAACAGCACTCGGCTGTTGTCCTGCTCGGCACAGCGGGGAGGGGAGGGCAGGCTGAGTGGCCTCTGCTCTGGTGCGTGCCACAAGGGCGAGTGGTGCAGCACTGTAAGAACAGCACTCGGCTGTTGTCCTGCTCGGCACAGCGGGGAGGGGAGGGCAGGCTGAGTGGCCTCTGCTCTGGTGCGCGCCACAAGGGCGAGTGGTGCAGCACCTGTGAGAACAGCACTCGGCTGTTGTCCTGCTCGGCACAGCGGGGTGGGGAGGGCAGGCTGAGTGGCCTCTGCTCTGGTGCGCGCCACAAGGGCGAGTGGTGCAGCACCTGTAAGAACAGCACTCGGCTGTTGTCCTGCTCGGCACAGCGGGGTGGGGAGGGCAGGCTGAGTGGCCTCTGCTCTGGTGCGCGCCACAAGGGCGAGTGGTGCAGCACCTGTGAGAACAGCACTCGGCTGTTGTCCTGCTCGGCACAGCGGGGTGGGGAGGGCAGGCTGAGTGGCCTCTGCTCTGGTGCGCGCCACAAGGGCGAGTGGTGCAGCACCTGTGAGAACAGCACTCGGCTGTTGTCCTGCTCGGCACAGCGGGGTGGGGAGGGCAGGCTGAGTGGCCTCTGCTCTGGTGCGCGCCACAAGGGCGAGTGGTGCAGCACCTGTGAGAACAGCACTCGGCTGTTGTCCTGCTCGGCACAGCGGGGTGGGGAGGGCAGGCTGAGTGGCCTCTGCTCTGGTGCGCGCCACAAGGGCGAGTGGTGCAGCACCTGTGAGAACAGCACTCGGCTGTTGTCCTGCTCGGCACAGCGGGGTGGGGAGGGCAGGCTGAGTGGCCTCTGCTCTGGTGCGCGCCACAAGGGCGAGTGGTGCAGCACCTGTGAGAACAGCACTCGGCTGTTGTCCTACTAAGCACAGCGGGGAGGGGAGGGCAGGCTGAGTGGCCTCTGCTCTGGTGCGCGCCACAAGGGCGAGTGGTGCAGCACCTGTGAGAACAGCACTCGGCTGTTGTCCTGCTCGGCACAGCGGGGTGGGGAGGGCAGGCTGAGTGGCCTCTGCTCTGGTGCGCGCCACAAGGGCGAGTGGTGCAGCACCTGTAAGAACAGCACTCGGCTGTTGTCCTGCTCGGCACAGCGGGGTGGGGAGGGCAGGCTGAGTGGCCTCTGCTCTGGTGCGCGCCACAAGGGCGAGTGGTGCAGCACCTGTGAGAACAGCACTCGGCTGTTGTCCTGCTCGGCACAGCGGGGTGGGGAGGGCAGGCTGAGTGGCCTCTGCTCTGGTGCGCGCCACAAGGGCGAGTGGTGCAGCACCTGTGAGAACAGCACTCGGCTGTTGTCCTGCTCGGCACAGCGGGGTGGGGAGGGCAGGCTGAGTGGCCTCTGCTCTGGTGCGCGCCACAAGGGCGAGTGGTGCAGCACCTGTGAGAACAGCACTCGGCTGTTGTCCTGCTCGGCACAGCGGGGTGGGGAGGGCAGGCTGAGTGGCCTCTGCTCTGGTGCGCGCCACAAGGGCGAGTGGTGCAGCACCTGTGAGAACAGCACTCGGCTGTTGTCCTGCTCGGCACAGCGGGGTGGGGAGGGCAGGCTGAGTGGCCTCTGCTCTGGTGCGTGCCACAAGGGCGAGTGGTGCAGCACTGTAAGAACAGCACTCGGCTGTTGTCCTGCTCGGCACAGCGGGTGGGGAGGGCAGGCTGAGTGGCCTCTGCTCTGGTGCGCGCCACAAGGGCGAGTGGTGCAGCACTGTAAGAACAGCACTCGGCTGTTGTCCTGCTCGGCACAGCGGGGTGGGGAGGGCAGGCTGAGTGGCCTCTGCTCTGGTGCGCGCCACAAGGGCGAGTGGTGCAGCACCTGTGAGAACAGCACTCGGCTGTTGTCCTGCTCGGCACAGCGGGGTGGGGAGGGCAGGCTGAGTGGCCTCTGCTCTGGTGCGTGCCACAAGGGCGAGTGGTGCAGCACCTGTGAGAACAGCACTCGGCTGTTGTCCTGCTCGGCACAGCGGGTGGGGAGGGCAGGCTGAGTGGCCTCTGCTCTGGTGCGCGCCACAAGGGCGAGTGGTGCAGCACCTGTGAGAACAGCACTCGGCTGTTGTCTTGCTCGGCACAGCGGGGTGGGGAGGGCAGGCTGAGTGGCCTCTGCTCTGGTGCGTGCCACAAGGGCGAGTGGTGCAGCACCTGTGAGAACAGCACTCGGCTGTTGTCCTGCTCGGCACAGCGGGTGGGGAGGGCAGGCTGAGTGGCCTCTGCTCTGGTGCGTGCCACAAGGGCGAGTGGTGCAGCACTGTAAGAACAGCACTCGGCTGTTGTCCTGCTCGGCACAGCGGGGTGGGGAGGGCAGGCTGAGTGGCCTCTGCTCTGGTGCGCGCCACAAGGGCGAGTGGTGCAGCACCTGTGAGAACAGCACTCGGCTGTTGTCCTGCTCGGCACAGCGGGTGGGGAGGGCAGGCTGAGTGGCCTCTGCTCTGGTGCGTGCCACAAGGGCGAGTGGTGCAGCACCTGTAAGAACAGCACTCGGCTGTTGTCCTGCTCGGCACAGCGGGGAGGGGAGGGCAGGCTGAGTGGCCTCTGCTCTGGTGCGTGCCACAAGGGCGAGTGGTGCAGCACTGTAAGAACAGCACTCGGCTGTTGTCCTGCTCGGCACAGCGGGTGGGGAGGGCAGGCTGAGTGGCCTCTGCTCTGGTGCGTGCCACAAGGGCGAGTGGTGCAGCACCTGTGAGAACAGCACTCGGCTGTTGTCCTGCTCGGCACAGCGGGTGGGGAGGGCAGGCTGAGTGGCCTCTGCTCTGGTGCGCGCCACAAGGGCGAGTGGTGCAGCACTGTAAGAACAGCACTCGGCTGTTGTCCTGCTCGGCACAGCGGGGAGGGGAGGGCAGGCTGAGTGGCCTCTGCTCTGGTGCGTGCCACAAGGGCGAGTGGTGCAGCACTGTAAGAACAGCACTCGGCTGTTGTCCTGCTCGGCACAGCGGGAGGGGAGGGCAGGCTGAGTGGCCTCTGCTCTGGTGCGCGCCACAAGGGCGAGTGGTGCAGCACCTGTGAGAACAGCACTCGGCTGTTGTCCTGCTCGGCACAGCGGGTGGGGAGGGCAGGCTGAGTGGCCTCTGCTCTGGTGCGTGCCACAAGGGCGATTGGTGCAGCACTGTAAGAACAGCACTCGGCTGTTGTCCTGCTCGGCACAGCGGGGAGGGGAGGGCAGGCTGAGTGGCCTCTGCTCTGGTGCGTGCCACAAGGGCGAGTGGTGCAGCACTGTAAGAACAGCACTCGGCTGTTGTCCTGCTCGGCACAGCGGGGAGGGGAGGGCAGGCTGAGTGGCCTCTGCTCTGGTGCGCGCCACAAGGGCGAGTGGTGCAGCACCTGTGAGAACAGCACTCGGCTGTTGTCCTGCTCGGCACAGCGGGGTGGGGAGGGCAGGCTGAGTGGCCTCTGCTCTGGTGCGCGCCACAAGGGCGAGTGGTGCAGCACCTGTAAGAACAGCACTCGGCTGTTGTCCTGCTCGGCACAGCGGGGTGGGGAGGGCAGGCTGAGTGGCCTCTGCTCTGGTGCGCGCCACAAGGGCGAGTGGTGCAGCACCTGTGAGAACAGCACTCGGCTGTTGTCCTGCTCGGCACAGCGGGGTGGGGAGGGCAGGCTGAGTGGCCTCTGCTCTGGTGCGCGCCACAAGGGCGAGTGGTGCAGCACCTGTGAGAACAGCACTCGGCTGTTGTCCTGCTCGGCACAGCGGGGTGGGGAGGGCAGGCTGAGTGGCCTCTGCTCTGGTGCGCGCCACAAGGGCGAGTGGTGCAGCACCTGTGAGAACAGCACTCGGCTGTTGTCCTGCTCGGCACAGCGGGGTGGGGAGGGCAGGCTGAGTGGCCTCTGCTCTGGTGCGCGCCACAAGGGCGAGTGGTGCAGCACCTGTGAGAACAGCACTCGGCTGTTGTCCTGCTCGGCACAGCGGGGTGGGGAGGGCAGGCTGAGTGGCCTCTGCTCTGGTGCGCGCCACAAGGGCGAGTGGTGCAGCACCTGTGAGAACAGCACTCGGCTGTTGTCCTGCTCGGCACAGCGGGGAGGGGAGGGCAGGCTGAGTGGCCTCTGCTCTGGTGCGCGCCACAAGGGCGAGTGGTGCAGCACCTGTGAGAACAGCACTCGGCTGTTGTCCTGCTCGGCACAGCGGGGTGGGGAGGGCAGGCTGAGTGGCCTCTGCTCTGGTGCGCGCCACAAGGGCGAGTGGTGCAGCACCTGTAAGAACAGCACTCGGCTGTTGTCCTGCTCGGCACAGCGGGGTGGGGAGGGCAGGCTGAGTGGCCTCTGCTCTGGTGCGCGCCACAAGGGCGAGTGGTGCAGCACCTGTGAGAACAGCACTCGGCTGTTGTCCTGCTCGGCACAGCGGGGTGGGGAGGGCAGGCTGAGTGGCCTCTGCTCTGGTGCGCGCCACAAGGGCGAGTGGTGCAGCACCTGTGAGAACAGCACTCGGCTGTTGTCCTGCTCGGCACAGCGGGGTGGGGAGGGCAGGCTGAGTGGCCTCTGCTCTGGTGCGCGCCACAAGGGCGAGTGGTGCAGCACCTGTGAGAACAGCACTCGGCTGTTGTCCTGCTCGGCACAGCGGGGTGGGGAGGGCAGGCTGAGTGGCCTCTGCTCTGGTGCGCGCCACAAGGGCGAGTGGTGCAGCACCTGTGAGAACAGCACTCGGCTGTTGTCCTGCTCGGCACAGCGGGGTGGGGAGGGCAGGCTGAGTGGCCTCTGCTCTGGTGCGCGCCACAAGGGCGAGTGGTGCAGCACCTGTAAGAACAGCACTCGGCTGTTGTCCTGCTCGGCACAGCGGGGTGGGGAGGGCAGGCTGAGTGGCCTCTGCTCTGGTGCGCGCCACAAGGGCGAGTGGTGCAGCACCTGTGAGAACAGCACTCGGCTGTTGTCCTGCTCGGCACAGCGGGGAGGGGAGGGCAGGCTGAGTGGCCTCTGCTCTGGTGCGCGCCACAAGGGCGAGTGGTGCAGCACCTGTGAGAACAGCACTCGGCTGTTATCCTGCTCGGCACAGCGGGGTGGGGAGGGCAGGCTGAGTGGCCTCTGCTCTGGTGCGCGCCACAAGGGCGAGTGGTGCAGCACCTGTGAGAACAGAACTCGGCTGTTATCCTGCTCGGCACAGCGGGGTGGGGAGGGCAGGCTGAGTGGCCTCTGCTCTGGTGCGCGCCACAAGGGCGAGTGGTGCAGCACTGTAAGAACAGCACTCGGCTGTTGTCCTGCTCGGCACAGCGGGGTGGGGAGGGCAGACTGAGTGGCCTCTGCTCTGGTGCGTGCCACAAGGGCGAGTGGTGCAGCACCTGTGAGAACAGCACTCGGCTGTTGTCCTGCTCGGCACAGCGGGGTGGGGAGGGCAGGCTGAGTGGCCTCTGCTCTGGTGCGTGCCACAAGGGCGAGTGGTGCAGCACTGTAAGAACAGCACTCGGCTGTTGACCTGCTCGGCACAGCGGGGTGGGGAGGGCAGGCTGAGTGGCCTCTGCTCTGGTGCGCGCCACAAGGGCGAGTGGTGCAGCACCTGTGAGAACAGCACTCGGCTGTTGTCCTGCTCGGCACAGCGGGGTGGGGAGGGCAGGCTGAGTGGCCTCTGCTCTGGTGCGTGCCACAAGGGCGAGTGGTGCAGCACCTGTGAGAACAGCACTCGGCTGTTGTCCTGCTCGGCACAGCGGGTGGGGAGGGCAGGCTGAGTGGCCTCTGCTCTGGTGCGTGCCACAAGGGCGAGTGGTGCAGCACTGTAAGAACAGCACTCGGCTGTTGTCCTGCTCGGCACAGCGGGGTGGGGAGGGCAGGCTGAGTGGCCTCTGCTCTGGTGCCCGCCACAAGGGCGAGTGGTGCAGCACCTGTGAGAACAGCACTCGGCTGTTGTCCTGCTCGGCACAGCGGGGTGGGGAGGGCAGGCTGAGTGGCCTCTGCTCTGGTGCGTGCCACAAGGGCGAGTGGTGCAGCACTGTAAGAACAGCACTCGGCTGTTGTCCTGCTCGGCACAGCGGGGTGGGGAGGGCAGGCTGAGTGGCCTCTGCTCTGGTGCGTGCCACAAGGGCGAGTGGTGCAGCACTGTAAGAACAGCACTCGGCTGTTGTCCTGCTCGGCACAGCGGGGTGGGGAGGGCAGGCTGAGTGGCCTCTGCTCTGGTGCGCGCCACAAGGGCGAGTGGTGCAGCACTGTAAGAACAGCACTCGGCTGTTGTCCTGCTCGGCACAGCGGGGTGGGGAGGGCAGGCTGAGTGGCCTCTGCTCTGGTGCGTGCCACAAGGGCGAGTGGTGCAGCACTGTAAGAACAGCACTCGGCTGTTGTCCTGCTCGGCACAGCGGGGTGGGGAGGGCAGGCTGAGTGGCCTCTGCTCTGGTGCGCGCCACAAGGGCGAGTGGTGCAGCACTGTAAGAACAGCACTCGGCTGTTGTCCTGCTCGGCACAGCGGGGTGGGGAGGGCAGGCTGAGTGGCCTCTGCTCTGGTGCGCGCCACAAGGGCGAGTGGTGCAGCACTGTAAGAACAGCACTCGGCTGTTGTCCTGCTCGGCACAGCGGGGTGGGGAGGGCAGGCTGAGTGGCCTCTGCTCTGGTGCGTGCCACAAGGGCGAGTGGTGCAGCACTGTAAGAACAGCACTCGGCTGTTGTCCTGCTCGGCAGAGCGGGGTGGGGAGGGCAGGCTGAGTGGCCTCTGCTCTGGTGCGTGCCACAAGGGCGAGTGGTGCAGCACTGTAAGAACAGCACTCGGCTGTTGTCCTGCTCGGCACAGCGGGGTGGGGAGGGCAGGCTGAGTGGCCTCTGCTCTGGTGCGTGCCACAAGGGCGAGTGGTGCAGCACTGTAAGAACAGCACTCGGCTGTTGTCCTGCTCGGCACAGCGGGTGGGGAGGGCAGGCTGAGTGGCCTCTGCTCTGGTGCGTGCCACAAGGGCGAGTGGTGCAGCACTGTAAGAACAGCACTCGGCTGTTGTCCTGCTCGGCACAGCGGGTGGGGAGGGCAGGCTGAGTGGCCTCTGCTCTGGTGCGTGCCACAAGGGCGAGTGGTGCAGCACTGTAAGAACAGCACTCGGCTGTTGTCCTGCTCGGCACAGCGGGTGGGGAGGGCAGGCTGAGTGGCCTCTGCTCTGGTGCGTGCCACAAGGGCGAGTGGTGCAGCACCTGTAAGAACAGCACTCGTCTGTTGTCCTGCTCGGTTCAGCGGGGGGGGAGGGGGAGAGCAGTCCTGCGCAGGAGACTGGATGCAGCCAGGGACTCCCCGGCCGCGCGCAACAGCGGCACAAGTGCCTCGCCCTCCCGGCTGCACGAGCAGTCTCACGCATCGCTAAACATTAGCCCTGAATGGCCATTTTATCGCATTTTTTAGGTCTCGAAAAATATCGTTATGTAAACTTAAATATTATCCATGAAAGATTTGTGCAATGGGAGTGCATGACTTGATGTAAGCTTTTGGACATTCGTCATTGCTAAGCACTTTTTCTGTAGAAAAAAAATAAAAAATACCCAAAAGTCAAAAACACAAATTAAGCAAAAAATTGCTGTTTTCAACAGGATATAAACACCACATAATATTCCATAACAGGAATATGGCCAACAAACAAAGAAAAACAAAGAAAAATGGACTAAGAGAACGAAAAAAAAAAAAACCCAAAAATGATGACAGCACAACAATATTGAAATATTGGGTATTTTTTAGTTTTCTTCTACAGAAAAAGTGCTTAGCAATGGCGTATGTCCAAAATCTTACATCAAGTAAACTTCAGTATCTCTTTTTTATAGCACTAAAATACTATACACAATAGCCTACAGTAGCATTGAAAATCGTAAAAAAAAAAAAAAAAAAAAAAAAACCCTCCAAAGGTCAAGTGTTTACTGAAGAATATAAATGTTTTGCTGTTTTTATTGTTGCTTTTATTGTTTAAAGATTTAAGTATTTTATGTAATAAAGTCGAAAACGAGAAAGCTGGGGTGCGGGCAGGGGTGGGCACTATTGCCACTATCGTCCTCCCATAGGACCGCCGGAATTCGATATTCATTAGTTTTTCTGGCAAAAAAAGAAAGAAATGTGTGAGTGACTGGTCTGACCAGAAATTTCTACTTATACTTGCCTCACCTGCGATGGTTAAATTTCTTGTGATAAAAATACTTCACTTATAAATATAGTTAATAATTTAGTTTAGTTGAAAGTTTTGTTAACAGGCTTTATTCAATACTTAAGCATATTTCTGAAGAGTTAAAAGGAAACTATTTATATGTAAATATTTTTTGTTGTTTTTAAACACTTATGTTTGTGTACATGTATGTATTATTTAGATACCCGGAAATATCGCGCATTCGTCTCGCCTCAGGACATAATTCAAAGTCCTAGGTGTGCTCAACCCATGTTTGCTTTCCCAATTTGTTGATTTCTTAGAACATTTTTATCCTTGTTAATTAGCACCACCTGATTCGCCACTTCCCGTTGGCTCACGGCCTTAGAGGGGCGTGGCCAAACAACTGCGGTCCAATCATGAACACAGTGCGAGAGTGTAAAGGTTTACAGTCTAAATTGCGATAAAATGAATGCGCAACATTTTCCGTATCTAAAATAACATTAAAATAATTTTAGGACACAAAATTTCCAGAATAAATACAAAGTAGTCAATAAGTATATTTATATTAGCCGGCGTTTCCCGGGCTAAACATATCATAATGTAAGGAACATTACTACCGAGTTCCAAGTCTGTAGGACATACACTTGAAAATCGGGAATTCCCATACATGGCACAGCCTCGGTGCATCAAGGCTACGCATCAGCAAAACTGGAACGCCAATCTTTTAGCTTCATTTTGTGGAAAGGCAGATAACCCCTCGTCAAGATGCAACGGGCACCAAACGATAGCGCGTTACTTATTCAAGGCAACGCCATCTATCGATGAAGTTCTACAACCAAACTGTTAATAGAGCCTTCAGTTCGCTGGCAGCTGCGAGCTTCGCCAAGCGGTTGGGTTTCGGGAAGGAGAAGGTTAGGAAGTTGGCGGAACTTACTAAATGACCGTGCGGCGGACATAGAGATATGATGCAAACTCACTGCGTCCCTATGACCTACCTCCTATCTTAATATATATAAATCCAGTGTCCTGATGTTTGTTTCCAGTGAACTCTTCACCAAGTCAACCGATTTTGATGAAGATTGGCATTTATGTGTAATTTTTTCCAACTAGAGAGATAGGATAGTTTTTATTGCGATTAATGGTCTTAATACTTTATAATTAATAATAAACTGATTATCCATGTTGATTGGTGTTATTAATCGTAAGTTTCATAAGTCACAAACAGATGGCGCCTTGTTAAATCAGTTTTTTACAGACAACTGTTGTACTGTCTGACATAAATATCTCATAGATGATGCTACGTTTCAATTCAATTTTTTTTTTCTCCATGTTGTGCACATTTTCGTTGATCAATGTACTACGTAACCTCGCTTTTTTGTATTATTTTTGATTTTATTCTCACGTGTTTACAATTATTTATATCTATCTTCAGTATTTATTAATAAAATGAACTGTAATTTATTATAAGTAAAGGTAATCAGAGTATTTAATAATAAAATAGAATTGAAAACGTTATGTTAATCTGAGTTAAATTTTGTCTTTTAAATCCTTTCTAAATCACTCAGCCACAGCAACGCGTGGCCGGGTCTGCTAGTGATTTTATATTATAAAAATGAAATTAACTCATTTTTTTCACTTTTTAAGGGGGTATATTTTCATAATTATATGTAGCCTATGTCACTCTCCGGTCCAAACCGTTATTTTTTTCGTTGCTTCGCCAAAGGACAAACAGACAAACATACATACGTCCGAATTTACAAATTTAAAATTATTAGTAGGGAACGGAAAAATTCGCGGATTCAATGACCTCTAGGATAGCCTCCATTATCCTCTGCACTTCTCAAGTAAACACGCGTGTTCATTGGTTACTAAATTGTGAGTCGTCTCCACTGGGTGGCTTGTGATTCGACGCTTCTTTGGTCGATAGTCTCTCATTGGCCCAGAGAGCTCCAGTTAAACTGCGAGCCAATAGCAGAACCAGCAGAATTATACACATGTTTGAATTTCAGCCTATCACGAAATGAAACCGCGAATATTTTATGTCTCTAATTATTGGTAGGTATTTACTCTGCTCGTTTCAATAACGAAAGAAGCGAAAGAGAAGAAAACTGTCACGGAGGATGGTGGACGTGTAAAGTGTAGTTGAGTCTCGGGTCTGGGTGCCGGGGGACGGGAAGTGACGTCAGCGCGGCAGGGAGATGTGTCGGTGAAGGCGGGAAAGACGCGGCAGTTCTTCCTCTGGCGTCGACAGGTGATGCCCCCCCCTCCCCCAGCCCGGATCCTGCGCCAACCGTCGCTCCCACGGCGAGCGGCGACAGGCGGCCAGACAGAGACGGAGAAGCAGTGGGTTCCGGCCCTCGCACGGGCGCGACAGCTTGCAAGCACGCCAAGAGCCATTCCCCCGTCGGCCCAGGGGTGTACCTGCGTCTGTGTCAGCGAGGAGAGTGTGGTGACTAGGGACCGGAGACATTCGCGGGTTCAATGACCTCCAGGATGAACTAACTCCACAGTTCTACGTACACTCGGTCAGATGCCACCCACTCATTGGCTGCTGTCTTGTGAGACGTCCCAACGTAGCAGCCTGTGATTCGTATAAAGCTTTGGTCGGGTGTTTCTCATTGGCCCAGAGTCATCCAGGTGAGTTGTGAGCCAATAGCAGAGGCAGCACTGAGGTATAACTATTTATATTTTAGCCTGTCGCGAAATGAATTCGAGAATTTTTCCGGTCTCTACCCATAACACCTCTGCTCACTGGTATCGCCTCGGGACTGGCGCGCAGTCTCCCGGTGCATGGAGATAAAGGCCGGTCCACACGCAACGTTTTCAGCAACGATTTACCTGCGCAGGTCACATCGTTGTAGACAAGACGTGGGGTGCGGACAGGAAAACTGCGCATATTTGTGAACTGCGCGGAGACGGAACACGGAGAAGGAAAACTGTGGCCAAGAGCATTTATGTCCGCGCAGTTTAGTCGACCTGCACAGACTTGTCGTAGCGCGTGGACACTTCCTCCGTCTTCTCCGTACACGGAGCTCAGTTCTCCCTCGGTATTTGTGCCGGAACAGTGTAATCTGTTCAACCATGACCGATCTGCGACAGTGTTCACGTGAATTTCCAACAGAGTTCATTGGTCTGTACAAGTCCTTTCCGTGTTTGTGGCGGGTCAAATGAAAAGAATATAGCGATAGGGACAAAAAAAGTCAAGCGTATGAAACACTTGTGCAAAAATACAAACAGGTTGACATCGCGGCTAACAGAAATAAAATAAAAAAAAACATATTAATTCTTTGAGGTCGGTATACCGGAAAGAATTGGCCAAAGTAAGGAATTCTCGCAACTGATAGGATAAAACGTGGCTGCAAACTGTGTTGTGTGGACACGGCTAAACTGCAACCTTTTGTTTGCACAGTTTTGCCTGCGCAGTCAAAACTGTGTACAAAACGTTGCGTGAGAACCGGCCTTAAGGGTGTGATGCAAGTCCCTCAGGTGCTTGCCAGAATCTGTCCCGGGCGGTTCATGTCAAAGAAATTACTCGGTAAACACGCGGTTATGCCATTCCCACTCTAATAAAAACACAGTTTAGAAACAAAGGCTCGGGGAAAGAACCACTCACGCGCCCTCGGAATATTCTTAGATGCTTTTAGTGAACAGATACCACTTTGACGTCTCAAGCAGTTCTCAAATGGCATGGTTTATCCTGAAGGCCTGCACACCCTGTGTGTGCCCGGCTAGGTCGTGTCTTTCTTCTCATACAGACTTCCGAGTTAGAGCGAGCCCACGACACACTGCTACACAGAGAAAAGGTTTGTTTGAATCAAACAAATATTTGTTTATATGTGGCTAGAGACCGGAAAAAATTCGCGGATTGTGTACAATTCTGCTGGTTCTGCTATTGGCTCGCAGTTTAACTGGAACTCTCTGGGCCAATGAGAGTCTATCGACCAAAGAAGCGTCGAATCACGAGCTACCCAGTGGAGACGCCTCACAATGTAGTACCCAATGAACACGCGTGTTTACTTGAGAAATGCAGAGGATAATGGAGGCTATACTAGAGGTCATTGAATCCGCGAATTTTTCCGGTCCCTATATATGGCGAAACAAATATTTACTTGGTGGAACAAAATATTTTGTTAGTTTAATCAAAGTTGGTAAAAAAAAAAAAAAAAAACAATTTGTTACACCTAACCAAATATACATTTGAGTTGATAAAATCATTTTTTGGGGTCAACAGAATCTTTCCTACTACAAAATATTTGTTTGAATTAACAAAATATGTTTATTTCGCCATATATAAACAAATATTTTTATGAGGCAAACAAACCTTTCTCTCAGTGTACGTCTGTTTCATGTAACTTGTTTCAAATCTTAAACCTGAGTTTATTTGTAAGTAAGTAGTGCCGTACCAGCGGTGCCAATTTCCCCAACTGTTACTTGAAAAAGCATCACGTGATGTTTGTTCACAAACACTGACAACATTGTTTGCAAACAATACTGACAGAAGAAACCGTGGCAGAAGGACGCGTAGACCATCGAACGACTTTTTTGAAATATCAAATTGAGACAAGTCGCATGGCATTGGTTTTTTCGAATTCCCGGAAAATAAACGAAATTCAAAATATTAAATAATTCACTTGAATTATAAAACGAAAGCAATTGAATACCCAATAAAGGTTCGCACTGTAAGTTTGAAATCGATAGTTTCAAACATGGCGACGAGAAACCTGCAAAGAGTCCTCAGTTGTCCAACTCTCTACCATCGATCGCCCCACTCCCGAGGATTGTAATTGACTTTTACGCTCTGATGAGACATCCCCTCGACTTACCCTGCCGCCTGTAAAAAAAATTAACTTAAAAAAATAAAAATAATGGAAATGTGAGCGAGTCGTTCCGTGTATCATCTAACCTTCGTAACAAGGAAATTGGCGTGTTCTCATGTTGTAAATACACGGATAATACGAACCGTTGAATTCTTAAAAATAATGTCAAATGTGATAAATATATACGCAAATTGGTTTATTCAACTACATTTCTGGTTGCGGATCACAGGTAGTTCCCGCACCCACAGCTAGAATTCATCGCCAGAGCAGTTACGTAGACTTTGATTACCAGACTGAAATTTGAAAACTATATAACCAAACGGTTTCGATAAAAGCGAAAAAAAAAAAAAAAAAAAAATATTTGAAGAAAAAATACTAACCCCGTCTTTGGACGCTATTTACCACAAGGATTTTTGACATGACAACGTCTAATAAATCGATGAACGCCACCTGCACGCACGAAAAAGTGTCCCGTAACGCACATTGTCCCGTTACGTTGTGTCCCGTTACGCTCATTGTACGCTTGCGCCGCATCTCTCTTCCACTCGATTGGAACAATCGATTTGACTTTTCAATCATGTTTTCGTTGTTTGAATTATTAATATTATGTAATTTAACGATCGTCCACCGATTTTCAGCACAATCGGTACGGTTATAAAAAAGAAATGTTGAATTTTCAAATACGTTTTTGTACGAACAATGGTGTTTTACAGTTACACATAATTCAAACTACACCCGGAATCTTTTTCACAATGTTTTAAAAAATATTGTAACACATTATAAATACGTTTGGTGTATTTGGGATGCGTATTTGTTATAAAATCGTATTATAAAATCGAAATAATATAATTCCCCTACGGTGCTGTCATCTACGGTGACGGACGCGAACCGAACGAATCGCGCTATCTACCCGCTTCCGCGGCAACCAGGTACTCGTTAATACATATTTTCCTTTGTTTATTGCGAGGGGCGTTATAATAATTAATTATAAATAAAATTTCGTGCCCGGGGCCACAATTGCATATCATTTTGAGCAATGGAAGACATAAAAACGTAAACTATTCTCGACAAATTTTAATCTCGGCCCCAGCGCACCACAGGCGTCTGGGTTGGAGATTAAAGCCGAAATTTTATTTTAAAAAGTAGCATCTGTCGGCGAGTGCAGTAGCCTAATAATAGGTTATGTTACAATTGACTAAAAAATTATGGTGATTCATATAATTGATGATAGATATTTGATTACAGTTTATTTATATGAAAACTTGTTCATAATTATGTTTAAACTTTATAGCTAAAAGCTAGTTTTTAAAATTAATTACAAGTCATCTACACGTGAACTGTTTCGTCGACTGTTTATGAAGTGAAGTGAAAAGTTAATGTGGTTTTCATTGCTTATTACAACAACAATTTCGGCAATAAAGGTGTTTAATTATTCTTGCATTTTAAAAATCTGATTACTAGTATAATTTCAAGTATTTATTATTTTATTATTAAAATAAATATGATTAAATTTTATTCATAAAAGTATGCAATCATTTCATCAATGTTTTGTTATGACGTTGTCACGTTAAACTGTCGTCCGTTACCCGACATTACAGACAACCATTTTTTTTTAATACAGCCCATCTTGTTAAAATTCATGAAACAGTTTCCGTTTGGCTTTGTGAACTTTGGTTGTTGTCCACCGCCGCAGATGGCAGCGCCGCGGGGAAGCTGAGATGTTGCCGTGACGCGGGATCGCAGCAGTCATCTGGGTCTCTGCCGCATACCACCCCTCGCCATGTCCTCTTCCCTTCCTCCCCGCACCGTCCGGCCGCGCGTGGAAGGGCACAGCGCCCACTGCGCTCCGCCGCGGCTGTTAGCTGCCCGCCAACAGCTCCTGCACCCAGCGCCCGAGCGCAACAGTGGCACACGTCGCACCCTGTGCCTGCGGAACACCTCCCAGTCAAACGGCAAGTCCGACATTTCGAATAAAAGGCCGCATATCGTATAGGGACAGGAAAAATTCGCTTGTTCAACGACCTGTAGGATGAACTCCATAGTTCTACGTACACTCGGTCAAATGTCACCCACTCATTGGCTGCTGGCTATCTTGTGAGACGTCCCAACGTAGCAGCCTGCGATGATTCGTATAAAGCTTTGGTCTGGTGTTTCTCATTGGCCCAGAGTCATCCAGGTGAGTTGTGAGCCAATAGCAGAGGCAGCACTGTGGTATAACTACTTATATTTTAGCCTGTCGCTAAATGAATACATGAATTGTTCCGGTCTCTACTTTAAGGGTTTTCTCGGGAGGGCGAGAGAGAACTGGGAATGAAAGAAGGGTGTGGGGAGATCCGAGACAGCTCGTGGGAGGCCGAGACACGTCGTCAGACTCAGTGAAGGAATTAAGTTGTCGTCCTCACCGCTGCCCGCGTTTACGACCGTGGGAGAGCATCTCTCGTCAAGCTGTTTTCATCGCGCCGAAACTCGTCTCCGAAATTAAACAGGGGAAAAAAAAAATTCGCACGCTTTTTTAGAACAGGTTCACTGAGTAAATGTGGCGTCAAGGGCACTCTAAGAACATATACCAGATGAATATGGAAATTTAGGACGTAGTGAGTAGTTATTATTTTGCAGTTTGAAATGGTTCACACATATGAAACTGCAAATTTTGTTATTATTTTGGGAAGCAGAAAGCGAGGGAGGATGTGTCTATATGTGTGAATTCTTTGCCATGATAATATTGAATTAAAAATGAGAATGATCCCCACCTACAATATATTTTAATTTTTGTTATAATGAAGTTTAACTCAAGTACCTAGCTGATGTGTCAATAAAATCTTTGTTGAAAAATACTCACTTTTTTATGGAATTTTTACGATACTTTTCAGAGAGTAAATGTCAAGCTACTAAGCAATCTTGTAGCGTTCGCCTTCATAAAGCCATAACTAGAGACCGGAAAAATTTGCGAATTCATTTAGCGATAGTCTAAACTATAAATAGTTATACCTCAGTTCTGCCTCTGCTATAGGATCACAACTCACCTGGATGACTCTGGGCCAGTGAGAAACACCCGACCAAAGCTTTATACGAATCACAGGCTGCTACGTTGGGACGTCTCACAAGACAGCAGCAAATGAGTGGGTGACGTTTGACCGAGTGTACGTAGAACTGTGGAGTTCATCCTACAGGTCAGTGAACCCGCGAATTTTTCCGGTCCCTATCCATCACTATAATTTGAGTGACTTCAACTTGGAAACACAACCACTCCACAGGCCCTCCGTGGTGTCGTCGATGAAGAGACGACTGTTAAGCGGTTTACTTCAATACCAAGCTAGACTTTAGAATCAAGCACAAATTAATTACGTAGCAAACAGTTGATTGGCTACTCTATGATTTGAAAGATTGGGAAATTATACCATCCGAGTAATGAATGTTTTCCATTGGCCAGAGGTTTTCTAGGGTGTGTCGAGCCAACAACGTTAGTCCAATCTCCGTTGACGTCAATTATTTGCGAGAATATTTTGCCAACAGAATAGTGTTTCGAAAATACCCAACTTCTCGCTCTTTTGGTTGGCTAGAGTATTATTAACAGGGCGTAGTTACTTACAGTTAAATCAAATAAGTTCTATAAGGCAGCCGCTTCATCCTCAATGGCCCAGAGGTGAGTTTACTAAGAACGCTGGTTACAAACTATCCAGGGTTTCCAGTTAAGTTACGGTTTATCTTCGAAAATTTACGGTATTGAGTTAGCATATTTTGAATATGAATTAACAATAATAATTTTATTATATTTACAAAACATTCAGAATCTTTTTGAATATACATCAAAAACAATTTTTTCCCCCCTTCCACGCGTGTGTTTACCGTGTTTACAACGCAACTTTCGACTCGAAATTGTAATCAGTAGAGACCTGCAAAATTCGCGGATTAATTTCATGATATCTACAATTCAAATAATTTTACCTTAGCACTGCTTCTGTCATTGGTTCACTGTTAATCTGGAGTAATGAGGGCCAATTAGAGACCCTCACTCATAGAAGTGTCGAATCACAGACACTCGGTCGAGACGACTCACAAGTCAGCAGCCAATGAGCAGGTGGCATTTGCCCGAGTGTGTAGAGTGTAGTAGAGTCTATCCTGGAGGTCATTGAACCCGCGAGTTTTGCAGGTCTCTAGTAATCAGGCGTAGTTTCGTTGAAAAATCCGTTAATTTACTGTAATTTCTAATCGTGTAGGCGAGTTGAAAATTGGCAGAGACCTGCAAAATTCGCGGTTTAAATGGCCTTCAGGATGGACTGCACATTTCCCTGTACACTCGGGCAAATAACGCCAGTTCATTGGCTGCTGACTTGTGAGTCGTCTCAGCTGGTTTGTCTGTGATTCGATCCTTCTTTGGTTGAGGTTTTTTTATAACTGGTTGAAATTCGTCAAGATGAACAGTAAGCCAATAGCAAAATCATCTAAAAGATATATGTATTTGACTTCTAGCCTATCGCCGAATGAATCCGCGAATTTTTCCGGTCTCTAAAAATTGGCCATGCTTTCGTTACGTTTTCTGCGTCCTGCGTGATTATAAACGGGTGTTTGATAAAGTCGTTGTTTTAACGTTTTGTTTGTTGCGTAGTTTGTAAACTTGGCCTCACAATCGCACCATATAGCTCGGTGTCTGCGACAAGACATCGCCATGACCGCGAAGTCTCCTGTGGAAGGGAGTCACAGTCAGCATCACAGTAGCCCGTCGCGTCTGTTCGTCTGCCGCCGTAGCGTTTACAACACTCCCTGCGTCCGCCAATACATGCTCCCTTATACGTCCTCCCAACTGTCGTGAACACTTACATTTCTCTTGTATAATTATATTAGTTTGACAATCATGTAATTTATGCACTTATGACTCATCTAACTCAATTATTTTTTACTCTGGTGTTTATTTCAACATTGTTTAGAGTAACCATGCGTTATTAATTACACTTCTGTGAATCATACGATTTTTGTTTCAAATACAATGTGTACAAACAGAATTAAAATGTAATAATGTTAAGCATGTAAATAATTACACTTCAGACACTTCTGATATGATAAAATGTTTTCACGCAATACGTTTGCAGACATTTGGAGGTTATAATTTGATCCGTCTGTCCGTCCGTCAAACGAATGAAGTGACCAAACTTCTGACGGACGGACAGGGTCGTTACCACAACGCCGAAATACCACAACGCCGAAAGTACAATAACACCGAATACCATAACGCCGAATGCCAAATTGACCGCAACGCCGACAGCTAGAAAACTGCTGTGTACCACAACGCCGAAATACAGTATCGCCGCAATTGTTGCTTTGGTAAGGGGGGGGGGGGGCGGCACAGGAGCAAAATGAATAACAACTGAATGAATTTGTGTGCTAACCTTACCTAACCTAACCTTTGTGGCAGTCCTGCAATGACATTTTTCGGCGTTAATGTATTTAGGCGTTGTGGTACACAGCAGTTTTCTAGCTGTCGGCGTTGTAGTCAATTTGGCATTCGGCGTTATGGTTTTCGGCGTTGTGGTATTTCGGCGTTGTGGTGCGTCCCGGACGGACGGACGGACGGACCATGTGATTGGCCGCAGGTCACGTGACTGACGGACGGAGGCGACGGACTATCGCGAGTCCAGCTATCTGGATCTGAGGGGAAACACGTGTCACAAGCCCCTGCGGTGTCTTCCCGTAATGGCGGTATCTCGTGCCAGACAGCTCTTCCTGAGAATAGAATACAAACTATGTCCCTAATGGGACTTCATTCTGCCCTCTTTTTACTCCCCTTTACTCTCTCTTTCTCCCGGGTGGGAAGGTAGAGAATGTGATTACAGTAACTGCGAACAGGATACCTCCGACAGCGACACGTGGGCGAGAGTAGCTAAAGGAATAATTCATGAAGTAGTAATTCATCAGCAATTTAAAATAGGAGCTGAGACAAATAGGGCATAGTTTATGAATTAATGCCCCGTACGAGCAGGTGCATTAACGCTTTAATCAAACCAACCTTCTGATGGATTGTAGCGCTAATAGATAACTAAACAGCCCAGCAATTGATAATATTTATATATCAGCGTGTTTGACGATATATATATTTTTTTCCAAAATAGGTATGATAAGCATCCGTGCATTATGGTAGAAACAAGAAAATTAAAGGTATCTGCCACCATCCCCTCTCAAAAACAGTTGGATGTTCATTTACATGCATAATAAATACTTAAAACATACCTCGAGTACATACTTAAACTGTTTATTATGCATATAAACATGTTTTGTGAACTGAGATGAAAATATTAACAAAAAATTAAAACATTAGCAAGTTTACAAATTATATTTTTTAACCCGTCATGTTGGTACACCTAAAACAGTACTAATTGTATTAACACGGAGATAAAAGTTGAAGTTAGGCCTTTGCTTGGATTCAGTAAAATAAATGTTTTATTACTTACTACCTAAAGATTTCAGGCAAGTTTTGTCGCAAACTTTTTATAAAATATTATATTGTGAAGGTTTTTAGTTAATTTCATACCTACTACGTTTTACATTAAAACTGAGAAATAGTGTCAATAATGTTGTTCCGAATAAAAATGAATATCATTCCATCTTCGAAGTAACTTTGAAGCCTAACAGCGTGAAATCACTTGCTCAGGTGGGATTTATCACGATGTATCCCTGCAAAGATCCTGATTTTTTTTTTGGGAATAAGAATACGTTACAGTATGTAAATTCCTCTGAGGTTGCCTTACATACACTGTAAATATTTTGTTTGTACTTTTACAAGGAAAATACTTGGAAACTCAGTTGCCAACGCCATCACTTGTAAAACTGCAAGGGAGAGTTTTGTAAAATTGCAAATGGTACAAATTTACAAGTGGTATAATTGGAAACTGAGTTTCCAAGGGCTGTCCTTGCAAAAGTATAAAACGATTTTTACAGAGTATATATTACTGCTCCTCCGTGGTGTGTGATGAACGCTCAGTGGACTACTTTATACGAAAGGTCCAATCACAACACGAATCAAACAAATAGTGCAGATGGTGGTAAGAACACACGCCCCAGGGTGCGATTCTTTGGAAGGGGGGAGAGGTGTCCAGCGAGGACTTCTCTAAGTGTGGGATGGGACGGGTTCCTTACCGCCTGCGCCTCCTTGCACGGATATCTGCGCGTCTTCACTCCACCCCCGCCTGTCCCTGGTTTCCTTCCCCGCGGTTTAAAACAACATTCTTGAACGAACATCTATTAAAATATAAAATTATGCGCCAAATTTCGTAACATATACCTACTCAGAATTATCTCGAAAAAAAAAAAAAAATTTCATATGCAAAAATGGGGGTTTCTGTAAAGTCGGTTTACGGACGATAATTTTACGTGATAACGTCATAAGAAAACATTGATAGAAAATTGCATACTTTTTAATTTTCTAATATTATTTACAGTTTTTTCAAATTTAATTTAAATAATTTATTGAAATATGATCACGAACAATTAGTTAAAATAGCCCTCCTTAACCGGTTTGATATATTATAGAAGATTTTCCTCGCCCGGTGGTTGGCCGGTTCTTGCACGCTCGGTTCAGGCGGAACGTGACAATGAGTCATGCTTTTTCGTGCGTGCAGCCGGCGTGTATGGATTTTTAAGACGTTATCACGTCAAAAAAAAAAACCTTTACCGTGTGTTGTTACAAAGTTACAAATATATTTCTTGTGGTATTACAAACTATTATTTGGCAACTTTGTAAACGTACAGATTTTTTGACGTGACAACGTCTAATAAATCGATGAACGCCAGCGGCACGCAATTAAAAGTGTCCCGTTATGCACATTGTCCCATTACGCGGTGTCCCGTTACGCTCATTGTACGCTTGCGCCGCATCTATCTCTCTTCCACTCGATTGGAACAACCATCGATTTGACTTTTTCGAGGCACATTAAACTTGAAACACTCCCATTCGTTTCTTTACTTTTCCTATCATCGTCCTATCCTTAACAGAAGAGCACAGATTGGAAGAAGTTAAATAGCAAACATGTTTAAAAGTTATAGTTAAAATAATCTCTTCGCTAAAGTAATAAACATATTTGAATTAATGAGTGCAAATAAAAATTAAATTTATCAATTAAATTGTAGATTTAATTTCACTCCTTTGTATCCATACAAAATAGTGATAATTCAATAAAAATGATTCAATTTTATTCATAAAAGTATGCAATCATTTCATCAATGTTTTGTTATGACGTTGTCACGTTTAACTATCGTCCGTAAACCGACTTTACAGACAACAAATTTCTTTGTTAAGTACACTGTTTTGATAGTCACGGACTTTATAATATATATATATATAGGTATATAATTATACACTATGTGAAATTTACCATGTCTTTCAAAACATTAGATTTGATTTTCTTGTTTCTCATGTGCAAATTAGAAGAAAAAAATATTTTACAACCAGGACAAAATTTCAAACAGAAAACATTCGAAATCGATATTTTCCGGTACCGGGAATCGAACCCGAGCCTCCTGGGTGAGAGCCAGGTATCCTAGCCACTAGACCATACCGGATATTCTAACTTATCTGGATTGTTTATAGTATACTAATATGTATACGAAGTGTTAATATAGCGAAGTCATGGCTTCGTAAAGCCTACAGAATTTTCGTGACCTACATGCTTTGAAATGCGTGAGACAGCCGCTTGACCAATCAGCGTCCAGGACGTGTGGTGACGGTAAAGAAAACGGTGTTGGAATGTTCGTGACCTACATCCTACATCTACCGCGAGACAGGCGAAATTGTTTCCACGAGATATAGCCCTGATGCTATGGTTCTCCAGAGATCCTTAGGAATACAGAGTGACTGAGACTGTTTTTTTTTGTAGCACGCTGCTGTGACGTGGTCAAAGCCAACTGCCACGTCGCCATACAAAAATCTATCATTCACACCAACAAAATGAAAGAATTTGAAATAAAACAGTGAGGAAAGTTTTTATATCCCCCCCCCCCCCCCCCCTCGATTACCAATTCGCCACAGAAAAGAAATTCTGCGTCCGCACGTAGCCATCTCCATTAAAAAAAAAAAAAAAAAAAAAAACTCGTTTGCTTGATCACGCTTAATCGCTCGTTAGTTCTGACGTGAAATTAAAATCTCGTGTCCAGTCGTAAACAGCGGTCAGAAATCTGATGGTTTTGCTGTGATCCCATGACGTGATGGGAAATGATGGAATGGACGGGCAGATTGACGGTAGAATCATCTTGGTCGTAGGCGAGTGGTCTGACCACCCAACCAACTCTGACCCTTATTTGTCGTTAAGGGTCAGTCTAGTCAGGGGTGTACGTGTGTCTGCGAGGTGGGACTGGCGCGCAGTCTTCTCCCAGTGCATTGAGCGGTGACCGTCACATTACATGGCGGAGAAATGAAGAATGAGGTGTAATGCAAGTCCCTTAAGTGCTTTCAAGAATCTGAACCGGGGGTTTCTTGCATACAAATAATTCTTAATACGCGTTTTTTTATTATCAATGTCACTCTTTAACAAATACAGACTAAAAAGCAAAATACGGAAACAGAACTACTCAACCACCTTCACAGTATTTTTTTTTTTTTCGTGGACAAACACCGCTCTGATGTACTAAGTAGTTATCAAATCACGTTGCACACCGCAAATGTGCCCGGGTAGGCACAGCGCGCCACTAGCAAACCGCTCAGGCGGAGCGAATGAAATGCTGCCCCTTGGATGGGCAGCCCTTCAGGATTTTTCTGACAGTGGTTAGTTTGTACAGCGACTGAAAGAGCAGCCCATCCAATTTCTGAAAACATGTTTCTTTAAGTGTGCACACTTTTTTTCGTTACTTTTACACGGGAAGCCTTCTTTTCACAGACGAGAGAGCCAAACGCCCGATCGTGTATCTTCGGTTTTTTTTTGTTCATTGTAAATAAATATGGCGGTGTTGATAAAAGGATACTAATGGTAAATTAGGTTAGGTTAGCTACATTATAAATATTTTAAAACATTTTAGACGGTTGATTCGGTTAGGATATCTACATTAAAGATACGGAAAAAAAGCACGAACTTTGGGGAACTTCGGGTTTTGGCTCTCTCGTCTGTGAAAAGAAGGCTTCTCCTTTTACACCTCTACTTGACACGCCAGAGACTCCGGTGAACAGTCACCAAGGCAAGATGGCGCCGAGGCGGGCAGGACAGCAGCTCTGCGGGGCGACACTAGCGCCGACATCGCGGCCGGCACGGCAGTCGCGGCCGATAAAACCCGGGTCGTTAACAGACGCCTCGCGTCCCTTTGAGGCGCCGACAGGACGTGACGCCGCGCGCCTTGTGCGGCTCCGTGGTTTCGACAGCCACCCCCGCCCCCCTCCCCCCGCAAGCCGCCGGCGAGCCACGCAACCACGCAAGAGGTCCAGCACCACGCACGATGCACCATGACTCGAAACTTCGGCTGCTGACCTTACTTGTACTACTTTTCCAAAATGTATTTTTTTAGAAAAGTGAAAATGGCTAAAAGACGTGTTGTCAGGTCAATTTTTAGGCATGAAACGTCCTGTACAGTACATTCTTAGAATCACTTGATGGACTTATTTTACACCATATGTCATGGTCACCGCTCAATGCACTGGGAGAAGACTGCGCGCCAGTCCAGAGGAGACACCGCGCTAGAAGCACCAGCGAGCGTCGCGCTTATCATCCCGCCTCGCCGACACACACACACCCCTGACTAGGATGACCCAGAGGTGGTTGGGTGGTCAGATCACTCGCCTAGCCGTTCATTCCGGTAGCTTTCTCCACCCTCGTTTCACAGGATCACCGCAGCATCCTGGCTATGTGAACTCTGCCCACCGGTGCTGCGACTGGGCACCAGAGCTACATGTGTTCCACGTGGAACTAAGCACCATGGAGCGTGAACAAGCACCATGTCATGTTCGCAATGTTTTATTTCATTGAAAGGGCCACGTGCGAACACAGAATTTATTTCCGACAAAAAAAAAGGGGGGGGGGGGTAGGAGGAGATACAAACACTTTGCCCGCTGATTTATTTTTAGATTCTTTCATTTGTCTGTGTGAATGATGTTGAAACCGATTATGGATTAAAATATATTTTTAACATGATGCAAGCATAATAAGACAATTATAACTATTTGCGATAATTACGAATGATATTAGGAAATGTAACCTGAAGAATCCAATTAGAGTTGCATTATCAACTGCAAATCCTTTTGATACTCATTGAAATAAATCCTGTTCTAGACAGGCTCATAAGAAATCAGTAATAACTGTGGCATCTCAAAATGAGATTTTTATATGGTGACTGACGTGGTAATTGGATACGAACCCGACACAGCAAATCCTCCACAATATATTCTGTAATTTTACATACATTCCGATTCCCAAAGTTGTTTGTAATACTACAAGATGTGTAATCATGGGCGTGGTTATTTTTGCATGTATGAAATACGTTTTTCGAGGTAATACTGTGAATTTCTTGTAACAAATTCTAAATAATTTTATATTTGAATTGATATTTAATTCATGCATAATTTTTCTTAAATATGGAAATGATAATCGAATAAAAACTAATTGGACTTTATTTTGTTTTATTGTGTTTATTGATGTAACCAGTTTATACTGGAAATATATTCAGGGAACAGTTTACAAATGAAATACTATTGTTGGTACTGGGAAAACACAAGGCTTAAATGCCTGGATAAGAATCCAAATCCAATTTTAATGTGAACAATAATATCTTATAATGATAAAGTTGTTTTGATGTAAACGTTGAAATATCTATAATTTTACATGAATATAACTGTTTCAAAAAAAAAGGGGGTTGTCTGTAAAGTAGGTTTACGGACGATAATATTTTGTGAAAACGCAATAAGAAAACATTGATGAAAAATTACATACATTTTAATTTTCAAATATTATTTACAGTTTTTGCAAATATAATTTAATACATTTGTTTAAATATAATCACGAACATTTAGTTAAATAGCCCGCCTTAACCTGTTTGATGATATAGAAGATTTTCCTCGCACGGTGGTTGGCCGGTTCTTGCACGCTCGGCTCAGGCGGAACGTGATACAATTTTTCGTGCGTGCAGCCGGCGTTCATCGATTTATAAGACTTTATCACGTCAAAAAATACAGAGAACTGATTTATTTCAATATGTTTCATTATGTTGGTGTTGTGTGAGGACGTGGGAATTGGCTTGGACCGTGTCGGCTCGGAGCCAGCATTCCTCGTGGTCGCGACTCCCAGTGACTCCCAGTGACTCCCAGTGACTCCCAGTGACTCCCAGTGGCTGCCAGTGACTCCCAGTGACTCCCAGTGACTCCCAGTGGCTGCCAGTGACTCCCAGTGACTCCCAGTGACTCCCAGTGACTCCCAGTGACTCCCAGTGACTCCCAGTGGCTGCCAGTGACTTCAAGTGACTCCCAGTGACTCCCAGTGACTCCCAGTGGCTGCCAGTGACTCTCAGTGACTCCCAGTGACTCCCAGTGACTTCAAGTGACTCCCAGTGACTCCCAGTGACTCCCAGTGGCTGCCAGTGACTCCCAGTGACTCCCAGTGACTCCCAGTGGCTGCCAGTGACTCCCAGTGACTCCCAGTGACTCCCAGTGACTCCCAGTGGCTGCCAGTGACTCCTAGTGACTCCCAGTGACTCCCAGTGGCTGCCAGTGACTCCTAGTGACTCCCAGTGACTCCCAGTGACTTCCAGTGACTTCAAGTGACTCTCAGTGACTTCAAGTGACTCCCAGTGACTCCCAGTGACTCCCAGTGACTCTCAGTGAGTTACAGTGACTTCCAGTGACTCTCAGTGACTTCAAGTGACTTCAAGTGACTCCCAGTGACTCCCAATGACTCTCAGTGACTTCCAGTGACTTCCAGTGACTCTCAGTGACTTCAAGTGACTCTCAGTGACTTCAAGTGATTCCCAGTGACTTCCAGTGACTCTCAGTGACTTCAAGTGACTCTCAGTGACTTCAAGTGACTCCCAGTGACTCCCAGTGACTCTCAGTGACTTCCAGTGACTTCCAGTGACTCTCAGTGACTTCAAGTGACTCTCAGTGACTTCAAGTGACTCCCAGTGACTTCCAGTGACTCTCAGTGACTTCAAGTGACTCTCAGTGACTTCAAGTGACTCCCAGTGACTCCCAGTGACTCCCAGTGACTCCCAGTGGCTGCCAGTGACTCCCAGTGACTCCCAGTGACTCCCAGTGACTTCCAGTGACTCTCAGTGACTTCAAGTGACTCCCAAGAACTCCCAGTGACTCCCAGTGACTCTCAGTGACTTCCAGTGACTTCCATTGACTCTAAGTGACTCTCAGTGGCTGCCAGTGACTCCTAGTGACTCCCAGTGACTGCCAGTGACTCCCAGTGACACCCAGTGGCTGCCAGTGACTCCCAGTGACTCTCTGTGACTTCCAGTGACTTCAAGTGACACCCAGTGGCTGCCAGTGACTCCTAGTGACTCCCAGTGACTCCCAGTGACTCCCAGTGACTTCAAGTGACTCTCAGTGACTTCAAGTGACTCCCAGTGACTCCCAGTGGCTTCCAGTGACTTATAGTGTCGGGGGAAACTAGTGTACTTACGTCCCTGTGTTGTCTTTGGTTGGGAGGGTGGAGGTTATATAAAACTGAGAAAACTCGGTATTTTTGCAAAAAACAAGGACATCTCATTTTATTTTTGCATAGGTTGATTCCGTTTTTTTCTTCTTTCGAAAATGTGTACCCAATCCTCCTTTCCTACTCTTAAAGCAACGCAAAATTTTGTTACTTTCTGTTGTTTAAATTAAGAGGAAAATTACTGCCTACATCTCAGAATAATCTAGACGGACAAACGGAAAACATCGTATACCCTTAACTTAAACTTTGAAATATATATTTTTCAATATTTGTATGTCAGAGTCATAAGGCACTGTATCAAATAAACCACATTTTTCAAGACATAAGTTTAATGAATTTTTAAATAGTACCTCTTTTATTTACTCAAATATTTTCTACCAAAAATATGTGAATATTTGACACATCGTAGTGTTGTACGTCATTTGCAAGAACGTCAAAACCCAAGGAGTGCTAAATCCTTTTTTTTTTCTCTCTTCCATTGGCTGGTTTTTTAGTGAAAACTTTTTAGTTCTAGTCAGTCAGCACTTCTTGATTCGCTTACGTTCCTCCTAGCTGGGCTACGCTAGAGACAGGTAAAATTCGAGGATACATTTCGCTATATAGGCTAAAACGAAAATACGTATACCTCAGTGCTGCCTCTGCTATTGGCTCACAACTCACCTGGATGACTCTGGGCCAATGAGAAACTGTCAACCAAAGAATGATCGAATCACAGACAACCTAGTTGAGACGGTTCACGAGACAGCAGCCAATGAGTGGGTGGCATTTGACCGAGTGTACGTAGAACTGTGGAGTTCATTGAATCCGGTCCCTAGGGCTATCGTGGAGGTGATGGAAGCCGTGAATAATCCCCGGCGAGTGTCTGCGTGTAAGAAGCGGGCAGGAGGAAGAGAGAGAGAGAGAGAGAGAGAGAGAGAGAGAGAGAGAGAGAGAGAGAGGAACCCCCGGGGCGGGCAGAAGGCGCGTGCCACAGACAGACAGCTGCGCCTCACATCCCGCCAGCATCTGGAGCCCCTGGTGCAGTGTAGGGGGGTGGGGGGCACGTGCTGCAGAGCCAACACCTGCCCGCCTCGCTAGCAGCATGTCGCCTCATCCAGACCTCACCGCCCAGGTACTGCCAACTCCTTCCACACACACGCCACTGTAGCTCTGCACTGCTAGTCGCGGGAAGAAAATAAAAATTACGAGAACGCAAAATCAAGGAATACAATTTCATGCCCATTGGTTGTCTGTAAAGTCGGTTTACGGACGATAGTTTAACGTGACAACGTCATAACAAAACATTGATGAAATGATTGCATACTTTTAAGAATAAAATTGAATCATTTTTATTGTATTATCACTATTTTGTATGGATACAAAGTAGGAGTGAAATGAAATCTACAATTTAATTGATAAATTTACTTTTATTTGCACTCATTAATTCAAATATGTTTATTTCTTTAACGAAGAGATTATTTTAACTATAACTTTTATACATGTTTGCTAATTAACTTCTTGCAATCTGTGTTATTCTGTTAAGGATAGGACGATGATAGGAAAAGTAGGAAACGAATGGGAGTGTTTCAAGTTTAATGTGCCTCGAAAAATTCAAATCGATGGTTGTTCCAATCGATTGGAAGAGAGACAGATGCGACGCAAACGTACAATGGGCGTAACGGGACAATGTGCGTAACGGGACTCTTTTTCGTGCGTGCAGATGGCGTTCATCGATTTATTAGACGTTGTCATCTCAAAAATGAAAACATGAACCCACGGAGCAACAAGCGTGAATCAGCTGACGTCAAAACAGATAAACCCAACGGTGAACCTAAACAGGTATCACGGATAACATAGACGAACACAGTGGGCTAATGATGAGACAGTTTCAACAATAACAGTAAATGCAGACGGACAACCAAACCTGGACAACGCAGCAAATATACGAATACAACGATGAAGATGAACATATATTATGTACAACACCGACCCACACTGTATGCTTCCAATGACAATATGTTTGATACGTTTCGGGATCTGCCATCTGTTCCCGTAATCAGGCACAAACAGACTGATCCAATGGTGTAAGTCCAAGAAATTGTATTAAAACAAAATTCCGCATTGCGTGAATTACTTCAAGAAAATATTTCAAACTACACCGACAACTTAGAGCTCGGTCTTGAACTTCATGTTGATTTTTTTTTGTGGCGGATAACGCGAGCCAAAGTTCACAAAGCCAAAGGGTTACTTTATATTATAATGCTTAGTGAATTTGAACAAGATGGGCAGTAATTTTGTAACATTCCTTACAAAATTCAGGCACAAAGGGGCGTTTAGTATTTTTTTAAGTCTCTATCGTTTTTAACGGAGCCGTTTTATTATATAGTTTAAAATTTCGGACTGCTATTCAAATGATTCGATAGTCGACGTAGCTGCTTCGGCAACAAATTATAGTGGCGGGTGCGGAAACTACGTGTGATTTGCGTCAAGAAATGTAGTTGAAAACACAATTTTATTATATTTTTATAAATTGTGGCATTATTTTAAAGAATTCTACGTTAAATTTCGTGTCCGAGTTTCGAATTATAACTTATTGTAGTTGCAAAATGAAAACATATGAATTTGCTCGTTACGGAGGTAGATGTTAAGCGTGATTTTTTTTTCCTGCTTTTACATCATGATTTTGTATTTAAGGACCTTTATACAAATTTTAACTACATATCTCCTTTGTATTTGTTGTTTTGCCATAAATATTCTCAAGACATATTCATATAGTGCAATATAAACGGGTGTGAAAGTTGCGACAACTGTTCGATATTATTATCACTTGCGCGACTATTCAAACCACTATATAACACTTAGTAAATATCTGTTTTAAAATACTTATGACAAAAAAATAAATTCAATAGAGATATCGTGTTAAACTTACAGCAATAGCCCTTAACTAACAGTAATGACAAGAAAACGCGTTTTACAAATTAGGCTTCGTTATAGCATAGCAGATACATAATACCTACAGTGAAACGCTTAAGTCAAAAGTGAATAATTGCTATAAATTGTCTACCTTTTGAAGTCCTTTGTGTTTAATAATTAATACATTGTCGGGAATGATTACAACTGCAGTAATGCGGTCAATAGACACTACGTAATGTTCTTTGAAAATCTCTTAATGTGTGATCTCTGCCTTAAGTGTCCCGTCTACTCGGAGTGTATGTGTATCAGCGAGGCGGGACGATAAGTACGATGCTCGTTGGTGCTTCTAGCGCGGTATCGCCTCTAAGCGCAAGGCTTTAATGTAAAAATTTACAAATATCTGTAAGTTTAATTATTTTCCTTTTACAAAAAAAATTCCAGTGTGCCTGCCATAAGCAGGAAATTATAATTATATACTTAAAAGGTTTTCCTTAAAACATAGTTATGTCGACACGTGTTCCACAGCCACGACTGCCCCCACAGTGAAGGGCTTCTCGCTCAGGTATCTGCGCTCAGGTGAGCACTGTGTCCTCGCTACAGCGGGCCCTTTGTGCCAGCAGCCGCTCTGCTTCCCACGCGCAGGTACAAGTCCACAGCGGTCCTCGGTGCATTTCCTAGGGCTTTCCCTAAACTTTGGTCCAGTTAGATCAACTTTTATTGTTTTGTCAAATTTCATATTTTTTTTAATTATTTGCCTGAAAATAGACAATCTTGTGAAGGCTGCCCGCTCCGAGACGCACTCGTCGAGTTCAGCTGGACGGAAGGACGGAAGGACGGAAGGACGGAAGAAAGTACGGAAGGACGGAAGGATGGAAGGACGGAAGAAAGTACGGAAGGATGGAAGGATGGAAGGACGGAAGAAAGTACGGAAGGACGGAAGGACGGAAGGACGGAAGAAAGTACGGAAGGACGGAAGGATGGAAGGACGGAAGGACGGAAGGACGGAAGGACGGAAGAAAGTACGGAAGGATGGAAGGATGGAAGGATGGAAGGACGGAAGAAAGTACGGAAGGACGGAAGGATGGAAGGACGGAAGAAAGTTCGGAAGGACGGAAGGACGGAAGGACGGAAGAAAGTACGGAAGGACGGAAGAAAATACGGAAGGACGGACAGAGGGACAGACGGGCGGAAGGACACACAGATTATCTTGTAGCTTTATAGAAAATAATCATATTATAGATTATGTATGTTTACTTAAAGACTACTCTGGATATAATCCTTTTTATAAGGTTTGCAAGAGTAGTTTATTTATATTTATTGCACACATGATTATATTTTTAACACACATATATATATATATTATATAATATAATACAGTTTATATTATATAATAATTCATATCCTTTTAGCTTGCTTATACAGGTTTCCAGGGCGTTATTCTGTCATAATTCTTATTCTTATTTTCAAAGAGAGATCTGGTGTATATTTTTAATTCTCTTATTCTTAATTAATTCTTTTCAGTTCATTTATCTAATTTGATATAATATTCCGGCTGTTCGATTACACTATACACAAGAAGAACAGCCAAAGAAACTTGTGTAGGAGATTCAAAGAGTTATTTTATTTTTCTGTAGTAAGTTATTCCGTATCGGAAAGCAGATCTTCCATCAGAGATTGTTCGTGCATCCAACTATCGAAACGCTCCAGTCTCTTGGATACTTCAAAGGTGTAATTTCTCCATATGTCATAAGTCTTCTTATCTCTCACAATTTGATTAATATCCTTAATATCAACATCCTCCATAGCCATCTTCCTTGTGTACTTGTTTCGTATGTCTTCTATTTTAACGCAATCATTTAGAACATGCTCTACTGTGTCTTCTTCCATGCACACAGGGCACATAGGGCTTTCCACTAAGTTAAAAGAGTTTAATTTGTGTTTAAAATTCCCGTGACCTGTTAGGAATTGTGAAGTGTAGTGGTCAGTACTTATCCATGAAAATTTCATCCGTTCTTCTATTGAAGGGAATATATTGTGTGTATGCCTTCCCTTGTCAGAGTTTCGCCACCTTTCTTGCCAGATTTCAATATTTTCTATGTGAATTCTGCGATATTTTGAAGCAGTGTATTCCTTGTTCATCTTTAATATCACAACTTTTGCTCTTTCTTGTATTAGTAGGTCTATAGGTAAGGCTCCAGCGATAACCTGCAGTGCTTCTAAAGACGTAGTTCTGTAGCTTTTTGTTACAGCAATTAGAGCTGTTCGTTGGGATGAGTTTAACCTTCTTCTTACATGTGAATTGCGTAGTAGTTCATACCAGACTGAGCAAGCATAGGTAAGTATGCCCAGGTATACTCCATTGTACAGTGTTGTCATAGTATTAGTGCTCAATCCTACATTTGTAGGTTTATGACTCCTTATTTTTTGCATTAACAGTAGGGCCTTTTGTGATGCTTCTTGTATGTGTTCTTGGTATCCTGTTCCCGTTGTGATTTGTACCCCTAGATACTTAACTTTTTGTTTTATCTTCACTATTCGTTCTTGAAATCTTATTAAAGGTGGTCTGTCTTTATGTAATTTTCCCTTTAGTAATACGCCTTCAGTTTTTTCAGATGATATAAGAAGTCGGACACTGCTTGCCCAGGTGTTGATAGAGCGTAGAATAATTTCTGCTGTCTGCTCTAATTCGTAGCGTGAAGTAGCGGGTATAATGAGCAAGCCATCATCTGCATAGCCATATATAATGTTATTTACTGGTAACTCAATTTTCAGAAGCTCATCAAATATTATATTCCATAGTAGCGGACCAAGGACTGAACCCTGAGGACAGCCCATGGAGAGCTTCTTTTCCACAACTATGTGGCCCAATCGACATTCACACTTTCTATCTTGCAGAAAGCCCCTTATGGCGGCATACAGGTTCTTAGGTGTGTTAAGATTCTTTAAGCGCCATAATACTTGAGGCCACCAAGCGTGGTCGAATGCTCCTGCTATATCTATCGTCACTCCAAGCACATATTTTTCTTGTAGGTTTTTAATATATTGATTTACATCGTATAGCGCTTTTTCTGTACTATACCCTCTTCTGAAGCCATACTGCTGTTTATCTATTCCCTGTATTACTTCCAAATAAGCTGTTAGTCTTGCATTAATGAGCCGCTCATAAATTTTTCCCATGTTAGGCAGCATAGTTAAAGGCCGGTATGACTTAGTTAATTTCGGGTCCTTAGCATTTCCCTTGTATATGATTTTGAGAACTCCTTCCTTCCATATTTTTGGAAATGTTCCTGAAGATAAGCATAAATTATACAGATGTAACAGTACTTCCTTGATTCGAGGGTAAGCTCGCCAAATTAACTCAGTTGTTATATTATCTTTACCTGGTGCTTTTCGTGGTTTTAACTCTTTAATGATCTTGTCAAGCTCTTGGATGGTGAAAGAAACTGTGTCTTCTGTATCAGGCAGTTCTTTCATCGCTTCTCTCTTCATCTTTTGAATATTCGTATCTTCATCTGGGTTGTCATTAGGTAGTAAATCATGTAGAATAGTTTCCAAATTTTCTGTAATGTCAGTAATTTGTCTATTTGCCATCATCATCCCAGGGATTTCAAAAGAACTTCGTACTTTGCCAGCCATCACCTTGTACACATATCCCCAAGGGTCCATATTCCCCTTGTTAAGGACAAGTTTTTCCCAGTATACCTTCTTCTTTAATAAAATATCTTTCTTATATTTCTTTCTCCTTATTCTGTACTGTTGTAAAATTAAAAGTTTATAAAATCCATTTGCCGCTCTCTTCATGATTCTTCTTAGTCTTTCCAGATCTCTTCTAGTTTCTTCTAATTCAACATCCCACCAGGGATTTCCAGGAATAATTTTCGTTTGTTTCCTAAAGCATTTCTCACAGATATTCTGTAATATAATTGTTAATCTCATGGCGAGTGCTTCTGCGGAGTTATATACATCTTCTTCATGTGATAATTCATTTATTTTGCTTGTTATTAATTCATCAAACTTCTTCCAATCCGCGTTCTTATGTATGTACCGTGGACTTATTATTATGGGAGGCATCTCAGTTCTTTGCAATTGGATTTCATAAGTCATCAATCTGTGGTCACTTGAACTGTCCAGATGAATCTTCCATTCATTGACTCTTTCTTTCATGTTGTTATCAGTCAATGTCACATCAATGAAAGTCTCAGTATTAGTTGCTGGTGATAGATATGTTCCTGTTAATGGATCATCATTAATAACATATAGATCTCTTTCCATGATAAAATCGTTCATGATCTCACCTTTTTCGTCATTCACTGGTGAATTCCAAAAAGAAGATTTTGCATTTGTGTCTGCACCAATTATTATATTTTCATGTCCAATTGTATCCAATATTGAATTAAGCTTATCAATATGTACTTCAATAGGATCTGAGAATTGAAAATAGGATGAGATAACGTATATTTTCATCATCCTCATCTGCATGATCATGCAAACATGATGTTCATTAGAAATGCCGGAGAGTAACATCGTAGTTAGAGTTTCATTTCTAATCCAAATTGCCGATTTCGGATTATCTCCTATTGCATATATTAAACCATGGATTCCTGCAACTTGCCCACGTAATACATAGGGTTCTTGTAATAAGATCACATCAAGCTTCATTTTTTCTGCAATCTTATTTAATTCAGCACTGACAACAGCTGAACGTTGTGCGTTTAGTTGCCCTATTTTTATGTTATTTTCATATTTCACCATAATTAGTTCTTTCTATTTCTCTTTCGTAAGCTCTCTTATAGGCAGGGCAATCAGTGCTATCTACCCTATGCTCGTGTGGTTTATTCTCTCGTCTGCAATTTGCACACTTATTTCCTTCATTTTTCTTACTACATTCTGTATACTTATGCCCATCAAGTCCACATATAGAGCAGATAGTTTTGCTTTTACATTTATGTGCGGGGTGTCCGTAATTCTGACAGTTGAAACATCTAGTTATTGACACAAAATCCCTAATTTTACATGCAGAAAAACCAATATACATATGTGTTCTGCTTAGCAAGATATTCCTTATTTTAGGTGTGCATTCAATGACAAGGTGCACTGTTTCTTTATTATCCTTTCTGCCGCGTCTTGTTCGCACCATGAAACCAGCTCTGAACTCCTCCAGTGAGACTTCATCTGCGCTCAGATTCTGAGCAAATATTGTGCCAGCTATATCAGGGTTATCGAACTCCCTAGGCACGTCGTACATAATAACTTTCGGGCCCTGCTTTGTAGGGCGCTCAGTACGTAGTCCTAGTTTAGATATTTTCTCATCTTTTTGCAGTTTTTCAATCGTGCTGGAGTCTTGTGCTTCGATTATAATTCCTCCTTTCGAAATTTTCCTTATTCCTTTGAATTTCAGCCCATTCTTTATTGGATCAATGTTCTTTAAGATCTCTCTTTTGGTGGTGTCACTTGTTTGAGTTTCGTCACTTGGCAGGACAATCAGCAACTCCTTCTTCTGTTTAGGTATGATCTGTTGACGAGTAGTCCCTCCAATTTCAGCTGCACTTGTTACTTCCGCATACGTCTTCCTTATCACAGGGCCTTTACTTAATTCTATCCCCTTTATCACTCCGTTAAGCCGGGAATTGTCTATCAGAACCTTATCTAATAGGCCTTTTAGCTGTGTTACTCTGGGCAGAATATAGTTTGTAGATGCTTTGTTAACCTTAGATATCTCTGTGGTCGTGTAGGTGGTTAGCTCAATTATTAATTTTTCAGCACATGAAAGCACCTCCTGTTCATCCCATTTAGGGTTTATCACAAACTCTTCAGTCGATTCATCCTTCTCAGCCGTAGTTTTGTCTTTCCTGAAGATTTCCCTTATCATCATTTTAACTATAGTAGGGTCTTGTTCACATATTATGGGACCAACAGATAGCAGCCATTTTCTTTCAGTTAAATTTGGTACTGGTTCCTTAGCCCAGTTTACTTTCTTATCCAGCAATTTGTCAACCAGTATGGTCACTCTCTTCAAGTCCAATCCTCTGTCCTTAGTGTAATCCGTCAAAAGGGTTTTCCTTTCGGACCAGTCTCCTTCTATTGGATGTTTAACTGCCTCTTGCAAATCTTCATGCCAATGCTTTCGATCCATCGTAGAACCAGCGGGCTCACACTGTCTAATCAGTACTATTGACTGTCTGGCATGCGTTAAAGCAGGAGGCTATCACCCCAAGCCAGCTGCCCTCTTAGCCGCTGTTGGTCTTATAGCAGCACACAGAAAAAAAAACCCGGCTGACTGATAGCCAACAGTCGTTGCCACCCACGGACCAACTTTGAGGTGGGGCAGTGCCCGATACCCTTTAACCTCTCTCCAAGAAAATTTCAATTCCAATTCCAATTCAATGCTCCCATTCACACCAAATCAGCAAAACAGAACGCAGTTGATTATGCAAACCTTTGCGTAAACAACCACGAACGCCCACTCAAGACAAGGTGCAAAATGGGGGGTTTAGCTCGAGGGAGATTTGCCCGAAAACGTGGTCAAAAATACAAAAACCAATGTTATGTCATACAATCTTCATTATAGGGGTTTTAGAGGTCGCTGATTACGAATTTAATGTTAAAATCAATTAGTTAATGGCCGTTAATCTTATAGAGGCTAAAATAACAACAAATACATATAATTTGTAGTCTATAATATGCATATTAAATGTTTGTAATTTTATTGAAAATTGCTCATTTAGAAGTTACTTAATAAAAGATAACAGCAAAAATTGCTTTTACTTGCATATTTATATTTTCAATACTGTACACATTGCATTATTTAAATATATTTGACATAATCACTGGAGAATCTATTTACAGTATTTAAATAGTTAAGAAGCAAGAAACGATAAGGAATACAGAAACTAGTAAGTGAATAGAACAAGAAATATACACAATTGAAAAATACACAAATACACATTAAAAACCTAACACAAACTGAATAACAAAGTTTGTAGGAGGTCCACACTTGTCAAATTATTTTGTTGTTAATGCAAAATTTTGTACAGACAATAAATAAGCACTTAAGCACCCCCTCAATAAATATTTTGCCCAGTGAATAAAAACAATATAAATTACATTGTGGCAACATTTCGGTGTAAACAATATTTTCAATCAGAATCTGTATTGTCAGAATCATCGTGCGTTCCTGATGCTTCAACGGAGTGAGAGCAGTCCAGTGGTCGTATGGCATCTGGCGAGAGTTGCTTCATTTTATTCTGAGGGAGCTTTCGTACACTAGAAATCATCAGATCTGAAGATACGAGTAACCAACTGAAAACATCTTCCATTGTCTTTATTATGGAACATTTCCTAGAAAATCCTTCACGATATCTCTTCATAGCCTTATGCCTAGCCTCTTGAGGATCTTCAGATAATTGTCCGATTGACAACAAAGCGGACAATATTATTTTGGGTCCGTGAATTAGTAGTTTATGTCGGCATGGGATACCATGAATATTTTTCTACGTATGTTGTTGCAGTTTTTAGACAATAATCCTCAAAACTATTGACATTAATGTCATGACCACTTGAAATTGCTTGCAAGATTACGTAGAATCTTTTTATTAAAGTTACGTCTACACCCGTAACTGATGCACTCACATCCGAGTTTTCAAAAAAACGTCGAGCAGTATTGCCATCATTTGTACTTCCGTAGCCAGGTTTCGGACGATCAACAACCAGACCTAACTCCGATTTCAATTTAACTTGAATTAATTTTTTTCGGTCATTGACAATTCTTTTTTTCTGCTTCAGAACGTGCTTGCCACTTTCCAATAGTTAGTTTGTATGACATATGCAATATATATTCAAATAAACGAATCCACATATGCAATGTTGAAATACCAAATGAAAGGTGGATTTCGTTTATCTCCCTGTCTTATTCGCGGGATTGATTCTTGGTTATGGTCGATCCCGAATTTCTTAAGGGGGGAAATGTAACTGACTTGGCCCTAGAAGAGCTAGTTTTCTCGGAGTGCTTCCCATTTCACTGTTGTATTCCATTAATGCTTCGATTATACCCCAAATCACAGTCACTGGCACCGAAGACCTAGGCTGTTAAACTTCGCTCAAATTTCTCAATTGTTGCCATTTCTTCTATCCCATCATTGCATACAGTCTCGTCAACTAATTTAGGTTTCTTCATCTCATTAGATAACAATCATTGAATTGTAAAACAACACAAGACATAAACTTAATCAATTCCTTATGGGTTTGTGTGTACCCACCCATCATATACTTATAATCGTTATTTTACAGCTGGAAAATTTAAAACAATTGTCCTTCTTAGTGAACAACTTTGAAGGACTTTAGATTTGTTTCTTACCAGTAGCTAGTAAAAAATTCCGTATCAATAAAAAATCTCACTAAACCAACACTACATGTGGTTTTCATCAAAGATTTCTGAAAGGCTAGACCACTACTAGTAAACTTCTCCAGACTTTAACAGACATCGATGACGATGTCGAGAATGAACTGACAATTAGTGAAGCTTATGAAGGAATAAGAAAAAAGGCATCTGGTATTGGACGGGCTATGCACATTGTCGACAATGATGGGTCGGCTTAGACCCGCCATAGCCTCAGGGAGTCGCCACCAGCGCAGCAATGAAGGAAAAAATATCGTACACAAAGGGTAGCACATATTAGCAGCTAATTATTGTATATTCGTATTACTAAAACAATAAACTAAACGCCCTATTTCGAAAGAAAGGTGCATAATGTGGCATACCCAACTAAAAGCCTCGATGTAATATGATAAAACTAAATTTTCATTATGTTCACAAAGTCGCTTTAGTTAAATAAAACAAAAAACATTACAGCTTTATACATAACAACATAAGGCAGTGATATAGACGCCATACCTCCAGGAATTGCATCCATTTTTCAGAACTCAAAAATATCAATTTTTACGGTTGCGACATTCACTTTAGTACATCATGGAATTATCTTCAACATAGTTAGGTCCGCCCAACGCCCTCGACCCTCATGTTTCAACTGCCGTGAAACCTCAGGATGTGGGAATTTCTCATTGCCATATCCGGTTTCCCATGCAGGGATGATCTAACATTACTACCACATCGCCAGTTTGGTCAGGATTTTAAGTTCGAAATTTGCATTTTGACCACGTTTTCGGGCAAATCTCCCACTGTGGGACGGGCGGATAGCAAGCGACAGGCTACACTGTAAAAACAATTTCGTCAAAAATTCTGCGAAATAGAACCAATTGAAATGCTGAGTGGATTGAATGCAACTAACTGGAAGACCACTCACTCCCTCTGTTCAGGTCTTCCCAGCACACGAGAGCTCAGACCGATCGCCATTTCAGACACGTCCATGCGCTACTCGCACTCACTGCAGGAGCGGCGGGGCGGGGGGAGGGGAACTAAATGTCTAGGAAAACCCATTGGCCAAAGCTGTGACGATGCTTTTTGTTTTATCGGCGGCACAAAGGCGGGGCCGCCGTCGAAACTAACTTTCGAGGAAGACTGTACTTCCTGGATGTCCGACTGATGTGGCTCTGTAAGTGAGGTCATCCATGTCACTTCCTCTTGCAGTTCTGGCTGGTTCCACCCACGATGTAGTTGCACTCTCGTGATCAGACGTGTGGGTCTCAACTCTGGAAGATCTTCGGTAGCGGCGGAACGTAGACACGATCTTCCATCAAGCCCCAAGCATGGCGTTATGTCAGTCCTCTTTACAAACACTTTCAGTCGTTTCGAATTGCCACACGGGGGATCACAATTAAACTTTAAAGGAAACGCACGTTGAACTGAGATTGCAGATTCGCTCTTAGCGAATTGCAGAACACAAAACGCTTTACGCTCAGGAGTCGCCATTTTGCGTGGGTGGCGCTGCGAGCGAGGAAACAACAAGTCATTACTCGCGCATGCGCTTATCTAAAACTGTTTGAGTTACTCTTTAGTTGTGACCTTGAACCAAAAATTGACAACGCTTACAGTTGATACTATTAAAATTTGTAACTGAGACATTGTGTTGTGTATATTGCCAAACTGAGCGATATAAGCGCGACGGAGCGGACCCTTGCTGGCTCGGACCTGGACTGCCAGCCGGCGGGGTGCTGTCACAACTTAGACACACACAACTTAGAAACACACGATAGAATCTTCTAAGTTATGCCTGTTTTAAGTTGTGTGTTTCTAAGTTATGATAGTTCTACTTCATGTGGTTCGGCGTTATGTGTTCTAAGTTATGACAGTTCAAAGTTGTGTGTTTCTAAGTTGTGATAGTTCTAAGTTATGACTTTCTACTTTACGGCGTTTCTAAGTTGTGCGATTCTGAGCTGTGTGTTTCTAAGTTATAATCGTTCTTATGACAGTTCTAAGCTACGTGGATTTTTTTTCGAGCTTTCTAAGTTATGACTGTTCTAAGATATGTGTGGTTCCCCCAGCCGCGCTGTCCGGCGCACCGGCTCCAACACGGCGGAGTCAGCTCTTCACATTCACAGGTGACAACCACGCGGGATCTGACTTGCTAGTCGCATGTTTCGCCCAAACAGCTCGAGGCTCGAGTGCAAGTAGGGGAATCGAGGCGCCCGCCTCGTCAGGGGAGTGTTTGTGTGGGCGAGGCGGGACTGGCTGGTGCTTCTGGCGCGGTGTCTTCTCCCGGTGCACTGAGCGGTGACCGTCACATCATATAGCGGAGAAATTAACATAAGGGTGTACAAGCTGCATGAAGATATGTTAGTAGTTAAGTTGAGGTAATGTTTTTTTTCTTTTGTTTATTTATTTACGATGTGAATTTCTTCAAATGTAAGGTTATTGATGTATTAGAGATAATGTTGATTATTTGTAGATTTAAGTTGATATTTTTTTATTATTTAAACGAAAAAAAACTTAATTTCTTCTCGTTTTAAAGTTATTATTGGTAGGGGCAAAACTTATGGGTTCGCGTCACCGTCACTAAGGATAACTAACTGCAAATCCCTTGATCGCTTTCAGGAATCTGATTTTTTTTCAAGTCTAAAAATTGTTCTGAAAATACATTTTTTTTTTGTATTTTTCACTCTTCCAAAAATACAGTTGAAAAACAAAAATACGGAAACAGAACTACTATTCCCTCCACAGCATCTTCTTAAATGATATTTTTTTCTGTGAACAGACGCCCGCTCCGGTAGCCGGAGCAGTGGTTTCTCCCGAAGCTCTGGCGCACCGCGGTGTTCCCTATGAAGATAGTGAGAAGGGGGGGGGGGGGGGCAGCTCCCGAGAAGCGCGCCGATCAGGAGGAGGGAAGAAGACTGCGGCCGGCGCGGCGGTTTGGCCTCGGCGTCACCCTTCGGCCACGAGTCGAGACGCGGGCCGCATTCCGAAACAGGCGAGCGGCGCGATCTTCCCGGTAGTCGGCTGATCCGGCCATTTCGGAATCGACTACACGGCGTTTCACGGGTTAACACAATCCAGGTGGTTCCCCGAGACACTTTGAGTTGTGTACCGAGCTGTCCCAGTGCGCTGTCAATTGGAACAGATGTGAGAAAAGTTACGTCCAGGTTAAATTTTTGATCAGTCGCGGACCAACGATGCTCGTCAGAAAATGATTCTGTTCAATTTGGAGGTGGCGTCGCCCCTAAGCCCCGACGCATAATTGTGGGACGTAAAGCCATGTTAAAAATTGGTGCGTGGCCGCCATTCGCATTAAGGGAAACTTCATACATGGAGTATTTCAGCACTCGCAAGAGATATGCAACTCCTAATAGGAACGCACCTCCCTGAAGGAGGGGGGTAGGGGGAGGAGGGGGTTGACAGATTTACTCCGACCTTGCGGCCGGCATTTCTCAACGTTCCCCTCCCACATATGCGCCTTTGGAGGGTGGTGTGGGAGTATCTTCCTGTTCTCTTTTAAACAATCCAGAGCTTTTATTATGCAGAACTGGTAGGGATCACTCCCTGTTGTTGATCGGGAGGGTGTTGGGGCTTCGGCACCGACCAGAGGCTGGGGCCACCAACCCAGCATAGTCGCCGCCTCAGCCGCTCTACCGCACTCAGTTGGCTGTGTCCTGAGCCCTGAGACTATCAGCACTGCTGGCGCCTACATCACGCTGGGACCCAATGAACCCGTGGTCCGGTGGAGGCCTAGCTGTCCGGGCTAGCACCGGAGCTGTGTCGTCGCTCACCACGTCGACTCCGCATTGGGCTAGGGAACCCTTGGAGCCTGCTCCAAGCGATAAGAGCCACCAATACCAAGTACGAGTCCAGCCCAATCAGAACCCAGGGCCTTGGAGGAAACCTCAGCGGGGCACCGTTCAATCTATCGTGGATTCTTCCCGTACTACTACCAACTTGGCGTCTATTCGGCAGACTGTTCGCCAGCTGCTAGCCGACTGCCACTCTTCAGAGTTACTCCACAGGATGTCCTCGTCTCCTCGGACTACCCTCCGACCTGCCGTACCTCGGCCCGACAGATTTACAGCTGATTAAGGCCCGGAAGTGCCTGAACTCATCCGGCGGCGATCGCAGGAAGCCCTGACTAGAAATGACACCACGGTGCGTGCGCAGGAGGGCCTCGGGGTTGCCTCGGTACCTCCCCCTCCCCCGACCACTGGACTAGGGGAACATATCACACCTAGTCGAGCAGTTTACAGCCCGGGTGCACGCAACACCGCAGCGCCATACTCAGTCCTTCCATTACCATAGGCCTGATCCATTCACCATGGGGCCCTTTGGGGCCGAGACACCGGGGCTCGGCAGTCGAACCCCCCAGAAAGGTTTCAATCGCATCTGCTGTTGTCCACAGATTCAGCCAATCCACAATTTCTGATCCCATCCATGCGGTTGAGGATGCACTGCGGCAGGGTTACGCCCGGCATTGTCCTCCTCAGTTAAGGCGATGATATGACCAGAGGCTGAAGCTACCCATCCCAACATGGTCACGACGATTCGTCACCAACAGCTGTGCCCACGTGGAGGCAGAGGATTGCCACTTGGTGCGGAGAGGCTATGTGTTCGCATCCTTGTGAACCTGTTGGATCATGCCTCGGATACTAGAGCCGGCAACAGCTCCGACACCTCAGGGTCAGGCCCTCTCCCGCCGGAGGGGGTTGACAAGTTGTTTGGGGCCGAGCCTCACCACACCCTCCTCCTGGGCCTGAACCCACTAGGTTGTACCAGGAGCACTGCTTTGTCTGTTCGTCCAGATGTCAACCGGTGGTTTGCTGGCATCTGGACGTTTAGCCTCAGTTGTACTATTTGCCAAATTTTAGAATGGTGTGTACTATTCTTTTGCCTCAACCAGAAACAACTTATCCATTCTTTTTTAGCCGCCGTGCCTGCAGCCAGAATAAAGCTTTGTCGGTTTATAATATGTACTTCGTCCATTTAGCATCCATGCATGAAATTTACACGACGGCTGATGTTAAAAACACTACAGGGGGTTGACAGTCGCCGCACACAGCAGCGCCCGGGTGACAGCTCGCAAGTCACGTACGCGCGTCGCGGCCTTTGTCGGCGGCCTGGGGAATACCTCCCCCCTCTCCCCTCACCCCTCACCACTCCTTCCAGGACGTCACGAGATGGCTGGGCCAACCACGTGCGACGCTGAGAGCTGGGGATCTCACACGGTGGAGGTGGGGCGAGCGTTCATGGAGCGACGCTACAGTGCTGCTGTTCTTTTTTACTTCACACATATCAGTTCTATTTCATAAATTGCATTTAACGCAACCATACAGAAAAAAATATTTACAATTCGTTTTAACTTCGCTAATATTTTTAGCACTAGTTTTTATTTTCGCTACGCATCTAGAAACCAGTTTTCGAACAGGCATACCTTTTAACTGCGCCAAAAACTCGAGGTCGACAGAAAGTGGTAGCGTCCCCTAACTCGCAGTTTTCAGCGTTGTTATTAAAAAGAAAACCTTTAACACTTTCATAATAAAAGTATATATATTTTTTTAGTTGTTTATGGCATTGGACCTTACTGGATCAAAGTTAGTCATTATGCTGCATCACGTCTCCACCTCAAAGGCACTAAGTGCACAGGGCACCCGAACTTGGCGGTTTATGGTTTTATGGGCGCAGCAGAAACGGTTTCACCGGTGTGGTCCGTCCAATCTCCCCCTACCGTCCGTAGCACAGCCGCAACACTGCGTGTGTATAAGCTAGTCTCTTAGGACTCGCCAGAGAAGTATAACTATATAACTAGGGACCGGAAAAATTAGCGGCTTCATTTCGCGATAGGCTAGAATCCAAACTCGTACACCTTTATGCTGAGTCAGCGATTGGACCACCGTTTATCTGAAGAACTCTAAGCCAATGAAAAACCTTCAACAAAAGACGTATCAAATCACAAGCATCCCAGTTGACGCGTGTCACGAGTTAGTATCCAATGAGCAGGTGCAATTTGTCCCAGTACATAGAGTATCATGGAGTCTATCCTAGAAGTAATTGAAACCGCGATTTTTTCCAGTCTCTAAGTAGGCTATAACATCTAACCTCGGGAACGAGCAAATCATGTTATCCTATGTTACACATAGGTACATTTTTAATACGAAACTTTGACACGAATTTTAACATATAATTCTTTAAAATAATGCCAAGCGTGATAAATATGTACGAAAATTGTGTTTTAAACTACATTTCTTGACGCGAATGACTCATAGTTTCCGCACCCTCCGCTAGAATTCGCTGCCGGAGCAGCTACGTCGACTCGAATAATTCGATTTGCAGAGATAAATTTTAAACTATATAATAAAACGGCTCCAATAAAATCTAAAAATACTCGAAAAAATCAAAACCCCGTCTTTTGACCTGATTTTCGATAAGTAATTTTACTAACATAGAGCCCATCTTGTTCAAATATTCATCAAACAGTTTTCCATTTGGCTTTGTAACTTTGGTTAGCGTCATCCGTCACAGATAGCAGCACTGTGCTACACATTTCCGTTCTTTGGGACTTCCGTTCCATTTGCGAAATTACTTCTACCAAATGCCGTACACCGAGAACTAAGATGTTACACGTACAAATTATGGCGAGGGGGGGTGTGTGTTAAGGGTGCTGCTGGCTTTGCAACGCCATTTTCTGTGGAGGCAATGCCAATTACTTGAACAATCCAAAACTGTAGCGTGTTTCACGTAACTTGTCTCAGAATGGACTTTTCCCAAAAGTAGTAATTACCTACCAGTGGTCTACGTAACTTTGTGAACTGTTCGTAAAAAACTTCATGTAGTTGTGAGTGTTTATACACACACTTTGTGTGATGCCTTGCAAGTGACAGTTGGGGGATATATGGTTCTATTTTTGATAACTGACATATTTGAAACAAGTTACACTGCACAGACTATACAAATTGAAGCATACATGATGCTCGTCACCACGACAATATGTTTAGTGGAGTTACCTCTTGTTACAAAAATCATCATAAATTATTATAATAATTTTACTCATGATAACGGACATGAAAAAATATCAGCACAAGATAGGATCTAATGTACGCTCTTAGAGGCCCTTGCTTCTAAGGGAACAATAATCTATATGTGCTCTGAATATTCAATGGTAACACTACTGCGAATAAACGTAAATGCACTAGGAAAACTGTCGAAACTGCTAACTGGTCCATTTTAAGTACGTTCGGAGCAGTTTCGACAATTCATTATCGAAATTCCACTTATTTTCAATGGTTTTAACAGTTTCATGAAATTTATTTTTAGTTTAGAATCGATACATCTTCAATAGGCTTTCAGACACACGTGAAACTATTAGAATAATTTAAAAGTAAGTGTTTAATATTAAATACAAACTTCTGAAAGTACGAGTGGCATGCGAGAAAATGTTCAAGTACAAGCGTCCAGTCTTGTGATCTTGAGTACATACAGTCTTTTATAACCTAGCCAAGATGGACAAAGCAGTGGTCGTACCATAATTATTGAGATTGAGAATTTTCAAGGATATAATCTTTTTATTTGCTTGGACAAGTAATCGGCCTTGGTGTGCTGTAAGGAAACCACCCAGCATCCGCCTGGAAGGACTTGGAGAAAACCCGTAACGAGGGTGACTGGACCTGGATTATGAACCCTGGCCTTCCCCGACGCGGGGTTGTGTTTGTTCACGTTATTTAGACTTTACAATATCCGGATTTTAGTTAGTTTTTTAAGTTGTCAGGTAATATAAAATTAAGTTTAATTTGTAACGTGATTTTGTGTATAAACCGTTACTTTTACAAAACTTACTTTTGGAAACCAGTTGGTAAGCAATAGTTTATAATACTACATACAATATTAATATGGTTACTTTTGCATATATAAAATACGTTTTTCGAGATCATACCGACTATTTCTTTCTAAAATTGAAGCATGATTTTATATTCTAATTGACGTTTCATTAAAGCATAGTTTTTTTCACGAACGATGGAAAAGATATTAGAATATTCAATAATTTGACTTTATTTCTGTGCATCATGCTTATTTCTGTGCACAGTTAGCACTGGAAAGCTATCCAGGGAACGGTTTGCGGTGCTGGGACGACACATAGCATAGATTCCCGGCTATGACACAGTTGTTTCCAAGTTCACGGAACAGAAGGCCAGTAGAGTCGTCAGTGACGGGACGCACCACAAAGCCGAAATACCACACGCCGAAATACACTAACGCCGAAAAAATGTCATTGCAGGACTGCCACGAAGGTTAGGTTAGGATAGACTAGGTTAGGTTAGACTAGGTTAGGTTAGGTAAGGTTAGGTTTGATTGTGGTATTTCGGCGTTAAGGTACATTTAAGAAACACACACAAATTCATTCAGTTGTTATTTCGGCGTTGTGGTACACAGCAGGTTTCTAGCTGTCGGCGTTGTGGTCAATGTTATGGTATCTCGGCGATGTGGTGCCGACCCGGCAGAGAGCAGCCCTGGATGAGAGACGACGAGTCGCGCCGTCATGCGGGCTAGGGGGGGGGGGTGTAGTAGGATGAGGGCGCCTCACCTCCGTGTATCTCGTTAGCGCCGGTATGAGGGCACACGGGCCATTAACATCGCCAGCCCTGGCGGCCGGCTGAGACGACCTCCGCAGCTGCGCGCTTCAGTGGCACCAACAACAAACCAACACTTCTTCGTCATTTATAGGGACAGGAAAACTTCGCGGGTTCAGTGAGCTCCAGGATGAACTCCACAGTCCTACGTACACTTGGTCAAATGTCACCCACTCATTGGCTGCTGTCTTGTGAGACGTCCCAACGTAGCAGCCTGTGATTCGTATAAAGCTTCGGTCGGGTGTTTCTCACTGGCCCAGAGTCATCCAGGTGAGTTGTGATCCAATAGCAGAGGCAGCACCGAGGTGTAACTATTTGTATTTTAGCCTATCGCAAAATGAATTCGCGAATTTTTACGGTCTCTATTTATATTCATGTACTTATATACTTATACATATGTACATCGACATGAAAACAACTGTATCACTACAAAATAGTGTTTGCAGTTAATACTAGGATCGGCTTATTACCCTGGCATGTATGCTTTGTGTTGTCCCAGTACCTCCAATAGTTTACGTTATTTCTAAACCGTTCCCTGAATGGCTAACCAGCATTAACTGCGCACATTAATAACCATAATAAAATTAATTAAAGTCAAATATGTATCCAATTTTTTTTTTCATATTTAAAAAAATTACGCTTGAATGAAACAATTAAAAAATAAAATTATTCGCCAATTTTCGTAAGAAATACTCAGTATTATATCGAAAAAAACTATTTAATGTGTGCAGAAATAAACATAGTCATGTGTTGTTCAAAGGCTACATTGTATTTCTTGAAGAATACGGACTATTTCTTGGCAACTGGTTTTTAAAGGAATCTTTAGTAAAACTACAGTTTTTTTTGTGTGCAGGATGGACGCCAGAGTCTCCTGCAAGCTCCAATGACTGCCGCCTGTTCATTGGCTGTCCAGTCGAGAGTTGCCTGATCTGGGTTTCACCGCGCGTGATTCCATAGTTATTCTGTTTTAGGGTTTCCTATTGGTCCAAGAGTCCTCCACGCAAACTGTGCGCCAGTAAAAGAGGCAGTCTAAAGGCATGTATTTTTCGCAAAATACTGATCGCTAGGGGCATGCAGATTTCGCGAAAAAATTTTTAGACTAGATGAAAGTTAAAACACTATATCACCGTCAGTTTTTCGAGATCGGGCGAGTTTCTCCCAGGTACATATCGATTGTAACAACACCAATCACAGTGATTCAATGAGGAAGTTAACGTGTCCTGATTGGCTCGGTCAAACAAGTCAACGACTTCTCTCGCAGACGGCCGCCAATCACAAGGAAGAAACCACAGGTGCGGGTATACAGTACATAGTTGCAGTCTGACAAGTGTTCAGATCTTTTCGCGAAAGATGCCTGCCCCTACTGCCGCCCATTATTCTGCAGTAAGGGATTGTTCCGTTGTGCAAGAGACGTGATCGCCCTGTTTGGCCGGGCTCTTCAGGCCGTGTTTGCTTCCGCACTGGATCACGTGAGTAGTATATGAATGTATTTACTGGCCCAGGCTTCAGGCTGTGGTGCCGGTGCCGGTGTCCGCCATCTTGGATTTGTGACGTCACGGCGGCAAAAATTCCTCAAAATTCCTCAAAAATGCCTCAAAATGACTCAAAATTTCCCGTTTTAAGAAAAAATTTCCCGTTTTCGAGGGAAAAATTCCCGTTTCGAGGGAAAATTTCCCGTTTTATTCCTCAAAAATCCCAACGGCTAGAAATGTCCTGATAGAGGCTTAAGCATCCTTAACTCAAGCCTCAGTTAAGCCTCTATCAGGATGTGACCTTGACCTTTGACCTTGACCCCGGCGGCCATCTTGGATTCGCCATTTTGGATGACGTCATTGTGTTCTCGAAAATTCCGGCATTGAGTTATCCGCCATATTGGACGATGACGTCACCGTTGCAATTTTCGTTACGGCCGCCATCTTTAACTTTTTTATTTATTATCCGATTTTAATGAAATTTTTTTTAAAAATTATAAAAAAAAATTAAATAATAAAATTTCAATAAAAAATATTTAAAAAACAAACATTTACGACACGGAGTTCGGAGACCTTGGTTCGAACCCGGTGAGGCCAAAAAAAAATAAAAATGGCGACCGATCCTTCCCTCGTGGTGGGTGCTGGCAGACTGACTCCCACCACTTTTTTTCAAAAGCATATATATATCGTCACCTAGTATGACGTCATGTCCGCCATCTTGTCTTCGATGCTAGAAGCCATCATCATCATTGTATCGTCGACGAGAGTGCGCTGACACCATGTTAGTTTAGTTCGTATCCGCTAGAGTGCAGTAATCATTTATTATTACTGTGACACCCGCCATCTTGAAATATGGCCGCCATCTTGAAAATCCGTAATTATTTAGCTAGAAATTCGGGAAAAATTCCAAAATTCATTAAATAAATCACTCATTAACTTACATATTGATTCGATCCGCTCCAGTCCTTGGTTCGATCCCTGAATGATGCAAAACATTTAATTTTATATAAAAAATAATAATTTCAATAAACCATGTTCAAAATTCTTAAAGAGACTTTAAATCCTCTACTACCATCATCCTATCAGACACCAATACCACCATATTGGAAATTCGTAATTGTAATGCTAGAGATTCGGGAAAAAGTTCAAAATTCATTAAATAAATTTGTAATCTATATACTGATTGATTAGATCGACTAAGGTCCTTGGTTCGATCCCTGGCCGATACAAAACAACTTTAATTTTAAAAAAGTACCAGAAAAGTGTAAGGTTCGAGAAATAAAACACCTCAAAGTCTTTTACAAACATAATATTTATTACACAATTTCTATCCTACTACAGAATCACTTGCGAAAGCCAGCAAACTTATAAACATTTAGCTTTGCATAGACGTGCAACGACTACTTCTTAGCTCCAAATGGCTCCAAATGCTCCAAACGGCCTCCAAATGGCTCCAAAAGCTCCAACAGCCTCCAAATGCTTAACACAGTTCCAAATGGCTCCAAATGCTCCAAACGGCCTCCAAATGCTTGACAGCACCAAATGTTTCCAGCAGCTCCAAATGCTCCAAATGCTTGACAGCTCCAAATGCTTCAAAAGGCTCCAAATGCTCCAAATGCTCCAAACGGCCTCCAAATGGCTCCAACAGCTCCAACAGCCTCCAAATGCTTAACACAGTTCCAAATGGCACCAAATGTTCCAAACGGCCTCCAAATGCTTGACAGCACCAAATGTTTCCAGCAGCTCCAAATGCTCCAAATGCTTGACAGCTCCAAATGCTTCAAAAGGCTCCAAATGCTCCAAATGCTCCAAACGGCCTCCAAATGGCTCCAACAGCTCCAACAGCCTCCAAATGCTTGACAGCTCCAAATGTTTCCAGCAGCTCCAAATGCTCCAAATGGCTCCAACAGCCTCCAAATGCTTAACACAGCTCTAAATGGCTCCAAATGCTCCAAACGGCCTCCAAATGCTTGACAGCTCCAAATGTCTCCAGCAGCTCCAAATGCTCTAAATGCTTGTCAGCTCCAAATGCTCCAACAGCCTCCAAATGCTTAACACAGCTCCAAATGGCTCCAAATGCTTGACAGCTCCAAATGTTTCCAGCAGCTCCAAATGCTCCAAATGGCTCCAACTGCCTCCAAATGCTTAACACAGCTCTAAATGGCTCCAAATGCTCCAAACGGCCTCCAAATGCTTGACAGCTCCAAATGTCTCCAGCAGCTCCAATTGCTCCAACAGCTCCAAAAAAGGCTCCAAAATGCTCCAACAGCCTCCAAATGCTTGACAGCTCCAAATGTCTCCAGCAGCTCCAAATGCTCCAACAGCTCCAAAAAAAAGGCTCCAAAATGCTCCAACAGCCTCCAAATGCTTAACACAGCTCCAAATGGCTCCAAATGCTTGGCAGCTCCAAATGCTTCAAAAGGCTCCAAATGCTCCAAATGGCTCCAACAGCTCCAAAAGACTCCAAATGCTTCAAAAGGCTCCAATTGCTCCAAGAGCTCCATCTTCAATTGGTTTCAACTGATTCCAATACTTTTATCGAACTTGGCATGATTACTAACATGTCTTTATCAGTATACATTTTGACTGGCAGTGGTAACGTTTTTTACACCTTTAAGTTATAAGTTTTATTTAGAAATCAGATTTCGATAAATGATAGCTTCCATCTGGAAAGAAAATATATTAATTTATCTTCAAGTTTATACACATACATTTAATTTAATCCATTATTGTATGTAGCCAGCTTCCCTCAGTTCTTTGAGTATGAAGGATATTTCTTTAATGTTCGAATAGTTTCCTGCACAAAGCGATCCATGTAGTAGTCGTAGCCTGTTAACCAATATGTTAGGATCTTCCCATGAGGTATAATCAATCTCATCTGCTGCCTTCTTCATCCTTGCATGTTTATAATAAATATTATCTCTGGTGTTTATCGTTTTAACACCAACCACAAGGTCACTTTCGTCATCTTGCCAGTGATTATCACAAGCTTGATCAGGATAATTTATTTTATTACGTCGTTTCCATCGTTTTGGTCTCAAACCACCATCACAGTCTTCGCTCTTGCATGCTTTTGGTGCTTCAGTACAGTACTCAATCATGTCAGCCTCAGATGTGTCACCACAGTCTTCGATCACGCCAGCTTCTGATGTGTCACCACAGTCTTCAATCATGTCAGCACCACAAACTTGATCAGGATAATTTATTTTATTACGTCGTTTCCATCGTTTTGGTCTCAGACTGCCATCACAGTCTTCGATCTTGCCTGCTTTAGGTGTTTCAGTACAGTACTCAATCATGTCAGCCTCAGATGTGTCACCACAATCTTCAATCATGCCAGCCTCAGATGATTCATCAAAGTCTTCGACCTTGTAAGCTTCAGGTGGTTCTCCATCTTTCACATTTTCATGGAGACGACTAGATATTGGAGTAAATATATTTTCATTTCTAATGTGGTTACAACTTCCTTCGTTTGTTTTAAATTTTAAATTATTATCTTGATCTAGATCAGTAATTTTAGCATTAGCTTTTTCGCCTTCGTTCCTCTTCCGCGATGTTGTAGCCCAGTCTTCGTTATCTTTATTCATCTTAATTGTACAGGTCTTGTAATGTCTATCCAAGTAATATCTTCTACCAAAGGATTTCTGACACTGACTGCAATGAAATGGTTTTTGACAAGGACCCAAATTACACTCGCTTCTCTCATGTCGTTTAGCATTCTTTCTCAAGGTAAACACCTTGCTACAGTATCTACAGTGATGACGTTTTGATACAGCAACAACTCCCGTTTCAGGATTCATATTAGTTATTGAGACGAATGCCAGATGCAAACTAAGAGTTTTAAATTAGATATATTACTTAAATAGAATTTTTTAATTATTTCATCAGCGAGAATTAATTTATCTCATTCAAAGGTACTTGTTGCAAGTAGTTCTGCTTTTCAACAACAGATGTCGCCACATGTTACTTGCAGGTAAATAATATTTAGTTCTTTTATGCGGGATGCGGGATGCTCACTAACGATCGCAAAAGAAGGATGGCTTCGCTAGACTCCAAGGAGAAGGAAGTTCGTCCATCCTGTTTGTGCTTCTTAGATTTCTCAGAGATTATTTGACTGAGTAATGATATTTTTTTTTAAATTTCCACCTGATAAAAATATTACAAGTGCTGATTTATTGGCAGAATTTCAATAATTAAATGCAACCTTGAATAAAAAATGACATGACGCATTAAGTAAAAAATTCTTCATGCAGAGATCAATTCCTCATCAGTAACCAGAAGCACTCGGAGAAAACCATCAGATGTCTAGTCAGGAATAATCAGAAGCACCCAGAGAAAACCATCAAAATATTGTCAAGAATAATCAGGAGCACACGGAGAAAACTACCATAATATTGTCAAGAATAAACGGGAGCACACGGAGAAATCCACCATAATATTGACAAGAATAATCAGGAGCACACGGAGAAAACCACCGCAAGTTTTCTTTGATATCATAAAATTTTAGGAAAAAAATAATAAAAAATAAAAATAAATTAATAAAAAATAAAAAAAAATAAAATAAACATACATACATACATAAATATATTCTGTTAGCTTGTGAACTTCTCATTGTTGAACAAAGATAGAGTTCTAGTACAAGCCAGAATTTTATGTATGTATGTTTATTTTATTTTTTTTTAATTTTTAATTTTTTATTATTTTTTTCCTAAAATTTTATGATATCAAAGAAAACTTGCGGTGGTTTTCTCCGTGTGCTCCTGATTATTCTTGTCAATATTATGGTGGATTTCTCCGTGTGCTCCCGTTTATTCTTGACAATATTATGGTAGTTTTCTCCGTGTGCTCCTGATTATTCTTGACAATATTTTGATGGTTTTCTCTGGGTGCTTCTGATTATTCCTGACTAGACATCTGATGGTTTTCTCCGAGTGCTTCTGGTTACTGATGAGGAATTGATCTCTGCATGAAGAATTTTTTACTTAATGCGTCATGTCATTTTTTATTCAAGGTTGCATTTAATTATTGAAATTCTGCCAATAAATCAGCACTTGTAATATTTTTATCAGGTGGAAATTTAAAAAAAAATATCATTACTCAGTCAAATAATCTCTGAGAAATCTAAGAAGCACAAACAGGATGGACGAACTTCCTTCTCCTTGGAGTCTAGCGAAGCCATCCTTCTTTTGCGATCGTTAGTGAGCATCCCGCATCCCGCATAAAAGAACTAAATATTATTTACCTGCAAGTAACATGTGGCGACATCTGTTGTTGAAAAGCAGAACTACTTGCAACAAGTACCTTTGAATGAGATAAATTAATTCTCGCTGATGAAATAATTAAAAAATTCTATTTAAGTAATATATCTAATTTAAAACTCTTAGTTTGCATCTGGCATTCGTCTCAATAACTAATATGAATCCTGAAACGGGAGTTGTTGCTGTATCAAAACGTCATCACTGTAGATACTGTAGCAAGGTGTTTACCTTGAGAAAGAATGCTAAACGACATGAGAGAAGCGAGTGTAATTTGGGTCCTTGTCAAAAACCATTTCATTGCAGTCAGTGTCAGAAATCCTTTGGTAGAAGATATTACTTGGATAGACATTACAAGACCTGTACAATTAAGATGAATAAAGATAACGAAGACTGGGCTACAACATCGCGGAAGAGGAACGAAGGCGAAAAAGCTAATGCTAAAATTACTGATCTAGATCAAGATAATAATTTAAAATTTAAAACAAACGAAGGAAGTTGTAACCACATTAGAAATGAAAATATATTTACTCCAATATCTAGTCGTCTCCATGAAAATGTGAAAGATGGAGAACCACCTGAAGCTTACAAGGTCGAAGACTTTGATGAATCATCTGAGGCTGGCATGATTGAAGATTGTGGTGACACATCTGAGGCTGACATGATTGAGTACTGTACTGAAACACCTAAAGCAGGCAAGATCGAAGACTGTGATGGCAGTCTGAGACCAAAACGATGGAAACGACGTAATAAAATAAATTATCCTGATCAAGTTTGTGGTGCTGACATGATTGAAGACTGTGGTGACACATCAGAAGCTGGCGTGATCGAAGACTGTGGTGACACATCTGAGGCTGACATGATTGAGTACTGTACTGAAGCACCAAAAGCATGCAAGAGCGAAGACTGTGATGGTGGTTTGAGACCAAAACGATGGAAACGACGTAATAAAATAAATTATCCTGATCAAGCTTGTGATAATCACTGGCAAGATGACGAAAGTGACCTTGTGGTTGGTGTTAAAACGATAGACACCAGAGATAATATTTATTATAAACATGCAAGGATGAAGAAGGCAGCAGATGAGATTGATTATACCTCATGGGAAGATCCTAACATATTGGTTAACAGGCTACGACTACTACATGGATCGCTTTGTGCAGGAAACTATTCGAACATTAAAGAAATATCCTTCATACTCAAAGAACTGAGGGAAGCTGGCTACATACAATAATGGATTAAATTAAATGTATGTGTATAAACTTGAAGATAAATTAATATATTTTCTTTCCAGATGGAAGCTATCATTTATCGAAATCTGATTTCTAAATAAAACTTATAACTTAAAGGTGTAAAAAACGTTACCACTGCCAGTCAAAATGTATACTGATAAAGACATGTTAGTAATCATGCCAAGTTCGATAAAAGTATTGGAATCAGTTGAAACCAATTGAAGATGGAGCTCTTGGAGCAATTGGAGCCTTTTGAAGCATTTGGAGTCTTTTGGAGCTGTTGGAGCCATTTGGAGCATTTGGAGCCTTTTGAAGCATTTGGAGCTGCCAAGCATTTGGAGCCATTTGGAGCTGTGTTAAGCATTTGGAGGCTGTTGGAGCATTTTGGAGCCTTTTTTTTGGAGCTGTTGGAGCATTTGGAGCTGCTGGAGACATTTGGAGCTGTCAAGCATTTGGAGGCTGTTGGAGCATTTTGGAGCCTTTTTTGGAGCTGTTGGAGCAATTGGAGCTGCTGGAGACATTTGGAGCTGTCAAGCATTTGGAGGCCGTTTGGAGCATTTGGAGCCATTTAGAGCTGTGTTAAGCATTTGGAGGCAGTTGGAGCCATTTGGAGCATTTGGAGCTGCTGGAAACATTTGGAGCTGTCAAGCATTTGGAGCCATTTGGAGCTGTGTTAAGCATTTGGAGGCTGTTGGAGCATTTGGAGCTGACAAGCATTTGGAGCATTTGGAGCTGCTGGAGACATTTGGAGCTGTCAAGCATTTGGAGGCCGTTTGGAGCATTTGGAGCCATTTAGAGCTGTGTTAAGCATTTGGAGGCTGTTGGAGCCATTTGGAGCATTTGGAGCTGCTGGAAACATTTGGAGCTGTCAAGCATTTGGAGGCTGTTGGAGCTGTTGGAGCCATTTGGAGGCCGTTTGGAGCATTTGGAGCATTTGGAGCCTTTTGAAGCATTTGGAGCTGTCAAGCATTTGGAGCATTTGGAGCTGCTGGAAACATTTGGTGCTGTCAAGCATTTGGAGGCCGTTTGGAGCATTTGGTGCCATTTGGAACTGTGTTAAGCATTTGGAGGCTGTTGGAGCTGTTGGAGCCATTTGGAGGCCGTTTGGAGCATTTGGAGCATTTGGAGCCTTTTGAAGCATTTGGAGCTGTCAAGCATTTGGAGCATTTGGAGCTGCTGGAAACATTTGGTGCTGTCAAGCATTTGGAGGCCGTTTGGAGCATTTGGAGCCATTTGGAACTGTGTTAAGCATTTGGAGGCTGTTGGAACCATTTGGAGCATTTGGAGCTGCTGGAAACATTTGGAGCTGTCAAGCATTTGGAGGCTGTTGGAGCTGTTGGAGCCATTTGGAGGCCGTTTGGAGCATTTGGAGCATTTGGAGCCTTTTGAAGCATTTGGAGCTGTCAAGCATTTGGAGCTTTTGGAGCTGCTGGAAACATTTGGTGCTGTCAAGCATTTGGAGGCCGTTTGGAGCATTTGGAGCCATTTGGAACTGTGTTAAGCATTTGGAGGCTGTTGGAGCTTTTGGAGCCATTTGGAGGCCGTTTGGAGCATTTGGAGCCATTTGGAGCTAAGAAGTAGTCGTTGCACGTCTATGCAAAGCTAAATGTTTATAAGTTTGCTGGCTTTCGCAAGTGATTCTGTAGTAGGATAGAAATTGTGTAATAAATATTATGTTTGTAAAAGACTTTGAGGTGTTTTATTTCTCGAACCTTACACTTTTCTGGTACTTTTTTAAAATTAAAGTTGTTTTGTATCGGCCAGGGATCGAACCAAGGACCTTAGTCGATCTAATCAATCAGTATATAGATTACAAATTTATTTAATGAATTTTGAACTTTTTCCCGAATCTCTAGCATTACAATTACGAATTTCCAATATGGTGGTATTGGTGTCTGATAGGATGATGGTAGTAGAGGATTTAAAGTCTCTTTAAGAATTTTGAACATGGTTTATTGAAATTATTATTTTTTATATAAAATTAAATGTTTTGCATCATTCAGGGATCGAACCAAGGACTGGAGCGGATCGAATCAATATGTAAGTTAATGAGTGATTTATTTAATGAATTTTGGAATTTTTCCCGAATTTCTAGCTAAATAATTACGGATTTTCAAGATGGCGGCCATATTTCAAGATGGCGGGTGTCACAGTAATAATAAATGATTACTGCACTCTAGCGGATACGAACTAAACTAACATGGTGTCAGCGCACTCTCGTCGACGATACAATGATGATGATGGCTTCCAGCATCGAAGACAAGATGGCGGAAATGACGTCATACTAGGTGACGATATATATATGCTTTGAAAAAAAGTGGTGGGAGTCAGTCTGCCAGCACCCACCACGAGGGAAGGATCGGTCGCCATTTTTATTTTTTTTTGGCCTCACCGGGTTCGAACCAAGGTCTCCGAACTCCGTGTCGTAAATGTTTGTTTTTTAAATATTTTTTATTGAAATTTTATTATTTAATTTTTTTTTATAATTTTTAAAAAAAATTTCATTAAAATCGGATAATAAATAAAAAAGTTAAAGATGGCGGCCGTAACGAAAATTGCAACGGTGACGTCATCGTCCAATATGGCGGATAACTCAATGCCGGAATTTTCGAGAACACAATGACGTCATCCAAAATGGCGAATCCAAGATGGCCGCCGGGGTCAAGGTCAAAGGTCAAGGTCACATCCTGATAGAGGCTTAACTGAGGCTTGAGTTAAGGATGCTTAAGCCTCTATCAGGACATTTCTAGCCGTTGGGATTTTTGAGGAATAAAACGGGAAATTTTCCCTCGAAACGGGAATTTTTCCCTCGAAAACGGGAAATTTTTTCTTAAAACGGGAAATTTTGAGTCATTTTGAGGCATTTTTGAGGAATTTTGAGGAATTTTTGCCGCCGTGACGTCACAAATCCAAGATGGCGGACACCGGCACCGGCACCACAGCCTGAAGCCTGGGCCAGTAAATACATTCATATACTACTCACGTGCCGGCTGCAGACCCAGCCGAACACGAGGGAAGGGGGGGCAGGGGGTCCCCCTGGAATCAAGAAGCCAATTGCCTGCACTGTGCAACGGGTTTGATGTCAAAACTATGTCTTACGGAGAACTGTCTGTACATGTTGAAGTTGTCTGCTCGTTGAGTGCATTTAGGCCGGAGTACGAGCGCCGTGTTTGAAGCACGCGACCCGGTGCTCGGCCCTGCATGTAGGTGTTTGAGTCGCGGCTTGTCTGTGATGACGCGGGCGAGTGAGGCGAGAGTGGCGAGAGTGGTCTAGTCTTTGTCCTGGCGGCTGCGAGGCGGCCCGCGGCAGATGTATCCCCCCCCCCCCCTCGCGGGTAGTCGCTCCCGAGAAGCCGCCCACCTGCTCCTCCCCCTCACCCACTACTAGCGGGTAGCAGGGGGATCACACGTCGCCCGCACGCGCTCCGGGAACAGCCCGCGGCGACCAGCCAGTTCCGTCCATGTTGGTGGGGGGAGGTGAGGGGGATTCTTCGAAGTTCAAACCTCTCAGCTCTCGACACACGGCATTCGGCGGGAGTACGGCGCTGCCATCTGCGGCGGTTTGCGAGAACCAAAGTTCTCAAAGACAAAGGGAAACTTCATAATATTATTAGCCGTTTTTTTTTTATCGGAGCCGTTTAATCGTACATTTTTAAAATTTTCGGTCTGCTGATCGAATGATTCGGCAGTCGTCGTATCTGCTCCGGCAGCGAATTCTAGCGGCGGGTGCGGAAACTACGTGAATTTATCTGAAAACACAATAAATTCACGTATATTTTTTTTAACGCTCGGCATTATTTGTGTTTTAGGTATAAGAGTGTTTGCAACGTGAGAACACGTGAATTTTGCTCGTTGCCGAGGTCAGATGTTACAATCTCTGGCGAGTAACGAGACACTCGCTCACAGAGCGCGACAGTTACTCGTGGTGCGTCCTTCTGCGGAGTCATCGCTGCAACTGCTGCCCACCAGGAGCGCTAGCGTCTGGCCAGAGCGGCTCATGCAGGGACTATCGCTTCAAGCAAGGCTGCAGTTGCGAAACAATACGTTAAAGTATTCAGAGACTGGCCTTGGAATATTCACATACGGAATTAGTACTTTCATACAACCTTAGATAAAAAAAAAAACATTTAACACATGATTTTAAGAATTTAAGTACGCTCTCTGAAATAAATAACAAAAAGTGAGTATCAAAACTCGCATGTGATGTGTAACATCTAACCTCGGTAACTAGCAAATTCACGTGTTCCCATGTTGCAAATACACATTTAAAATGAAACTCGGACACGCAAATCAACATAGAATTCTTTAGAATTACGCCAAGCGTTGTAAATATGTACGCAACTACATTTCTGTACGCGAATTACAAGTAGTTCCAAACCCCGGCGCTAGGATTCGCTTCCGGAGCGGCTACGTTGATTAACGAATCATTCAATTTGGACCGAAATATTAAAATATGTAATAAAAGATTATAAACCAATTTTCGTAAAAAATATTTAGTATCATCTCGAAAAACGTATTTAACAAGTGCAAAAATAACCATAGCCATGATTTAGAGACCGGAAAAATTCGCGCTTTCGATGACCTCTAAATAGACTCCACAACCCTCTACACACTCAGGCAAATGCCACCTGCTCATTGGCTACTGACTAGTGACACCTGTCAACTGGGACGCTTGCGATTCGATACTCTTTTGGTTGACGGTTTTCCATTGGCCAAAGTCCTTCAGATAAACTGTAAGCCAATCAGAGAAGCAATATAAAGGTACAGTTGTTTAGATTCTAGCACATCGTGAAATTAATACGAGCACATCGTGAAATTAATACGCGAATTTTTCCGGTCTGTAAGTTGCAATATCTTTGTTGTAGTATTTGTTGGCAACTGGTTTCCAAGGGAATGTTTTGTAAAAGTACAAATGCAGGTATATTTGTTGCGGGCAGGTTTCCTCTCCGCGGAGCCAGCAGGTACTCAGGTTCCTGGAACTGCCATTGGCGGAGGCTCCGGTCGCACAGACGGGCAGTTAAATAGTTTATGTGCCGTGTGTCTTCGCACCGTCCAAGCTCCCGCGCTTATCGCAGGATGCAGCGGCGGGTAAACACAGCAGTTTCCTGCTGTACCACGCGGGCAGTAAAGCCGTCTGGAACAAGTCAGCGACGACATGGGCGCCGTACAGCTCGAAGAGGGGGGACCCTGAGTGACACCCGACACACAGTCCGCGGAGCTCAGACTGACTCAGCTGACGAGCCAGTTTGTTCCCGGAGAGTGTGCTCATTGCATCACCGAAGCTACAACTAAACAATCGAAATTTGTGTTACGAAAGATTTTTTGAAGTGAAAACTTCTTTTGGCGCACCGCCAACACAATTTTTTGACGTGACAACGTCTAATAAATCGATGAACGCCGGCTGCACGCACGAAAAAGTGTCCCGTTACGCACATTGTCAAGTTACGCCGTGTCCCGTTACGCTCATTGTACGCTTGCGCCGCATTTATCTCTCGACTAATTTGATTGGAACAACCATCGATTTGACTTTTTCGAGGCACATTAAACTTGAAACACTCCCATTCGTTTCCTACTTTTCCTATCATCGTCCTATCCTTAACAGAATAACACAGATTGGAAGAAGTTAAATAGCTAACATGTATAAAAGTTATAGTTAAAATAATCTCTTCGTTAAAGTACATAATAAACATATTTGAATTAATGAGTGCAAATAAAAGTAAATTTATCAATTAAATTGTAGATTTCAATTCACTCCTTCTTTGTATCCATACAAAATAGTGATAATTTAATAAAAATGATTCAATTTTATTCATAAAAGAATGCAATAATTAATTCAACAATGTTTTGTTATGATGTTGTCACGTTAAACTATCGTCCGTAAACCGACTTTACTGACAACCAATTTTTTTTCGTAGGTAGTAAGTTAGGCTGATCCGTTACGCTCTGAGGGGAAGGGCTAGATCGGGTGAACTCGGGACCGCCGATAGTACCCGAGCGAGAAAGATACAGTCAGCTGCTCTTCGCTGTTGTGTCGCTGTGTTTAGTGCATTCAATTAATACGTAATAATTGTCATTATTATTTTAATAGTTATTATTGGTACTTAATAATAATTATTTTAACAATTATTTGGTTTACATTGCGGTCTTAAGTAAAGATATCAGAAGAGAATGTGTAATACCCGGCCGATGCATTTACGAAATATGTTTAGGTTATGATAGGGAGTATAACCTAAAAATTAAGATCATCATTATTTATTTTTTTAATACTTACAATTACTATGCAATTCGTATTTTATAGTAATTTAGGAATTATTTTACTAACGTGTTATGCGATAGTATTTTGTTCGTAAAAATTGAGAATAAGTCTCTGATTTTTATCAAAAAATATTTTCTTATGTAACACAGTTATATTTTACAAAGTTAGTATTTCTTATTTCAAATTATATTTTCTTAATTCTATTATGAATATTAATAACAGTTACTTTGATTTACAAGTTTTAATTTAAGATCAAACAATTCATTTAGATATCCAAAAATAACAACTGTTTGTTTATAGTTTTAAGTTTTCACTTCTGTCGGCAGTCATCATGACTTCTTTGAAATTTTTTTTTATGTAGTTCTTTTCCAGGTTTTTTTTTTTACCCTCTACGTGCAAGATTTAAGTGTCGTCCCATTTTGTGTTCCTCATATCATTTATAGTGTATTTGATACTATGCGTGTGTTGGAAACTTTCGTTTGCCAAGTGATAGGTTTGGGACAATACCCAACATTACCAAGGTCATAAATACAATATTTTTATAATCGGTTAAAAAAACAGTGATTAATAATATTGTATTCGAAAGTCTTCGAAAGTCCTCGCTAAGGATATAGCAGGGTTTTAAGGCTGCGGGTACCGACTCAGTTGCTCATCAATTCGATTCGTGAAGCGGTGTGGGATCTGAACCCGTGACCCTCGAAACACCCTTAGCGATCACTGCCTCCGATAACCCGAAGTCACCAAACGACCTCTGATTGGCAGAATTCTTCCAACAAGTAGGAAACTTCCGACGGAAAATTCCGCCCACAGAAAAAAAATTGGTTATCTGTAAAGTCGGTTTACGGACGATAGTTTAACGTGACGTCATAACAAAATATTGATGAAATGATTGCATACTTTTATTAATAAAATTGAATCATTTTTATTCAATTATCACTATTTTGTATGCATACAAAGAAGGAGTGAAATGAAATCTACAATTTAATTGATAAATTTACTTTTATTTGCACTCATTAATTCAAATATGTTTATTACTTTAACGAAGAGATTATTTTAACTATAACTTTTATACATGTTTGCTATTTAACTTCTTCCAATCTGTGTTATTCTGTTAAGGATAGGACGATGATAGGAAAAGTAGGAAACGAATGGGAGTGTTTCAAGTTGAATGCGCCTCGAAAAAGTAAAATCGATGGTTGTTCCAATCAAGTGGAAGAGAGATAGATGCGGCGCAAGCGTGAAATGAACGTAACGGGACACAGCGTAACGGGACATTTTTTGTGCGTGCAGCCGGCGTTCATCGATTTATTAGACGTCACGTCAAAAAAAATTTCTTTACTTTTACAAAAGATTCCTTCGTAAACCAACTGTCAAGAAATAGTTTGTAACACTACAAGAAAGATATTGTAGCTTTGTACAACACATGGCTATGGTTATTTTTTCATATTTGAAAAATGTTTTTTTCGATGTAATACTGGGTATTTCTTACAAAAAGTGGCACATAATTTTATATTTTAATTAATGTTTCATTCAAACATAGAAGAGATAATAGAATATTCGACAATTAAACTTTATTTGTTTCATCATGCTTATTATGCGCGCAACTGTAAAGCTATTAAGGGAACAGTTAGTTTACTGGGACAATACAGAGCATAAATGCCCGGGTAAGAATATGAACCCAGTATTACTGCGAATACTATTTTTTGTAGAGATACAGTTGTTTTCGTGTAAATCTACAAATTAAAAATTAGATGTAATTTGATATGATATTTATGTTCCATTAACAAAAATTACAGTATAGTTAGAGACCGGAAAAATTCGTGAATTAATTTCATGATATGCTAAAATACAAATAGTTACACCTCAGTGCTGCCTCTGCTATTGGCTCACAACTCACCTGGATGACTCTGGGCCAATGAGAAACACCCAACCAAAGGTTTATACGAATCACAGGCTGCTACGTTGGGACGTCTCACAAGACAGCAGCCAATGAGTGGGTGACATTTGATCGATTGTACAAAGAACTATGGAGTTCATCCTGCAGGTCATTGAACACGCGAATTTTTCCGGTCCCTAAGTATAGTTTGTTTAGAAAACAGTGATTGGAGACGATCTACACGAGACAGGCTTCATGGGGCGGATTGAAGAGGAGCGATGAGGGGAGGGGGTCTTCTACCTGCTCCGACCCGACAGGAGGTCTCTGAATGGGGAAAGAGCGCAGGACCGGGAAACAGTAAAAGAGAAAGTGACCCCCTGCCGGTCCTGATAGCTACCCTCCCCCCTCCTCCCCCGGGTCCGTCCTTGTCCGGTGTTGTCCTCCAGACTCCACCCCTGGACCTTGGAGGGTGGCCGAGTCAACGACTCTCAAACAATGTCCCCAAAAGTCCTGCCTCATCGGGAAATTAGCTACAAGATAAATAGGTCTTGATGGAATCCGTTCATGGACATGCAGAGAATATCCCCAAAAGTCCTGCCTCATCGGGAAATTAGCTACAAGATAAATAGGTCTTGATGGAATCCGTTCATGGACATGCAGAGAATATCCCCAAAAGTCCTGCCTCATCGGGAAATTAGCTACAAGATAAATAGGTCTTGATGGAATCCGTTCATGGACATGCAGAGAATATCCCCAAAAGTCCTGCCTCATCGGGAAATTAGCTACAAGATAAATAGGTCTTGATGGAATCCGTTCATGGACATGCAGAGAATATCCCCAAAAGTCCTGCCTCATCGGGAAATTAGCTACAAGATAAATAGGTCTTGATGGAATCCGTTCATGGACATGCAGAGAATATCCCCAAAAGTCCTGCCTCATCGGGAAATTAGCTACAAGATAAATAGGTCTTGATGGAATCCGTTCATGGACATGCAGAGAATATCCCCAAAAGTCCTGCCTCATCGGGAAATTAGCTACAAGATAAATAGGTCTTGATGGAATCCGTTCATGGACATGCAGAGAATATCCCCAAAAGTCCTGCCTCATCGGGAAATTAGCTACAAGATAAATAGGTCTTGATGGAATCCGTTCATGGACATGCAGAGAATATCCCCAAAAGTCCTGCCTCATCGGGAAATTAGCTACAAGATAAATAGGTCTTGATGGAATCCGTTCATGGACATGCAGAGAATATCCCCAAAAGTCCTGCCTCATCGGGAAATTAGCTACAAGATAAATAGGTCTTGATGGAATCCGTTCATGGACATGCAGAGAATATCCCCAAAAGTCCTGCCTCATCGGGAAATTAGCTACAAGATAAATAGGTCTTGATGGAATCCGTTCATGGACATGCAGAGAATATCCCCAAAAGTCCTGCCTCATCGGGAAATTAGCTACAAGATAAATAGGTCTTGATGGAATCCGTTCATGGACATGCAGAGAATATCCCCAAAAGTCCTGCCTCATCGGGAAATTAGCTACAAGATAAATAGGTCTTGATGGAATCCGTTCATGGACATGCAGAGAATATCCCCAAAAGTCCTGCCTCATCGGGAAATTAGCTACAAGATAAATAGGTCTTGATGGAATCCGTTCATGGACATGCAGAGAATATCCCCAAAAGTCCTGCCTCATCGGGAAATTAGCTACAAGATAAATAGGTCTTGATGGAATCCGTTCATGGACATGCAGAGAATATCCCCAAAAGTCCTGCCTCATCGGGAAATTAGCTACAAGATAAATAGGTCTTGATGGAATCCGTTCATGGACATGCAGAGAATATCCCCAAAAGTCCTGCCTCATCGGGAAATTAGCTACAAGATAAATAGGTCTTGATGGAATCCGTTCATGGACATGCAGAGAATATCCCCAAAAGTCCTGCCTCATCGGGAAATTAGCTACAAGATAAATAGGTCTTGATGGAATCCGTTCATGGACATGCAGAGAATATCCCCAAAAGTCCTGCCTCATCGGGAAATTAGCTACAAGATAAATAGGTCTTGATGGAATCCGTTCATGGACATGCAGAGAATATCCCCAAAAGTCCTGCCTCATCGGGAAATTAGCTACAAGATAAATAGGTCTTGATGGAATCCGTTCATGGACATGCAGAGAATATCCCCAAAAGTCCTGCCTCATCGGGAAATTAGCTACAAGATAAATAGGTCTTGATGGAATCCGTTCATGGACATGCAGAGAATATCCCCAAAAGTCCTGCCTCATCGGGAAATTAGCTACAAGATAAATAGGTCTTGATGGAATCCGTTCATGGACATGCAGAGAATATCCCCAAAAGTCCTGCCTCATCGGGAAATTAGCTACAAGATAAATAGGTCTTGATGGAATCCGTTCATGGACATGCAGAGAATATCCCCAAAAGTCCTGCCTCATCGGGAAATTAGCTACAAGATAAATAGGTCTTGATGGAATCCGTTCATGGACATGCAGAGAATATCCCCAAAAGTCCTGCCTCATCGGGAAATTAGCTACAAGATAAATAGGTCTTGATGGAATCCGTTCATGGACATGCAGAGAATATCCCCAAAAGTCCTGCCTCATCGGGAAATTAGCTACAAGATAAATAGGTCTTGATGGAATCCGTTCATGGACATGCAGAGAATATCCCCAAAAGTCCTGCCTCATCGGGAAATTAGCTACAAGATAAATAGGTCTTGATGGAATCCGTTCATGGACATGCAGAGAATATCCCCAAAAGTCCTGCCTCATCGGGAAATTAGCTACAAGATAAATAGGTCTTGATGGAATCCGTTCATGGACATGCAGAGAATATCCCCAAAAGTCCTGCCTCATCGGGAAATTAGCTACAAGATAAATAGGTCTTGATGGAATCCGTTCATGGACATGCAGAGAATATCCCCAAAAGTCCTGCCTCATCGGGAAATTAGCTACAAGATAAATAGGTCTTGATGGAATCCGTTCATGGACATGCAGAGAATATCCCCAAAAGTCCTGCCTCATCGGGAAATTAGCTACAAGATAAATAGGTCTTGATGGAATCCGTTCATGGACATGCAGAGAATATCCCCAAAAGTCCTGCCTCATCGGGAAATTAGCTACAAGATAAATAGGTCTTGATGGAATCCGTTCATGGACATGCAGAGAATATCCCCAAAAGTCCTGCCTCATCGGGAAATTAGCTACAAGATAAATAGGTCTTGATGGAATCCGTTCATGGACATGCAGAGAATATCCCCAAAAGTCCTGCCTCATCGGGAAATTAGCTACAAGATAAATAGGTCTTGATGGAATCCGTTCATGGACATGCAGAGAATATCCCCAAAAGTCCTGCCTCATCGGGAAATTAGCTACAAGATAAATAGGTCTTGATGGAATCCGTTCATGGACATGCAGAGAATATCCCCAAAAGTCCTGCCTCATCGGGAAATTAGCTACAAGATAAATAGGTCTTGATGGAATCCGTTCATGGACATGCAGAGAATATCCCCAAAAGTCCTGCCTCATCGGGAAATTAGCTACAAGATAAATAGGTCTTGATGGAATCCGTTCATGGACATGCAGAGAATATCCCCAAAAGTCCTGCCTCATCGGGAAATTAGCTACAAGATAAATAGGTCTTGATGGAATCCGTTCATGGACATGCAGAGAATATCCCCAAAAGTCCTGCCTCATCGGGAAATTAGCTACAAGATAAATAGGTCTTGATGGAATCCGTTCATGGACATGCAGAGAATATCCCCAAAAGTCCTGCCTCATCGGGAAATTAGCTACAAGATAAATAGGTCTTGATGGAATCCGTTCATGGACATGCAGAGAATATCCCCAAAAGTCCTGCCTCATCGGGAAATTAGCTACAAGATAAATAGGTCTTGATGGAATCCGTTCATGGACATGCAGAGAATATCCCCAAAAGTCCTGCCTCATCGGGAAATTAGCTACAAGATAAATAGGTCTTGATGGAATCCGTTCATGGACATGCAGAGAATATCCCCAAAAGTCCTGCCTCATCGGGAAATTAGCTACAAGATAAATAGGTCTTGATGGAATCCGTTCATGGACATGCAGAGAATATCCCCAAAAGTCCTGCCTCATCGGGAAATTAGCTACAAGATAAATAGGTCTTGATGGAATCCGTTCATGGACATGCAGAGAATATCCCCAAAAGTCCTGCCTCATCGGGAAATTAGCTACAAGATAAATAGGTCTTGATGGAATCCGTTCATGGACATGCAGAGAATATCCCCAAAAGTCCTGCCTCATCGGGAAATTAGCTACAAGATAAATAGGTCTTGATGGAATCCGTTCATGGACATGCAGAGAATATCCCCAAAAGTCCTGCCTCATCGGGAAATTAGCTACAAGATAAATAGGTCTTGATGGAATCCGTTCATGGACATGCAGAGAATATCCCCAAAAGTCCTGCCTCATCGGGAAATTAGCTACAAGATAAATAGGTCTTGATGGAATCCGTTCATGGACATGCAGAGAATATCCCCAAAAGTCCTGCCTCATCGGGAAATTAGCTACAAGATAAATAGGTCTTGATGGAATCCGTTCATGGACATGCAGAGAATATCCCCAAAAGTCCTGCCTCATCGGGAAATTAGCTACAAGATAAATAGGTCTTGATGGAATCCGTTCATGGACATGCAGAGAATATCCCCAAAAGTCCTGCCTCATCGGGAAATTAGCTACAAGATAAATAGGTCTTGATGGAATCCGTTCATGGACATGCAGAGAATATCCCCAAAAGTCCTGCCTCATCGGGAAATTAGCTACAAGATAAATAGGTCTTGATGGAATCCGTTCATGGACATGCAGAGAATATCCCCAAAAGTCCTGCCTCATCGGGAAATTAGCTACAAGATAAATAGGTCTTGATGGAATCCGTTCATGGACATGCAGAGAATATCCCCAAAAGTCCTGCCTCATCGGGAAATTAGCTACAAGATAAATAGGTCTTGATGGAATCCGTTCATGGACATGCAGAGAATATCCCCAAAAGTCCTGCCTCATCGGGAAATTAGCTACAAGATAAATAGGTCTTGATGGAATCCGTTCATGGACATGCAGAGAATATCCCCAAAAGTCCTGCCTCATCGGGAAATTAGCTACAAGATAAATAGGTCTTGATGGAATCCGTTCATGGACATGCAGAGAATATCCCCAAAAGTCCTGCCTCATCGGGAAATTAGCTACAAGATAAATAGGTCTTGATGGAATCCGTTCATGGACATGCAGAGAATATCCCCAAAAGTCCTGCCTCATCGGGAAATTAGCTACAAGATAAATAGGTCTTGATGGAATCCGTTCATGGACATGCAGAGAATATCCCCAAAAGTCCTGCCTCATCGGGAAATTAGCTACAAGATAAATAGGTCTTGATGGAATCCGTTCATGGACATGCAGAGAATATCCCCAAAAGTCCTGCCTCATCGGGAAATTAGCTACAAGATAAATAGGTCTTGATGGAATCCGTTCATGGACATGCAGAGAATATCCCCAAAAGTCCTGCCTCATCGGGAAATTAGCTACAAGATAAATAGGTCTTGATGGAATCCGTTCATGGACATGCAGAGAATATCCCCAAAAGTCCTGCCTCATCGGGAAATTAGCTACAAGATAAATAGGTCTTGATGGAATCCGTTCATGGACATGCAGAGAATATCCCCAAAAGTCCTGCCTCATCGGGAAATTAGCTACAAGATAAATAGGTCTTGATGGAATCCGTTCATGGACATGCAGAGAATATCCCCAAAAGTCCTGCCTCATCGGGAAATTAGCTACAAGATAAATAGGTCTTGATGGAATCCGTTCATGGACATGCAGAGAATATCCCCAAAAGTCCTGCCTCATCGGGAAATTAGCTACAAGATAAATAGGTCTTGATGGAATCCGTTCATGGACATGCAGAGAATATCCCCAAAAGTCCTGCCTCATCGGGAAATTAGCTACAAGATAAATAGGTCTTGATGGAATCCGTTCATGGACATGCAGAGAATATCCCCAAAAGTCCTGCCTCATCGGGAAATTAGCTACAAGATAAATAGGTCTTGATGGAATCCGTTCATGGACATGCAGAGAATATCCCCAAAAGTCCTGCCTCATCGGGAAATTAGCTACAAGATAAATAGGTCTTGATGGAATCCGTTCATGGACATGCAGAGAATATCCCCAAAAGTCCTGCCTCATCGGGAAATTAGCTACAAGATAAATAGGTCTTGATGGAATCCGTTCATGGACATGCAGAGAATATCCCCAAAAGTCCTGCCTCATCGGGAAATTAGCTACAAGATAAATAGGTCTTGATGGAATCCGTTCATGGACATGCAGAGAATATCCCCAAAAGTCCTGCCTCATCGGGAAATTAGCTACAAGATAAATAGGTCTTGATGGAATCCGTTCATGGACATGCAGAGAATATCCCCAAAAGTCCTGCCTCATCGGGAAATTAGCTACAAGATAAATAGGTCTTGATGGAATCCGTTCATGGACATGCAGAGAATATCCCCAAAAGTCCTGCCTCATCGGGAAATTAGCTACAAGATAAATAGGTCTTGATGGAATCCGTTCATGGACATGCAGAGAATATCCCCAAAAGTCCTGCCTCATCGGGAAATTAGCTACAAGATAAATAGGTCTTGATGGAATCCGTTCATGGACATGCAGAGAATATCCCCAAAAGTCCTGCCTCATCGGGAAATTAGCTACAAGATAAATAGGTCTTGATGGAATCCGTTCATGGACATGCAGAGAATATCCCCAAAAGTCCTGCCTCATCGGGAAATTAGCTACAAGATAAATAGGTCTTGATGGAATCCGTTCATGGACATGCAGAGAATATCCCCAAAAGTCCTGCCTCATCGGGAAATTAGCTACAAGATAAATAGGTCTTGATGGAATCCGTTCATGGACATGCAGAGAATATCCCCAAAAGTCCTGCCTCATCGGGAAATTAGCTACAAGATAAATAGGTCTTGATGGAATCCGTTCATGGACATGCAGAGAATATCCCCAAAAGTCCTGCCTCATCGGGAAATTAGCTACAAGATAAATAGGTCTTGATGGAATCCGTTCATGGACATGCAGAGAATATCCCCAAAAGTCCTGCCTCATCGGGAAATTAGCTACAAGATAAATAGGTCTTGATGGAATCCGTTCATGGACATGCAGAGAATATCCCCAAAAGTCCTGCCTCATCGGGAAATTAGCTACAAGATAAATAGGTCTTGATGGAATCCGTTCATGGACATGCAGAGAATATCCCCAAAAGTCCTGCCTCATCGGGAAATTAGCTACAAGATAAATAGGTCTTGATGGAATCCGTTCATGGACATGCAGAGAATATCCCCAAAAGTCCTGCCTCATCGGGAAATTAGCTACAAGATAAATAGGTCTTGATGGAATCCGTTCATGGACATGCAGAGAATATCCCCAAAAGTCCTGCCTCATCGGTAAATTAGCTACAAGATAAATAGGTCTTGATGGAATCCGTTCATGGACATGCAGAGAATATCCCCAAAAGTCTGGCCTCATTGTGAAATCGGGTTAAATTTTGTTGTAATCACCATGTAATAATATCGTTGACGTAGTTTAAACTCACAAATTGTTATTAAAGTCGATTTTTTGTTTTGTCTTTTAGGCAGACGAAAGTAGTGTGTGCTCTGCTTGACAGGGGTGTGTCCAATTTACACACTTCTCCAGCAGTTTGGACCACTGAGACATTTCTGTGTATCACAAACGCGTTTCACCAAAAACTAGGAGTCAATAAGTCTTTGCTAGTTTTGAACACCTTTATCCATTAATTTGCGTAAGTATTTACAGCTAATCAGCTAATCGCCTTTCTGATATATAATACCAATGATGTTTCTTTAAATGGACTCCTTTCTCAGCACAATCCAAAGTCATACAGAACATACAGAAATATTTTGAAGACGTAGAGCAATAAGCAATTGGCAAGGTACAAGGTAAAAGCATGGTAAATAATTTTACTAATATAAAACAGTATTTTATGATAGTATAATAAAATTTCTTCTGAAATTACAATCAAAACAAGAAACTCGCAACTGTTTTAGATTGACATACATGACGATTTTGGCAGTGCCTATTAACAAAGCTCTGTGTTATAGACCATTTGTAATACATGTATGCATATATAACTTATATGACAATAGAGCTGATATATTCACTCAGATCGCAGCTAGCTGGACACTCTAATCGCGCTCGTAATAGTTGTCTATCATGACGCCAGTTAAAATAAAAGCAGTGATTTTAATTCGCCTTGCTCACTGTTTAAGGAGATTTGAAAATCATTAATTCAGTACTCTTCGAATATTATGCAGTAACATTGCTAGATTTCATTTCACGGCTTGACGGATTACAGGATCTGATTTCGGACACTAATGTACTCCAGATTATCTCAACCGTTTGAATCCTTGCCAAGTATGTATTTTTACATAACACAAATTAATTTGTTAATTTGGTTGAAAATCTCTGTTCGCAAATTACTGATCAGATGTCATGGGATAATAATTTGGTAGTATATATGTTATTTACTTACACTACAAACAGATGTAAGATATATAGTAAAATTTCATTGGCTGAAAATAACAATGCCAAAAAGGACCAAATTGTGTACAACTAAAACATAACATAAAATGTTTTTTTAAGACTATAACTACCCAACATATCCTTAATTAACCATAAATGTATACATTTCGATTATTTTTAATTTTTCATACATAACTTTTCATTTTAAAATGGGTACCTAATAATTACCATGTATTATGGTATAAATAAGTCAAGTTGGTGCTCCTTTAACATTGGCTATATATGTTTTTCTTTAACATCTGTGTTTTGGAGGGAAAGAACTGTTCATTTGGCTTCCATCTGTATGGTTTTTGTGGTTTAAAGTTATTTTTCAGAGGTTTCAGCTAGTGTTTTTTGAAGACCTATTTGATGGTGTCCCGTCCGTAACAATAAAGTAAGAAAGTTTATTATACGCATAAAATATTACTCAAGTAATTGTTTATCATACATGACTAGATACTACAACTAGATTTTAACAGAACCTCAAAGTTTAATGTTGATAATTAATTTTCTAGACTAATAAATCACTTTTTTAAGATTTGTCTTGTCCGTAACGTTTTTAAGATTTATTATAATATATAATCATTTTGTTGTTTTTTGTAAATTATTGTGAATTTACCTAAACATGTGCTAATAACCAACATTCACATGAGAATTTCTATAATAATATTAACAAATTTAGAAGCATGTAATGTACATAAATCTTTACTTTGAGAGTTGAAGCCAAGGAACAGAATTCCATATTACCGTAAAGTGTACACTGATTCGGAGACAGATGAAGAGTGTGTTGTGCAGAAGCTTACCAAGAACAGTGTTCAAGGAGGGCAGTACCTACTCATTGAGCAAGTAGGGCAGAGTAGGTAAACATAAATATGTGGTGTTGAGCCAGGGAGGAGTAGAAGATGGCAGCATTGAGATTTTCTACATGGAGCAGGTTGTACGCGATGGATGCCAGGACATTCTTTTTAAAACTGATACGAGGAAGAAATATGTTGTGAACTTTTCAGAAGTGATAGGTTTACTTCCAGAACCTGAGTTAAAACAGCTTGGAAAAATTTGAAAAGATAATTCCTGCGATTATGTAGAATCTGCTTTTCTGAACTTAAAAAATATTTACGATACTGAAATGACTGATAATGTTAGAATTTTTGCTGTTGTGTTCATTAAGGAGTAACTTTTAAACCAAACTGTTATGTTCAGTAAGGTGGTATTGTAAATTATATTTTGTCCCAGGTCATGTCCTGTCCGTAACAGGTCACTCACTAACAAACATTTTAACTGTTGCTTAAAACTTAATTTTTTATGTCAGTATAGTCCTATAGTATGCTTTTAACTTCTCGTTATCTAGATTCTAAATAGTAAATTAATTTGGATAAAAACCACTTAATGATTTTCAGAAAATATTTAGTGTTCCTCTTTGATTCAGAGGCCAAAAATAACTTTAAAATGGACAATTAATAGCATCATATATGCTGATATTATTAAATGTAATTATGTTCTGTTCATTAAGAAAATTATTTAAGCCAAAGTACTAAATTAAGAGTGTTTTTGTCATTCAGACTTTTGTCCCATCCGTAACGTCCCGTCCGTAACGTGTCACTTTCTCAAAAAACATTTTATTGATGGTTATTAAAACTAAGTTCTGATTTCAGGAGGTTATGCATGTTTGAACTAACTACTACTATACCATGTATTGTAATAACTGGATGTAAATCACTTCATAATTCACAGAAAATATTCGGTGAAAACTCACCTTTGCCGTCCTGTCCAAACTGTGTCCCGTCCGTAACAGTACCAAAAAGATGTATAATTCAAGGATCAAAATTAATAATTATCTCGTACATCAACAAATGGAAGGTGTTAATACGTACTAAGGGTGACTAAATGCAGATATTGATAAAATAGTTAAATAATATATTTGAGACAGTGTGCAACATTATTTTTAAGGTCTAACTGTCCTGTCCGTAACAATGGAATGACCCAGTAAGATTTTTAATGTGAACCGATTTCGCACAGGTCATGTGCAGTCCTGTACATTGCTGCTGTGCGCTCGCTTGTGTTTGTTATTTGTGAACGCAGCTCTACACAGAAGAAAATGTTCTGTGCTTTTACAAAGCATTCCTTTGCAAACTAGTTGTCATGAAATAGTTTGTATTACTTCAGTAAAAAGATATCGCAACTTTGTACAACTCATGGCTATGGTTATTTTTGCATGTATGAAGTACGTATTTCGAGATAATACTAAATCTTTCTTACAAAAATTGGTGCATAATTTTCTATTTTAATTGATGTTTCGTTAAAGCATAATTTTTTAACCATGGAGAAGATAATAAAATATTCAACAATTTGACTTCATTTTGTTGCATAATACTTTTTTATTTCTGCAGTTAATACTAGAAAGCTATCCAGGGAACGGTTTACAAATAACTTTAACTATTGACGGTATTGGTACGACACAAAGCATAAATTCTCGGGTAAGAATCCGAACCCAGCATTCTGCGAACAGTATTTTGTAGCGATACAGTTGTTTTCATGTAAATGTACAAATTTACAAATATTTGTTATTTTACATGAATGTTTCTGTTCCATTTACAAATATATATATATATATATATAATATAGGAACCATATTCAAGTGTATTTGTTTGGGAGGGTCTGTGTTAGGTAGGGATCTATGTACGTCTCAGGCTGAAGCCTACACGCCTGATCATGCTGGCTGTCAGCCATGCAGGAAGGATAGCATGCATCGTGTGCTGTGTGCGGGGATTGGCCAGCCATGCCATGACTCACTCCCCTATGAGTAGGGACCGGAAAAATTCGCGAATTCATTTCACGATAGGCTAAAATACAAATAGTTATACCTCAGTGCTGCCTCTGCCATTGGCTCACAACTCACCTGGATGACTCTGGGCCAATGAGAAACACCCGACCAAAGCTTTATAAGAATCACAGGCTGCTACGTTGACACGCCTCACAAGATAGCAGCCAATGAGTGGATGGCATTTGACCGAGTGTACGTAGAACTGTGGAGTTCATCCTACAGGTCCGGACCCTATAAATAAGTTGTTGGTACGAGTTTGCAATGTTTAAATCTTCTTTTTGTTTTCCCGCTTCATCGTCAACTCTTTTTTACAATTGTTTTTTTATTATTACAATTTGAATAGCTTATATTCAATGGAAGTTTATTTAAAAATGTGGTTCTAGTGTAAGAGATGGCGTATTGTCCGAACGTATAGCCACCCTTGAAAGAAGTGAAAAACACGAATAAAAGATGGCGAGTTCTTTGACTGCAGTTCATCACTCGTGTATCTGAGCCTATTCATCCCCGCGCGCCGCCAACAAAGAGAGTGGCATTCGACTTCCCTTCATTCCCTGAACCCTTCGGGCCCCGAATTACGTGCGTGGCGCGGCGTGGAAACATTGTCTCCCCGCGTCGCGTCGCTCGTTGGGGGAGGTTTACGACCGGCCTTGGCCCCCCCCCCCCCCCCTCCAGCATGGAGGGGGGGGGGGGGTCCACTGCGCCGCCGTGTGCCGCGGGCAGCCTTCTTTTCACAGACCAGAGAGCCACACCCCCGATCGTGCCTCTTCGGGGTGTTATTGATTCGTTGTAAATAAATATGGCGGTGTTGATAAAAGGTTACTAATGGTCAATTATTTTTGGTTAGCTACGTTATAAATACTTTAAAACATTGTGTATGATTGGTTATATTAGGTAAATATAGCTACATTAAAGATACGGCTCTCTCGTCTGTGAAAAGAAGGCTGCCCGTCTCCAACACACCCAAGTGGACAATCCGTACATCAATGTGTATAGTCGACACCCTACTTAATGGCTATTAGATAAACTATTTTTGAAGTGAAAACTTCTTTAGCCACGTTCAGCGATTTTTGGCAGGGGCAAAACTTACGGGTTCGCGTCACCGACATGCTAGTGACGTGTTGCGCCAGACTGGCGACGTACATGTACACGCATATATACACTAATACATTGTATGCACTCGACTGTATCATGTGCGTGTTGCGACTCTTTTTTTTTTTTTTTTTTTTTTTTTGGATGGGTAAAATCTTGTGAGTTCGCGTCACCGACATGCCGTAGTAGCAGTAAGTGAAGTTAATTTGACCACGTGAATACATGACCTAGGTCTGACATCACTGGTAAGTCATAGATAGGTAATGAAATTTTACGTAATTTTTACATACCACCGACATCTGTTGTGACTATAAAAAATGATGTAAGGATAAATTATATCATGCTGACATCGTACTGATACCAAAATAATTTTCTTACGTACATTTGACGTAGGAATGATTTCATATTGCACATTTAAAAACAAAGTTTTAAGTTTTAACTTCTGCTGACAGTCCCCATGACTGGCTATTTTTTTTAATATAATTACATATGTTATAAACATGTGAGTAGGTATGTCAGCATTCGCCACAGATGTGTAACCTCTAACCTCGGCTTCATGTGTACTCATGCTGCAAGTACCTACACTTGTAATTCACAATCTCTGGTCTCGGACACGCAATTTAACGCGGAAATCTTGGAAATAATGCCGAGCTGATGATTCACGAGTCTTGTGTTTCTAAATACGTTTCTGGGCGCGAATCACACGTAGTTTCCGCGCCCGCCGCTAGAATGCGCTGCCGGAGCAGCTGCGTCCGCTATTGAATCATTTTATTAGCAGCCCGAAATTTTAAATTATATAAAGAAACGGCTCCGATAAAAATGAAAAAAGTCGTGAAAAAAAATACTAAACCCTTTTTTTTGCACCTGATATTCGACAACAAATTTTATAAAATACTGGCCATCTTGTTAAAATTCATCAAGTAGTTATTACTATAAATTTCCATTCGTCTCTATGAACATTTGTTCGCGCAATCTGCCACAGATGGCAGCACCGTGGTTACACACTTCCGTTGCATGCGACTTCCGTTACATTCACAAAATTACTCCCACCTAATGCCGTGTACCGAGAGATGAGGTGTTCCAAATCAAAAGTAGTTAAGATATATAATTTTTTAAAGTTATTATCGAAGTGTGTCTGAACGTGTAACACACTCGCAACTGAAACACTCCACTCGCAATACCAACTCCTGCTCTCCAACCAGTCAAATGTAGGTATTTTACCGAAGGAAAAAAAAAAAAGTTTTTTTTTAGAATTTAATTTTTTAATGAAATAAATTATATTAAAATTACAATTTTTGTTTGGAATTGTGCTGTCAGATTTTCCAAAAATTTCCTCTTTTTCGTGTGAACGAAATTCGCCCCAGCTGTTTCGGTAGCAGCACTGTCGCAGCGAGGTAGATTTATGGATATCCTACGTTAAAAACTGTTTGAATGGGAAGCATTTAAATGGACCGCTTTTCATTGAGGGCCAACTGCACGTTTTCGGCTTTACGCACAAGACCTGCAGCGGTAAACGTTCGGCATGTTAGTTGGTCTGTACCACTGTGCAAATATCCAGCTTGTTTAGCGGTTATGCCTATCCTACTCGACGTACAGGAGGCAGCGGGGGTTGGTGACGAGGACAGAGAGAGGGCGGGACGCACCCCCTGTAGGGGCTGCAGCAAGGTCGACGGCCACCCCCGGGTAGTGACCTCGGGGCGGGGGTTGAAGGCCACACGAGGCATTCTTGTCCCGCCCCTCCCCTCATCGCCGGGCCAACACCTCACCTCGCCGACAGACAGGGACGCTGTCTTTTTGGTAGGGACCGGAAAAATTCGCGTTTTCAATGACTTCTAGGATAGACTCCATGATCCTCTATGTACTTGTGCAGATTACACCTGCTGATTGGCTACTAACTCGTGACACCTGTCAACTGGGAAGCTTGTGATTCGATACTTCTTCTGTCGAACGTTTTTCATTGGTCCAGAGTCATTCAGATAAACTGTGGTCCAATCACTGAAGCAGCAAGAAAGGCAAATGTATTTGGATTCTATCCTATCGCGAAATGAACCCGCGAATTTTTCAGGTCTCTACTCTGGACCAATGAAAAACGTTCGACAGAAGAAGTATCGAATCACAAGCTTCCCAGTCAACACGTGTCACGAGTCAGTAGCCAATCAGCAGGTGTAATCTGCACAAGTACATAGAGGATCATGGAGTCTATCCTAGAGGTCATTGAAAACGCGAAATTTTTCGGTCCCTACTAATTGATAGAGACCGGAAAAATTCGCGAATTCATTTCGCGATAGGCTATAATATAAATAGTTATACCTCAGTGCTGCCTCTGCTATTGGCTCACAACTCACCTGGATGACTCTGGACCACGGTCTAAGAAGGGGAGGTCTGGACACTCCCCAACCTGGCCAGCATGCAAAAGTGGCACACCTAATGTCTCCGTAGTTCCGCTCCGCTCCACCATCTGACGCGTAGCGCTGGTTGTTCTGCAGTGGTATTTTAAGCTTTGTTGTTATGAACATCTCAACATAATAATCATTTAAATTTTCATTTAAATGTTAAAAATGCATTAATCTCCAGATATCGATACAGTATTAAATCGGATGTGTTTATTTTTTATAAGTTTGGGAATTATTTCATAAATTAGGTCAATTAGGTTACGAAGTATAGTTTCCACATTGGCATTGGCGGGAAACCAGGAACTTCATTGTGAGCAAGGAGCATTGATTGTTAGTAAATAGAATAAGCGTATATTGTCGGACGAGAAAGTTGCAATATTCCGAGTTCCCAATGATGACAATGTTAGGCAATAATTGTGGCAGAAAGTAATTCCATTAGACAAGTTTCTACTTAAAAGATCCCATTATGTATGAGAAAAACATTTTGTGGAAGACGACATTCTCACAAAAAAAAGGAACACAAAGATCAGTTCGGAAACGTCATTGGAATAGTAAGTTAAATTTTATTATTTTTATGAATGTAGTCTTAATATTAGGCCTACTTATTTTTGTATAGGCCCGACTTTTTTAAAAATGGATTGTATGATGTCGAATTTTATTAATGACCAGCACAACCCTGATAATACTTGTTTGTAAGTAATTTGACAATACACCATTTTTTATTAAAATACAAAATTTGCAAAACGAGTGCGGTCTCTTCCTTAAAAAAAAATAATAAAAATCCCAAAATACTTTTATTCAGTGCTCTAAACTTTCCTTTGTTATTGCAAAAGGCGCAGCAACGGAATTCCAACTCGTTTAGGAGTAATCGCCGTTTGTAATTTACATCACAATACCTGTGCATTCATGCGGTCAAAGCAATTATTTTTGTTTGCTGTGTATGTGCGTCTTGTTTGTTTTCGACAACTTATAAAAACGTATATATTTTTTATTTGGATATAGTAAGGCAATGTAAATAAAAAAAATTAAAAAATACGTCCCTACTATGCACCAAAGCTGAAGCGTCAACACTTGACATGAGACACAAAACATTGACGATAGCACTTATTTGTGTAGCAAATAATGTATTGTAAATGCAGGTTTTATATTGTTATTCAAATACGTAAATCAGCCAAGTTATGTAATTTGATCCAGCCTTTAATTTTAAATAATAAAATATAGTGTAATTATATTAAAATTCATTGCAGTGCATCAAATACTGTCGTAACTCTCTACATTTGTAATTATGGAGTAGAGGGCCACCATGGAAATAAAAAAGTAAAAAAAAACTTATTTTTACTTCCTTACATGATTCCTGATCATTCTGCAAAACGGCATTGCGATATTTCCAGTAATTTGTATAAAATTACCTTTTTAAACGAGTGTATTTTTTTTAAGTTTTATAGACATTAACATATTAGGTTGCGGAAATGTGGCCATATGCCCGATTATCACGTTACTATGCGTCCTCCGGCGATGATTTTAAACTATCGTTGTGTCGTATATTATTTACATCTTGTTTGTTTTTCACGAGAATTGACAAATTCATCATAAGGCCTAGTGATATATTTCCACCGCAAGACACCTAGCGCTAGAGTTGAATTGCGGACATCGAACGAACTATGGAGACAGTAAGTTGTCACTTTTATCTGGCGAGTGTCCAGACCTCCCCTTCTTAGACCGTGCTCTGGACCAATGAGAAACACCCGACCAAAACTTTACATGATTCACAACGTTGGGACGTCTCACAAGACAGCAGCCAATGAGTGGGTGACATTTGACCGAGTGTACGTACGTAGAACTATGGAGTTCATCCTACAGGTCATTGAACCCGCGAATTTTTCCGGTCCCTACTTATTGGTGGCGATACGCGATTTTTTTCAATCCTAACCTATCTAAAAACTAAGTGTTTTTGGGAGGGGTCTGGGTTAGGGAGAGACTCTATGTGCGTCTCAGGCCGAAGCCTATACGCTCTAATCATGCAGGGGTTAGCCATGCGGGAGAGGTAGTATGCATCGTGTGCGAGGAGGGGATTGGCTAGCCATGGCTGACTCTCCTCACGGACTATTCTAGACTAAATACTAGATAAGTTGGGCCCAGGTAAAACCTGCACAGACACAGGGAAAACCCTGGGCACTTAGATGCGGGATGCAAAATTTCATGCATTAATGACAAGCAGATTGATTACAGGAAACGCCTTCTCTCACACTTGTACACATACAGGCGTTGACATAAAGTAAACATCAATCCGTTCTTTAAATGATCCATGCAATGGGAGATTTTTATTCAAATGCAAAATTAGACATGCCCTGTGTTTGTCAAGCATAGGCACACACGTGCTGGGAGGTAATTAACGGTTGAAACGAGATGATAAACAGTAGAACTACGTGTTGTTGGATCATTGGGACAGCCAAGGTAACACTGGAATATAATGACGGCACGCTAGGAGCAGCTTCACCCCTCGCAACCTCGCGACATCCGGACTTGTGAGACGAGATACTCGGGGACGCACCACAACAACGAAATTCCAAATTGACCACAACGCCGACATCTAGAAAACTGCTGTGTACCACAACGCCGAATCACCACAACGCCGAAATACACTAATGCAGAAAAATGTCATTGCAGGACTGCCACAAAGGTTAGGTTAGGTTAGACTAGGCTAGGTTAGACTAATTAGGTTAGGTTAGGTTAGGCTAGGCTAGGATAGGCTAGGTTAAGTTAGGTTAGGTTATATTACGCTAGGTTAGGTTGGGTTAGGTAAGGTTAGGTTTCATTGTGGTATTTCGGCGTTAAGGTACATTTAAGAAACACACACAAATTCATTCAGTTGTTATTTCGGCTTTGTGGTACACAGCAGTTTTCTAGCTGTCGGCGTTGTGGTCAATTTTGACATTCGGCGTTATGGTATTTCGGCATTGTGGTAACGACCCGAGCTACTCGATGCTGCGTGTACTGCTGGGGTCTGCAGACGAAGCGAAGTGGCCAACGAAACAGTGGTTCTCCGGGCAGTGCCTGGATTCCGTATTTCACACACTGCGCCACGTGGAACAATCCCCAGGACGAAGAAACAATCTAGAACATGCAGAGGAATGCTGGTGGCTTCTTCATTTAGTTGGAAAATATAATCGTGTCTTTCTCGCGGTCGACTCTTTGGCCTTCACGAGGCAGTCATCCTGGCCCCTCGTTCACATCGCAGTTCATTCCGTTCCATCTGCTAGCCTGCCGCTGCCTCTCTTCTGAAGCAGACACAGACTCTAGGTCTAGACGTGAGCAGCACGAGTTAAGGCTGCCGCACACGGTACAATATTCCTTACAATATTGTAAGCCAGGAGTCGTACTGGCTCTACTACTAGTTTCTTCACTCGAATTCAAACTGGATACTAGTAGCTGTATGAGCTGGGCTACTGGTTTTGCGTAATAGACTGCGTCCTATTTTCGTTTCTTGGTGTGTTCCAATATTTAATGAGTGTCCAATCAGAACTCACGAAAACAGCATGAGGGGTTGTTTACACTTTTAAGCGCATGTCGTGATAAACATGGATGGAAATAAGTGGAATAGTGACCAACTCCTCGTTTTAATAAATGCATACAAAGAAGAGCCTTGTTTGTATGCAGTAAATATGTGAATTATCATAATGAAAATTTGTTGTGGAGAATATTCTCTTAACAAAACTAGTAAGGCAGCTAGAATCGTGTGCAGCAGGAACATGTAGCGAACCTAGTGTTACAGCTTGTAGCCTACACAGTACAGAAACCAGTAAGCATTCTAGTAAGCAAACTAGTAGAACATATTGTACCGTGTGCGGTGGGCTTTATTCGTGGCTACTTGTCGCTGTCTCCCGCAGGTATGGCAGACCTTCAAATCGGACCACTTCGGTAAAAATGACATTGCATTCAATAAACAATGTATGGTAAGTAGGTACATTGTTTTACCCTGTGTTTAAAATTATCTGACTTTTATGACTGCAGACTTCTCAACGAAGAATACATCTCACATTAACTAATAAATTTTTTTTTCTTAGTTTAAACGTCTTTGTAGGTGCCAAAGTTAAGACGATACGCATTCCCTTAATACTTCACAACGTTTTATTAAACTACATAAAACTACCATTGCATTAGCTATTCAAATTAACAAATTTCATAAAATATTACGTAGTTAACGAAAAAATACGCAATATGATATGTGTTTCTTAAATATACAAACAAAAGAGCTAAACATAACGTAAATGAACAAAAGCTTATTTACATAGTAGCTACTCTACATTAAGCGTGGGCGAACACCTGCTGTCATTGTAACGGAGCAAACTAATAAAGAAAAAAAAGGAACTGGAATTACATTAGTCACTCATATAGTCACCTACGGACTCACGCAGTAGGCAAGCCGCGGAGTGGTCATGCTAAGTGGTGGTTACAAAGACGCTTGTTCAGCCTGTGTTTGAATGCAGGTAAGTGTCTGCTGGTCCAGTTAGTTCCTGGGCCTGCTACTTCCAGAAGACCGTACCTCGCTGAGTCTATTTTTTCCCCCTAACCTAACTAAATCTTAGTGTATTTAGGAGGGGTCCGGGTTAGGGAGGGACCTAGGTGCGTCTCAGGCCGAAGCCTATACGCTCTAATCATGCAGGGTGTTTGTTAGCCATGCAGGAGAGGAAGCATGCATCGTGTGCTAGGCAGCGATTGATGCCATGACTAACTCCTCTCACTCATAAATCTATACTATAACTAGAGATAGGTTGGGCCCAGGTAAAACCTGCATATACACAGGGCACTGCCATGCGGGGTGCAAATTTGCATGCATTAAGTGTAGGGGAATACAGGAGACAGAGGATTGTCTGGATGAAGAGTTGGACAGAGTAGAAAAGAGTCTACCATGCGGGGGTTGGGCACTTGGACTCGTGGTCCGCTTTGCTTTTTGTCCAGGACTGGATTCAGTAACCAGGGTAACAAGTGCCCCTGGTGGTGAGTGGCTACTCTGACCACTCACTCCGCCGCCAGTCAGCACCTGAAACTAGAGAAGAAAACTCGAATAACACAAGTAATGAGATACAATAAAATAAACGTGCCGCCGTGCAGGGCGGAAGCAAATGACTATCTGAGTTCTGGTGTAGAGGACCCGCCTAGTCAGGGGCCTATCTGTGTCGGAGAGGCGGGACATGGTGTCTTCTCGTCGTGCGCGGGACACTGGGGCATCCTTGTCGTGTGAGTGGTAACCATGTCGTCACGTGGCGAACAAATTAAGATGAAGGCGCAATGCAAGTCTCCTGAGTACTTTCAACCGAGCGTATCATGTCTAAAAAAATTGGTTGTCTGTGAAGTCGGTTTACGGACGATAGTTTAACGTGACAACGTCATAACAAAATATCTATGAAATGATTGCATACTTCATGAATAAAATTTAATCATTTTTATTTTAATAATAAAAGAATAAATAATTGAAATTATACTAGTAATCAGATTTTTAAAATGCAAGAATAATTAACCTTTATTGCCGAAATTGTTGTTGTAACAAGTAGGGACTGGAAAAATTTGCGGATTCAATGACCTCCAGGATAGACTCCACGATCCTGTGCATACTCGGACAAAAGTCACCTCTTCATTGGCTACTGACTTGTGAGGCGTCTTATTTGGCAGACTCGTGATTCGACACTGCTTTGAGTGAGGGTCTATAATTGGCCCACAGTCCTCCAGGTTAACAGTGAACCAATAGCAGAAGTTGCATAAAGGTACAATTATTTGCATTTTAGCATATCGCGAAATGAATCCGCGAATTTTTCCGGTCTCTAGTAATAAGCAATGAAAACCACATTAATTTTTCACTTCACTTTATAAACAGTCGAGTGGAAGAGAGATAGATGCGGCGCAAGCGTACAATGTGCGTAACGGGACACAGCGTAACGGAACAATGTGCGTAACTGGACACTTTTTCGTGCGTGCAGCCGGCGTTCATCGATTTGTTAGACGTTGTCACGTCAAAATCATTCTGAAGAAAAAACCCTTGCAGCCCTTTTCAGTCTTCTAGAAATACAGTCTTAAAAAACGTAATCTCGAAACAGAACTAATCATCCGCTCTCGTAGACAGACATGGGATAGGTCCCAGGGGAGGGGAACAGTTCCACTCCCGTGGAATTAAACAAACCTCTTACAGTTGATTTTTTTTTTTTAAATGGAACAGATATATTCATGTAAAATTACCGATATTTGTACATTTGTACATTTACATGAAAACAAATGTATCTATACAAAATAGTGTGCGTAGTAAAACGGGGTTCGTATTTTTACCCGGGCATTTGTGTTTTGTTTTCTCACACTACCTCCAATACGTCCAATAGTTTACGTTATTTGCAAACCTTCCCTTGAATAGCTTTCTAGTATTAACTGCGCACATTAATTAGCATTATGAAACAATATAAAGTCCAATTGTTGAACATTCTATTATATTTCCATGTTTTTAAAAAAAATATGCTTCAATGAAACATCAATTAAAAAATAAAATTATGCGCCGATTTTCGTAAGAAGTTCTTAGTATTATATAGAAATCGCATTTCATATATGCAAAGATAACCATAGCCATGTGTAGAGACCTGCAAAATTCGCGGATTCATTGACCTCTAGGATAGACTCCACAGTCCTTTAAATACTCGCGGAAATGACACCTGTTCATTGGCTACTGACGCGTGAGCCGTCTCAACTAGGCTGTCCGTGATTCGGCACTTTCTTGGTTTAGTGTTTCCCATTGGCTCACAGTTCCCCGGATAAAATGTGGGCCAATCGCAGAAGCGGTATGAAGGTATAGTTGTTTTGATGCTAGCCTATCGCGAAATGAATCCGCGAATTTTGCATGTCTATAGGCCCATGTGTTTTACAAATTTACAATATCTTTGCTGCAGTATTAAAAACTATTTCTTGACAACTGGTTTCTAAAGGAATCTCTTGTAGAAGTACAGAAACATTTAGTCTGTGTGCTGTGGGCTGGCAAAACCGTAAATTATTAAAAACATTATTTTGGACATAACGCCATTGCATGTTTACACTGTCAATCAAAGAAAAAAAAAACGAAAAACGGACAAAGAAAGATGAACACACAAACATACAGAAAACAAGCCCTTCTTGTTAGTTGAGTTGATACACCCTTAGTAATACATTCATTCCACAACTCCCCCCCCCCCCCCCCCCCAATTCTCTCCCAAATTGAACAGCTTTTCAGTCAGTATAACTGCCAAAACAATGTAGAAGGACGGGTGATATTAGGTGCATTGTTGTAACTACGAAATCCTAGTGCCTGTGTAAATCAGTGATTCAAGACAGCATTTCTCTACAACTGCGTTCAATTATGTTCTGCATAAAAATACTACCTTAAATTTTAAAAATAAAAATATTTTTGTTAGTCTGCCGTTAGTAAACAAACTACAGTGTCTGATATTACTACCACCAAGTAACATAACTCCACACTTATAATTCTTATTTTGTTTTACTTTAATTCAGTTATTTAATGTGCAGGTCCCTTCAAAAGCTTAAGATCAATAGAAAGTGTAATATTATAACATTCAGTTCTAAAGTTCTCGTAGAAATGGCTTCTCAAACGCAATACATCTATATTTATGGCTTTTGATTCTTAAGTAGCAAATTTTATGACAAGAAAATAATATTTTCTATATGAACTGCTAATTGGTTATTCAAATTATTTTTCTAATTACGGTGTCCTTTAAAATACTTATTCTTGTCGCAGGCATTTTTTACTAGATAGGTGTTAGTCAAAATATGCAAAAACAATATTTATTTTACATTATTTTAAAAACCTTAAAAAAATTACTTCTACTGTGGTACAAATTTAATGAAATCAAATGTTGTTTTGTTTAGCAAATAATTATTAAAATTCTGAATGATTCTTAAATATTTGGCTAGTGTATTAACTGAGAATTTTAACAGTTATTAAATTTAATAACATAAAATTATCTAAATTACGGTCTAAACTTTTGGTGTAGCCTGTACTTGAAAAAAAAATATATTTTGATGAGTGACGTAGTGCGTGAAACTGAAGAAAGTGCATGTTGACAGGGTACAGCCGCAGTTTCGCGAGGTGGCCATTTTGCAAAGGGCGGGCGGGATGCTGCGCTCAGGACCGCATCTGCGCGCTCAGCAGCCAGTCAGGGCTCGTCTGGGCGAGGGGGTTGCCACGACAACCCCCACCGCCCACCCCCACCCCCTTCCCCCTTCCCCTTCCCCCTTCCCCCCGCGGGAGAGCGACCCATGTCGTGCACTGCTTCGTACGTAGAGACCGGGAAAATTTGCGGGTTCGTCTCATGAAATGCTATAATCCAAACAACTGTATCTTTATATTGCTTCTCTGATTGACTCACAGTTTATCTGACGGAATTTGAGCCAATGAAAAACCTTCAAACAAAAAAGTATCGAATCGCAAGCGTCCCAGTTGACAGGTGTCACGAGTCAGTAGCCAATGAGCAGGTGACATTTGCCTGAACGTGCATAGGATTGTGGAGTCTATCCTAGAGGTCATCGAAATCGCGAATTTTTCCAGTCCCTATAATCATACGTGTTTCATACTTCTAAATCAAGACACCTTCAGAATATATGCTTACAAAAACTGAAGCTCCTTTTCCTGAAAAAAATTAAAACTAAAAGTAATTTCTAATTTTAAAAAATCAATCTTTGATTGGATGATTTAACCATTGACGAGATTTTAATTGTAAATTTAAATTTAAATGTGAATCAATGTATGTAATTCTTTATTCAAACTAACAACTATGTAATTGTTCTTTTGAGAAAAATTAGCATTCAAAATGATTAATTTTTTTTATTAGTTTTTGAATGTTTAGTGTTTTTGACATGTAAATATTAGCTATCGGTATACTACATCTGGTAGGAGTAATTGCGTGAACGTAAGTTAAATGGAACGGAAATGTGTAACGAAGGTGCTGCCATCTGTGGCGGATGGGCAAACCAAAGTTTGTAGAGACAAAGTAAATTGTTATACTATTAAATGTTTAATGAATTATAACCTGATGCGTAGTATTTTCACAAAGTTCCTTGTATAAAATCAGGCCCAGAGCCGTTGTTTGATATTTCAAGACTCTTTCGTTCTTATTCCGTTTCATTACAAAGTTTAACCTTTCGCTCTAAAAATCGAATGATTCTATAGTCGAAGTAGTTGCTTCAGCAGTGAATTCTAGCGGCAGGTGCGGAAACTAAGTTTGATTTGCGTCCAGAAACTCAGTTGAAAACACAATATTCGTAGATTTATCACACTCGGCATTATTTTAAAGTCTACATTACCGAGTTTCGTATTGTAAGTTTATTTTCGGCATTAGAACACATGAATTGTCTCGTTACCGAGGTTACATGTTTACACATCACTGGCCTGTCTAGTACTGAAAGACTCGAGCACAATTTCTTTTGGTATATTTGTCATTTGTCATTATTTTTCATTGTATGGATAATATATTTAGAATACTGCACGTAGCTTAAATAGACTAGTAGTACTATTGCACCAGCTCGATTGTGTGAGTTTTGAATGTCCTGAGAAACTTCATGTCATTACGTAAATAATTTAAAAAAATTAAAAAAATGAGAGTGAGTCCTTCAGTACTCGCCAGTGATGTGTAAACATGTAACCTGGGTAACGAGAAAATTCACGTGTTCTCATGCTGAAAAAAAACTTTTAATACGAAACTCAGATATCAAATTTAACGTAGATGGGTTCTTTTGAACGTCTGATAATCTTATCTTAAAGGCTTAAACTAAAATAATATAGGAAAATCAGAAAAAATAACGAAACATTACTTAGTTCAAATGATAGAACATAAAAGGAATTAATTCAAGAAAGAATTAAATATGATATAGGGCCTATAGTTAACAACCCAAATCCGGAAGAGGTATAACACAAATGAGAATTATTTTATAAAATAATTGTTTTTAAAAAAAATATATATTTTTTTTCCTCTACACGTATTGATGACATTATTTTGCATCGTTTTAATATTAGTTTGGCGGCAATTGCAAAGGATTGGACATAAAATTAAAGGCTTTTCTAATTATCCAGTCATCTATGTTCTCAGGAAAGTTGGTAAAAGTAAGCGAATACACGTGTCACCTAAAGTCTGTGTGCTCATAATGTCAACATTGCCGAGCTTAATAAATACATGAAAAGTACCTATTCATTTTAGGGAAAAAAACGGTACATTTTTTACCTTTTTTAAAACCTATCTAATTATAATTCTGTTTAACAAGATGGTAGTACTATAGTTCTTGAGGTTATACTTGTTTAGGCGCATTGAGGGTTAAATATTAGCATGCACCGGAACGCGCTGAAATAAGCGCGCGCCACACAGCGGAGATCTGACAGACTGGAAGTCCGGTGTGCATGCGTGCAGAACCTGCTATAGCCTTGTAAGTGTGTATGTTGTCTCTACTGATTTCAGTCCTTAATTTTTTTATACCCTACTTAAGTACATGATTGCTTCCCAAATCAACTGCCAGAAGTAGGCTTTTGTGAACACGTCTAATAACTAATAACCTCTTGTTATTGTTAAGAGGACTGCGTATCGCCGCTCTACCCTCTGTCTCTGGGGTAGAGCGCCTGCCTTGTAACTTGTAGGACCCGGGTTCGCGCCCCGGCTCCTCCAAGGCGGATGTCTCAGGCAGATTGTGGCATTTGTCTGCTAGGAATACAATCCCTTGCAACAAGTCAGACTGCCAAAGAGACGGTGGGTGGAAACAAGACCTTGCAGGGTGGCTTCCAAATGGGCAGCCCGTTTCTTTTATAGGGCTCCCCATGCGGAGGCCATCCGGGGGTTTCTCCGGGGTCGCCGAGTTTTGCAAAAATATGTATTAGTTTTTGTTTAAGATAATTGTAGCCATATCATCGATCTCATGTTATATATCAAACGATAAAAGTTATGTAAAAATGTGAGCTTATCTTTTAGTAATAGATAACGAGCAAATTAATTTATTCTTATGTGCATATACACTTATAATACAATAATCGGGCCTCGGGAACGTAGAATTTTTAAAAAAATATGGTCGAGCGTGATAAATATACGCAAATTGTGTTATCTGTTATTTGTTAAATTTCTGCACGCGACTATTGAATCATTAGATTTGCAGACATAAATTTCGAATATGTATAAAAATAGGATCTGAAGCTGGGGTTTAGTTTATATATATATATATGTATATATATATATATAACGGCTCCTTAAAACGAAAAAATACTTGAAAAAAAATACTAAACCCCGGCTTTAGACCCTATTTGTATTTGTGGAATTCAGTTCGCACCATCTGCCACACGTGACTGGTTGTTACACACATTTCCGTTCATTCCGTCGCATTCAATAAATCACTCCCACCGAATGCTGTATACTGAAAGTTTGATGTTACTGAGCCAACTATACACATTATTCAGAAAAATCACAATGTTTAATATTCCTCGGGGGGCAATTGAAACCCTCCCCCCCCCCCACACACACACACGAGGGGTCAAATGGAGCCGAACAGCTCGGGAGCTCGTCCAAACCAACGTACTTCAATTTTCCTGACTTTGAAAAATCTGGGGCAAACGACCTCCCCTCAAGGATGCCCCACCCCCTCTCCATCGAATCCCGGGAAAAATTTCCCACAATGCCCCAGCCTCGTGGATACACAAAAATCATGGTTATTGCCCGTAGCTCGAAAGTAGTGATTTTTTTCTTACCCCCCCTATGACCCTCCCCCCTCTCTTTTCAGGTTATAGTCATGATTAAATATACTTGCAAAAGCTTCAAATCGATACGACAATTAGAAGTACATATGTAGGTTAAGTAAATAACTAATGGTTACTAGTAAAGCTAATAAAAGCGTGTTAAAAAATGAAATAATTTTCCATAAAATCTTCGAGGCTGAAAATTACTAGATGGCGGTATACTTAGTACCAATTTTTTTTTATAAAACCAAGGGAAACTTTATAGTATTAATTTTAATGGATTATAAAAAAAGACGGGAGGTATTTTAATCAAATCCATTGTCGAAAATCAGGTCCAAAGCCGGGGTTCAGTATTTATTCAAGTCTTTTTCGCCTTCATATGTTTGAGTGTAAAACTTGGGTGTGCTAATGAAGTGATCCTGCGGTCGACGTGGCTGCTCCGGTGTCGCAGCGAGAAGCGCGGCTAGTGGTCACGAGGCGCGCACAATGACTCCCACGGTCCCGCCGCTCGATGACGTCAGAGTCGCGCCATGACCGCCTGGGGTGGCCTCGGTCGCCCGGGCGCAAACCAACCTCATGTTAGGTTATGTTAGGTTAGCGTTATTTCAAGTACTCCGTGACCGTAACACATGGCTATAAATGTTTTGTCAAGAGCGAGTCGGAGAACTTGGGAACTGTTCAGGTGACGCAAACCATCCTTGCGAGCTTCCCGTAGAAATCATTGACGTCAAAGGCACGCAACCACTGAATATTTAAGTGGGCGTTTAACAAACTATTTTCTCAGTGAAGTAATTTTTTTTATATTTTCATTTTTATTTCATGCATTTAAAACCATCCGTAATTTATTTAATTTAAAGATGGTGTAAATAAATTTGTGTTGCCATAGCAATCATGAAACCATAGATAAAAACACTATAGCCTACGGCAACAGTTCCCAAAAAGAGATTAGGGAAATGCACTATTGGAGCATAAGGTTAAATTGAATATATATATAATATATAATTTAACCTTATGCTCCATTAGTGCATTTCCCTAATCTCTTTTTGGGAACTGTTGCCGTAGGCTATAGTGTTTTTATCTATGGTTTCATGATTGCTATGGCAACACAAATTTATTTACACCATCTTTAAATTAAATAAATTACGGATGGTTTTAAATGCATGAAATAAAAATGAAAATATAAAAAAAAATTACTTCACTGAGAAAATAGTTTGTTAAACGCCCACTTAAATATATATATATATATATATATATATATACTCATATCATTACATTTGTATTATGAAGATTCGTTTTGGAATCTAATATTTTGCTATAATTCATTTCCTCCCTAACAGCTTAACTACAGTCGTTAATAAAAGCAGGCTAGAACAGCTGATACAACCGTCCGCCATATTGGTATGTGAAAATCGGAAGAAAAAAAGAAAAAAAAGTATTTCTGTCTGACGGCTAGTGCTCAATCTGGATCCTTTCCTAATCTTTGTTTCTAACCTCAAATATTGTTTACGTTAAACTTTATTGTAAATAGATTTGCCTCCGTAACAAACCCATCTACCTTAAAAATAAAATCGTGCCAAGGAAAGCCTACAGTTCACAGCAATGAATGCCACGTCCGAACAGTTCCGAAGTTATCCGACGTTTGCCGAACGTTCGTGAAAAAAAAACTCATGTTGCAAAAATTCGTACATTTTACTGACATATAGTAATTTAAATAATGCTAATTACCTAAACAACCTTCGATTTTACTTACGATAACCCAACCTGAACTAGCCTGCAGGAAAATAAAGCACTATTATTTATTTCACTGTCTAAACCTAACGTTACATAACCTTTTACTTCGGAACTGTTCGAGTTGTGGTTGTGGCATTAATCCCTGTGAACTGTAGGCTATCTAATATATATATATATATATATATATATATATATATATATATATATATATAATTTAATACTTATAATAATGGAGTTAGGAATTTTTAGGAGACGGCTTGCTGTGACGTAGTTGAACTCTCTGTTTAACCTTGCCATCGCCATATTGTCCAGCCCAAACATGGCGGGAATGGTGCTTGATGACGTCTGACGATGGTTAGTAAGTATGGATTAGAATCTCGTCGTTGAAAACAGTAACTTTTATTTAAAAAAATAAATAATTTAAAACTTTTTCACAATGTAAAAACACTGCACTTCAGCCAGTGTTTTGGGCATCATTTTGCTGGGGGGAAAAAACACAGGTCACCGTGTAATCAAGAAGACATGGGCAGTCCCTGTTTATAAACTTAAATTACATGACATCGGGTTACGTGGTATGTGCGGTTGCAAAGGCTGCGATCAGTAGATACCATACGAAGTGTGTTTTCGTACACGACGTTTACGGTGGACGCCATTTGCACGTCGTGAATAGTCGGGATTGAAGGAAGAAGGCCATGTTCGCCGTGACCTGCACGTGACGAGGATGTGTGGCGGGGAGGGAGGGAGGGAGGGAGGGGGGATCTCGGGTCGCTCTGCGACAGGAAGACGGGTCTCGACCTCCATGCTAATGCTTCCCGCCGCGTGGGAAGCTGATCGCTGACGGCGCAGATAAGTGCCCCCCCCCCCCCCTCTTCACCCACCATAAACCTCCTGACTTGCGCGCGGCTACCAGAGCGCTGTCTTCTTACCGACAACCATCCAGGAGGAGTAGCTCTGTTCCCGAATTTTCGTTTTTAACTGTATTCTTAGGAATGAAACATCCAGTACAGATTCTCGAAAGTACTCAAGGGACTTGCATTAAACCTTTACTTTCATTTCTCCGCCAGATAATGTTATTATTAACCACTCAGATCCCATAGTTTCCCATACGCAAGACGTTGAGACCGTGGGCCAGTCCACAGTCTTGCGCTTAGAGGCGATCACTCGCTAGAAGCACCAGCCCGCCAGACTAGGCGGGCGCCTTAATGCTGGGTGTCACTCGCCATGTCTGTTGTTTAGTATTTTATCCTGTCCACTATGTTTGAAGGCTTTCGTGTTAATTTATTTCGATAGCTATCTCGCATTTTCATACTCAGTCTCAAATTTTCTACATAGATATTAACTGAATATTTTCCTCTAGCGGTAAAAAAACTCACGTGATATTTTACAACACGAAAATAACGTTTAGTAAATGTCTAATAAGAACATTTGTGATCCTAGCAAGGAACGCAAAGATGGGAATAAGTAAATCCACAACTGATGATGGTAATAACAAGGAAATAAAATAAAACAACCGACTACTATTCCTGGTACAACATGTAGCTCTCAGAGGAACTGCCCCGTGGGACTCCTACTGTCAGCCTTCTTCCGGACCGCACCCCAGCTTGTTTCATCTGTGCACGAAGCATGGGTGAGCTCTGTAATCATGACGGAGTTGGGAATCAGCGCCACTGATAGCTCGCCAAACCTCTCTGTCGTACCAACTGACGAAAAATTACAAAGTTTTAGAAACAAAAAGACAATGAATATGTGCATGGGGTCAACGGTAGGCTACTTTGGAAGTAGCGTACCTAGTTTAACTGCTACTGCAACACAGAGCATGGTACGAAATGGATTTGCGTAGCTTCTGAGTTGTAGCCGCATCAAAGACGAATATTTACTGACGTTTCGCCTGACAATGCCGACGCCATCATCAGGGCAGAAATTGCCTACTTAGGTTCCTGGTAAATTATACCCTGATGATGGCGACAGCAAGGTCGACCGAAACTTCGCTGAAATATTCGCCTTCGACGCGACTACAACCAGACAATTAACTAATTTTAAACTACTAATGTGTGGGTAAATTAATGACCAATGAATATGCAAAATTAGAGAGTAGTCATCGCTTTGATTACTTAGGATACATAATCATAAGCAGTAGTAATGTAAAGCTCTAACTTTTTAATTGAGAATTTCATGTTTCGAAAAATCAGCTAAGGGCCCTCAGATAGCCTAAAAATGCGTTATAATAATAATGTATTATATTTACCGGGGTAGGACCACGGAACCCTCGCTTGACTGTTGTCTGAGAGATCCACACCACTCTACTGCCCCACCCGAGACCCAGAAACTGGCCTGTTTGTTGTTTATTCTCAAGCTTCCGTCGGTCCCCCTGGTTGGGCTCCTTTTTCCCTCCTGGTAAATGTCTCGGAAATACACGGGTCATACATACTACGTGCTACCTTCCACTCACGCGGAAAGAAGTGACATCGTTGTTGTAACCGCCGACACGAGCCAGCCGCCATGTTGGTTACAGTTCGTCAGGACAGGACTCGATGCATTTTAAATTTCCAGCTACCGCGTCCCGCGGCAAGAATGGCGTCTATCGACTTTCTGTTCCGAGAAGCAGCAGCCGTCTTCGTCTTGCTCGCCGACTGCCTTCCGGGAAGCGAGTCGTGACAGAGGCGCAACAAGCAGCAGGTATTTGTGGCACTGCAGTACCTCCTGACGTCCGCGCCTGGCAGGCATATCGCGCAGGGAGGCAGCCCGACTGACGCAACGCACAGCTTAAACCGGTGTTTCCTTATGCAAGGTAGGTGAGCACTAAGAAAGGATTGTTGAAAATTCATTCCCTAAGAGGGTTGAATAGGGGATGAAATATTGTGAAATCCCATAGTGCACACGGCTAGTTTTCTAATAGTGCTGATGGAAAAGCTTGACTTATTGCCAAAGCCGCACGAAGGGGGATGGTAAAGGGTATATATCCCCTCCCCCCACCGAAATCCTAAAAAAATCTTTAATTTCCACAAAAAAAAATATTTGAAAGCAAACAGCGAGCAAAGTGGTTCTATTTCCCCGCCATCCTTTTCATGAAATAGAATTTGGCGTACGTTTCTGCTTGTTACCTTTGAATGTTAAAACCAACACTGAATGATCTGGAACTGTCGAGAAAGTGCCAAGCAATAAGAGAGCGTGTATATTACCTCGACATTCTTCTCGACCCGCCTCTTTAAACAAAACAAGTCCAGCGGCTTTTTGGGAACACAGTAGTTGGGGTTGAAACTTCGAGCCAGGGGGTGGAAACTCTGTAAGCCACTGTATGTTATACTCCGACGTAAAGTAGTTTGAGCCGAAAATAAATAATTGAAATAAACCCTCAAGTTGATATTATTTTGAAATAAACGTAAGACACTTAATTTTTCATAAAAGTTTATCTCTTGTTGCACACGCACGATTTCGGCGCAGCGAAGAAGACAACATGGCGGTGGAAGCGGCCGTCTGCAGGCAATCTCATTCAGCGATCGGAATATTCGTGCAATAAGCTTGAATTTAATCAAATGTCTTGGGCATACACCACTGCGGTGTTGCACTGTTTGTCGTGGGAAAATTAAGAAATAAAATGAAAACCTAAAGCAACAGATAACCAGCCTGAATCAGCTGATGTCAAACAGATAAACCCAACGATTTACGTAAACAGGTGAACGACAGCACAGACCAACACATTCAAACTTAAATACCCAGGTTTGTGTCTGAGGACGGGAACAGACGCCAGGTCCCGAAACGTCGCTACTGTTTTGTCATAGGAAGACTACTGTGTTTGCCTGTGTTGTCCATAATATCTGTTCATCTTCATCGCCGTGTTCGTATATTTGCTGCGTTGTCCAGGTTTGGTTGTCTGTCTGCATTTACTGTTATTGTTGAAACTGTCTCATCATTAGCCCACTGTGTTCCTCTGTGCTGTTAGTTTTTTCATGACTACATTCCTTCCACGGAATTATTGTGCTGTCTCATATTTAAGTTTGGATGTATCCATATAAATTTTAACAAGAGGGGCAATATTTTAATATAAATCCTTGTCAAAAATCAAGTCCAAATCCGGGATCTATTGGACTGCAACTTTATTTTGAAAAATACTTCAAAGATAGCGCCACGTTAGAGAACGAGCAAAATATTAAATTTCTTTGACGTTATTTTCGTCCCAACACAAGTTTCCTGGCTAATAAAATACAATTATTTTTAAAGTTGCTATTATATTTTGTTATGAATATTCAAGTTTACAAAATGTATTCCACATAGTTTCACTACAATATAGTTTACTTTGGCACACCAATACACCAGATATTAGCCAAGCATCGAGATGGAGCATTAGCTGTCAGAAGTAAAGCCGTATTTGCCCATTTCCCCCCAGATTTTCACATATCTACTAATATGGTGGATGTTCGTTTATACTTGTATCACCTGTTCTTGCCTGTTCTGATGAACCACTGTAGTAAAGCTGTTCGGGAGAAAAATAAAAATATTACTGGTTAATATGTTCATTTATATAAAAAAAATCTGAAATGAAACTTTATAATATTGATATGAGTTGAAATGAAATTCAGAATAGACCAAAATGAAAACTAAATTTATATGATTGGTAAACTTATTTGTGACATAATCTTTCAATCATTTGAGGTTCTGCTTAATATTTGTGTGTATGAATGTATTCATATAAATATATTTAAATCTTTTTTGCTGTATGTAGACTCCAGCACAATGTTTGTTCTAAATAAAATAAGAATTTCCGAAGTAATTCGTCTTTAAACAACATGAAGGTTTTTTTAAATAACATCAATTTGAAATATAAGTACAGCTGATACAAGTTGTAAACAAATGGCCGCCATATTGGTATAGGCTTTACCCCCTCGCCCAGACACAAACCTCATGCTCCATCTGGATCTGCAACACACAAGTGCATCCCCCGTCGACCCGGCTCGTGGCTATAGTTATAACATCTTATCTGTCGGTGTACGGCATCTGGTAGGAGTAAAATCGTGAGTGTAACAGAAATACGTAACCACGGTGCTGCCATCTGTGTCGGATGGCGCGAAACAATGTTCCCAAAGCCAAATGGGGAAGCCTGCCTACCCAGACACGCACATACCACGCGGTTTGATAACAGCTGAAGATAACCTAGTGGTATCTACATATTTACGAAAAGCATTTAATTATAAGTTAAGGGTGGTTGAGTAGTCTTTTACGTATTTCTTTTTTAAACTGTATTTTTTTTTGTAATAGTGATTTTGGCTAAAAACCCCAGTTTTCAGAAACATGTTTAGGGTTGAAACACCAGGGTAGAGATTTCTTGAAAGCTCTCAAAGGACTTGCATTACACCCATATCTTCAATTCTCCATGATACTGTGATGTCACGTTGCTGCAAGCACGATGGAAAGATCGCGCGCCAGTTGAGTGCTGAGCAGACACCGCGCTAGAAGCAGCAGTGTCTCGCTAGCGCTGGCTGGGCGGGCCAACTAGTGAGTGGGTCGGAGGCGTGACTGAGTCGCTGTGCAGTGAAGTATTCACGAGGGGGACGCACCACAACGCCGAAATACCAAATTGACCACAACGCCGACAGCTAGAAAACTGCTGTGTACCACAACGCCGAATTACCACACGCCGAAATACACTAACGCCGAAAAATGTCATTGCAGGACTGCCACAAAGATTAGGTTAGGTTAGACTAGGTTAGACTAGGTTAGGTTAGACTTGGTTAGGTTAGACTAGGTTAGGTTAAGCTAGGCTAGGTTAAGTTAGGTTAGGTTATATTACGCTAGGTTAGGTTAGGTTAGGTTAGGTTAGGTTAGGTTTGATTGTGGTATTTCGGCGTTAAGGTACATTTAAGAAACACAGCAGTTTTCTAGCTGTTGGCTTTGTGGTCAACTTTGACATTCGGCGTTATGGTATTTCGGGGTTGTGGTAACGACCCATTCACGAGTCCCGAGCGCAGACACCCCGGCGGCACTGCTGAGTCACGACTCAGCGCAGTGGACCCTGCAGAGTGGACTGAGGCCGCCGAGCCTGCGGGGTCACGACTCAGCGCAGTGGACCCTGCAGAGTGGACCGAGGCCGCCGAGCCTGCGGGGTCACGACTCAGCGCAGTGGACCCTGCAGAGTGGACCGAGGCCGCCGAGCCTGCGGGGTCACGACTCAGCGCAGTGGACCCTGCAGAGTGGACCGAGGCCGGCGAGCCTGCGGGGTCACGACTCAGCGCAGTGGACCCTGCAGAGTGGACTGAGGCCGGCGAGCCTGCGGGGTCACGACTCAGCGCAGTGGACCCTGCAGAGTGGACCGAGGCCGCCGAGCCTGTGGAGTCACGACTCAGCGCAGTGGACCCTGCAGAGTGGACTGAGGCCGCCGAGCCTGCGGGGTCACGACTCAGCGGAGTGGACCCTGCAGAGTGGACCGAGGCCGCCGAGCCTGCGGGGTCACGACTCAGCGCAGTGGACCCTGCAGAGTGGACTGAGGCCGCCGAGCCTGCTGAGTCACGACTCAGCGCAGTGGACCCTGCAGAGTGGACTGAGGCCGCCGAGCCTGCGGGGTCACGACTCAGCGCAGTGGACCCTGCAGAGTGGACCGAGGCCGCCGAGCCTGCGGGGTCACGACTCAGCGCAGTGGACCCTGCAGAGTGGACTGAGGCCGCCGAGCCTGCGGGGTCACGACTCAGCGGAGTGGACCCTGCAGAGTGGACCGAGGCCGCCGAGCCTGCGGGGTCACGACTCAGCGCAGTGGACCCTGCAGAGTGGACTGAGGCCGCCGAGCCTGCTGAGTCACGACTCAGCGCAGTGGACCCTGCAGAGTGGACTGAGGCCGCCGAGCCTGCTGAGTCACGACTCAGCGGAGTGGACCCTGCAGAGTGGACCGAGGCCGCCGAGCCTGCGGGGTCACGACTCAGCGCAGTGGACCCTGCAGAGTGGACTGAGGCCGCCGAGCCTGCTGAGTCACGACTCAGCGCAGTGGACCCTGCAGAGTGGACCGAGGCCGCCGAGCCTGCGGGGTCACGACTCAGCGCAGTGGACCCTGCAGAGTGGACTGAGGCCGCCGAGCCTGCTGAGTCACGACTCAGCGCAGTGGACCCTGCAGAGTGGACTGAGGCCGCCGAGCCTGCTGAGTCACGACTCAGCGGAGTGGACCCTGCAGAGTGGACTGAGGCCGCCAGGCCTGCTGAGTCACGACTCAGCGCAGTGGACCCTGCAGAGTGGACTGAGGCCGCCGAGCCTGCTGAGTCACGACTCAGCGCAGTGGACCCTGCAGAGTGGACTGAGGCCGCCGAGCCTGCTGAGTCACGACTCAGCGCAGTGGACCCTGCAGAGTGGACTGAGGCCGCCGAGCCTGCTGAGTCACGACTCAGCGCAGTGGACCCTGCAGAGTGGACTGAGGCCGCCGAGCCTGCTGAGTCACGACTCAGCGCAGTGGACCCTGCAGAGTGGACTGAGGCCGCCGAGCCTGCTGAGTCACGACTCAGCGCAGTGGACCCTGCAGAGTGGACTGAGGCCGCCGAGCCTGCTGAGTCACGACTCAGCGCAGTGGACCCTGCAGAGTGGACTGAGGCCGCCGAGCCTGCTGAGTCACGACTCAGCGCAGTGGACCCTGCAGAGTGGACTGAGGCCGCCGAGCCTGCGGGGTCACGACTCAGCGGAGTGGACCCTGCAGAGTGGACTGAGGCCGCCGAGCCTGCTGAGTCACGACTCAGCGCAGTGGACCCTGCAGAGTGGACTGAGGCCGCCGAGCCTGCGGGGTCACGACTCAGCGCAGTGGACCCTGCAGAGTGGACTGAGGCCGGCGAGCCTGCTGAGTCACGACTCAGCGGAGTGGACCCTGCAGAGTGGACTGAGGCCGCCGAGCCTGCGGGGTCACGACTCAGCGCAGTGGACCCTGCAGAGTGGACTGAGGCCGGCGAGCCTGCTGAGTCACGACTCAGCGCAGTGGACCCTGCAGAGTGGACTGAGGCCGCCGAGCCTGCTGAGTCACGACTCAGCGCAGTGGACCCTGCAGAGTGGACTGAGGCCGGCGAGCCTGCTGAGTCACGACTCAGCGCAGTGGACCCTGCAGAGTGGACCGAGGCCGCCGAGCCTGCTGAGTCACGACTCAGCGCAGTGGACCCTGCAGAGTGGACTGAGGCCGGCGAGCCTGCTGAGTCACGACTCAGCGCAGTGGACCCTGCAGAGTGGACTGAGGCCGCCGAGCCTGCGGGGTCACGACTCAGCGCAGTGGACCCTGCAGAGTGGACTGAGGCCGCCGAGCCTGCTGAGTCACGACTCAGCGCAGTGGACCCTGCAGAGTGGACCGAGGCCGCCGAGCCTGCTGAGTCACGACTCAGCGGAGTGGACCCTGCAGAGTGGACCGAGGCCGCCGAGCCTGCTGAGTCACGACTCAGCGCAGTGGACCCTGCAGAGTGGACTGAGGCCGCCGAGCCTGCGGGGTCACGACTCAGCGGAGTGGACCCTGCAGAGTGGACTGAGGCCGCCGAGCCTGCTGAGTCACGACTCAGCGCAGTGGACCCTGCAGAGTGGACTGAGGCCGCCGAGCCTGCGGGGTCACGCTCAGCGGAGTGGACCCTGCAGAGTGGACTGAGGCCGCCGAGCCTGCTGAGTCACGACTCAGCGCAGTGGACCCTGCAGAGTGGACTGAGGCCGCCGAGCCTGCTGAGTCACGACTCAGCGCAGTGGACCCTGCAGAGTGGACTGAGGCCGCCGAGCCTGCTGAGTCACGACTCAGCGCAGTGGACCCTGCAGAGTGGACTGAGGCCGCCGAGCCTGCTGAGTCACGACTCAGCGCAGTGGACCCTGCAGAGTGGACTGAGGCCGCCGAGCCTGCTGAGTCACGACTCAGCGCAGTGGACCCTGCAGAGTGGACTGAGGCCGCCGAGCCTGCTGAGTCACGACTCAGCGCAGTGGACCCTGCAGAGTGGACTGAGGCCGCCGAGCCTGCTGAGTCACGACTCAGCGCAGTGGACCCTGCAGAGTGGACTGAGGCCGCCGAGCCTGCTGAGTCACGACTCAGCGCAGTGGACCCTGCAGAGTGGACTGAGGCCGGCGAGCCTGCTGAGTCACGACTCAGCGGAGTGGACCCTGCAGAGTGGACTGAGGCCGCCGAGCCTGCTGAGTCACGACTCAGCGCAGTGGACCCTGCAGAGTGGACTGAGGCCGCCGAGCCTGCGGGGTCACGACTCAGCGGAGTGGACCCTGCAGAGTGGACTGAGGCCGCCGAGCCTGCTGAGTCACGACTCAGCGCAGTGGACCCTGCAGAGTGGACTGAGGCCGCCGAGCCTGCTGAGTCACGACTCAGCGCAGTGGACCCTGCAGAGTGGACTGAGGCCGGCGAGCCTGCTGAGTCACGACTCAGCGGAGTGGACCCTGCAGAGTGGACTGAGGCCGCCGAGCCTGCGGGGTCACGACTCAGCGCAGTGGACCCTGCAGAGTGGACTGAGGCCGGCGAGCCTGCTGAGTCACGACTCAGCGGAGTGGACCCTGCAGAGTGGACTGAGGCCGCCGAGCCTGCTGAGTCACGACTCAGCGCAGTGGACCCTGCAGAGTGGACTGAGGCCGCCGAGCCTGCGGGGTCACGACTCAGCGGAGTGGACCCTGCAGAGTGGACTGAGGCCGCCGAGCCTGCTGAGTCACGACTCAGCGCAGTGGACCCTGCAGAGTGGACTGAGGCCGCCGAGCCTGCTGAGTCACGACTCAGCGCAGTGGACCCTGCAGAGTGGACTGAGGCCGGCGAGCCTGCTGAGTCACGACTCAGCGGAGTGGACCCTGCAGAGTGGACTGAGGCCGCCGAGCCTGCGGGGTCACGACTCAGCGCAGTGGACCCTGCAGAGTGGACTGAGGCCGGCGAGCCTGCTGAGTCACGACTCAGCGCAGTGGACCCTGCAGAGTGGACTGAGGCCGCCGAGCCTGCTGAGTCACGACTCAGCGCAGTGGACCCTGCAGAGTGGACTGAGGCCGGCGAGCCTGCTGAGTCACGACTCAGCGCAGTGGACCCTGCAGAGTGGACCGAGGCCGCCGAGCCTGCTGAGTCACGACTCAGCGCAGTGGACCCTGCAGAGTGGACTGAGGCCGGCGAGCCTGCTGAGTCACGACTCAGCGCAGTGGACCCTGCAGAGTGGACTGAGGCCGCCGAGCCTGCGGGGTCACGACTCAGCGCAGTGGACCCTGCAGTGTGGACTGAGGCCGCCGAGCCTGCTGAGTCACGACTCAGCGCAGTGGACCCTGCAGAGTGGACTGAGGCCGGCGAGCCTGCTGAGTCACGACTCAGCGCAGTGGACCCTGCAGAGTGGACTGAGGCCGCCGAGCCTGCGGGGTCACGACTCAGCGCAGTGGACCCTGCCGAGTGGACTGAGGCCGCCGAGCCTGCTGAGTCACGACTCAGCGCAGTGGACCCTGCAGAGTGGACCGAGGCCGCCGAGCCTGCGGGGTCACGACTCAGCGCAGTGGACCCTGCAGAGTGGACTGAGGCCGCCGAGCCTGCAGGGTCACGACTCAGCGCAGTGGACCCTGCAGAGTGGACTGAGGCCGCCGAGCCTGCTGAGTCACGACTCAGCGCAGTGGACCCTGCAGAGTGGACTGAGGCCGGCGAGCCTGCTGAGTCACGACTCAGCGCAGTGGACCCTGCAGAGTGGACTGAGGCCGGCGAGCCTGCTGAGTCACGACTCAGCGCAGTGGACCCTGCAGAGTGGACTGAGGCCGGCGAGCCTGCTGAGTCACGACTCAGCGCAGTGGACCCTGCAGAGTGGACTGAGGCCGGCGAGCCTGCTGAGTCACGACTCAGCGCAGTGGACCCTGCAGAGTGGACTGAGGCCGCCGAGCCTGCTGAGTCACGACTCAGCGCAGTGGACCCTGCAGAGTGGACTGAGGCCGGCGAGCCTGCTGAGTCACGACTCAGCGCAGTGGACCCTGCAGAGTGGACTGAGGCCGGCGAGCCTGCTGAGTCACGACTCAGCGCAGTGGACCCTGCAGAGTGGACTGAGGCCGCCGAGCCTGCTGAGTCACGACTCAGCGCAGTGGACCCTGCAGAGTGGACTGAGGCCGCCGAGCCTGCTGAGTCACGACTCAGCGCAGTGGACCCTGCAGAGTGGACTGAGGCCGGCGAGCCTGCTGAGTCACGACTCAGCGCAGTGGACCCTGCAGAGTGGACTGAGGCCGCCGAGCCTGCTGAGTCACGACTCAGCGCAGTGGACCCTGCAGAGTGGACTGAGGCCGGCGAGCCTGCTGAGTCACGACTCAGCGCAGTGGACCCTGCAGAGTGGACTGAGGCCGCCGAGCCTGCTGAGTCACGACTCAGCGCAGTGGACCCTGCAGAGTGGACTGAGGCCGCCGAGCCTGCTGAGTCACGACTCAGCGCAGTGGACCCTGCAGAGTGGACTGAGGCCGGCGAGCCTGCTGAGTCACGACTCAGCGCAGTGGACCCTGCAGAGTGGACTGAGGCCGCCGAGCCTGCTGAGTCACGACTCAGCGCAGTGGACCCTGCAGAGTGGACTGAGGCCGCCGAGCCTGCTGAGTCACGACTCAGCGCAGTGGACCCTGCAGAGTGGACTGAGGCCGGCGAGCCTGCTGAGTCACGACTCAGCGCAGTGGACCCTGCAGAGTGGACTGAGGCCGCCGAGCCTGCTGAGTCACGACTCAGCGCAGTGGACCCTGCAGAGTGGACTGAGGCCGCCGAGCTTGCTGAGTCACGACTCAGCGGAGTGGACCCTGCAGAGTGGACTGAGGCCGGCGAGCCTGCTGAGTCACGACTCAGCGCAGTGGACCCTGCAGAGTGGACTGAGGCCGCCGAGCCTGCTGAGTCACGACTAAGCGCAGTGGACCCTGCAGAGTGGACTGAGGCCGCCGAGCCTGCTGAGTCACGACTCAGCGGAGTGGACCCTGCAGAGTGGACTGAGGCCGCCGAGCCTGTGGAGTCACGACTCAGCGCAGTGGACCCTGCAGAGTGGACTGAGGCCGCCGAGCCTGTGGAGTCACGACTCAACGCAGTGGACCCTGCAGAGTGGACTGAGGCCGCCGAGCCTGCTGAGTCACGACTCAGCGCAGTGGACCCTGCAGAGTGGACTGAGTCCGCCGAGCCTGCTGAGTCACGACTCAGCGCAGTGGACCCTGCAGAGTGGACTGAGGCCGGCGAGCCTGCTGAGTCACGACTCAGCGCAGTGGACCCTGCAGAGTGGACTGAGGCCGCCGAGCCTGCTGAGTCACGACTCAGCGCAGTGGACCCTGCAGAGTGGACTGAGGCCGCCGAGCCTGCTGAGTCACGACTCAGCGCAGTGGACCCTGCAGAGTGGACTGAGGCCGCCGAGCCTGCTGAGTCACGACTCAGCGCAGTGGACCCTGCAGAGTGGACTGAGGCCGCCGAGCCTGCTGAGTCACGACTCAGCGCAGTGGACCCTGCAGAGTGGACTGAGGCCGGCGAGCCTGCTGAGTCACGACTCAGCGCAGTGGACCCTGCAGAGTGGACTGAGGCCGCCGAGCCTGCTGAGTCACGACTCAGCGCAGTGGACCCTGCAGAGTGGACTGAGGCCGGCGAGCCTGCTGAGTCACGACTCAGCGGAGTGGACCCTGCAGAGTGGACTGAGGCCGGCGAGCCTGCTGAGTCACGACTCAGCGGAGTGGACCCTGCAGAGTGGACTGAGGCCGCCGAGCCTGCTGAGTCACGACTCAGCGCAGTGGACCCTGCAGAGTGGACTGAGGCCGCCGAGCCTGCAGAGTCACGACTCAGCGCAGTGGACCCTGCAGAGTGGACTGAGGCCGCCGAGCCTGCGGGGTCACGACTCAGCGCAGTGGACCCTGCAGAGTGGACTGAGGCCGCCGAGCCTGCGGAGTCACGACTCAGCGCAGTGGACCCTGCAGAGTGGACTGAGGCCGGCGAGCCTGCTGAGTCACGACTCAGCGGAGTGGACCCTGCAGAGTGGACTGAGGCCGCCGAGCCTGCTGAGTCACGACTCAGCGGAGTGGACCCTGCAGAGTGGACTGAGGCCGCCGAGCCTGCTGAGTCACGACTCAGCGCAGTGGACCCTGCAGAGTGGACTGAGGCCGCCGAGCCTGCTGAGTCACGACTCAGCGGAGTGGACCCTGCAAAGTGGACCGAGGCCGCCGAGCCTGCGGGGTCACGACTCAGCGCAGTGGACCCTGCAGAGTGGACCGAGGCCGCCGAGCCTGCGGGGTCACGACTCAGCGCAGTGGACCCTGCAGAGTGGACTGAGGCCGCCGAGCCTGCGGGGTCACGACTCAGCGCAGTGGACCCTGCAGAGTGGACTGAGGCCGCCGAGCCTGCTGAGTCACGACTCAGCGCAGTGGACCCTGCAGAGTGGACTGAGGCCGCCGAGCCTGCTGAGTCACGACTCAGCGGAGTGGACCCTGCAAAGTGGACCGAGGCCGCCGAGCCTGCGGGGTCACGACTCAGCGCAGTGGACCCTGCAGAGTAGACCGAGGCCGCCGAGCCTGCTGAGTCACGACTCAGCGGAGTGGACCCTGCAGAGTGGACTGAGGCCGCCGAGCCTGTGGAGTCACGACTCAGCGCAGTGGACCCTGCAGAGTGGACTGAGGCCGCCGAGCCTGCGGGGTCACGACTCAGCGCAGTGGACCCTGCAGAGTGGACTGAGGCCGCCGAGCCTGCTGAGTCACGACTCAGCGGAGTGGACCCTGCAGAGTGGACTGAGGCCGCCGAGCCTGCTGAGTCACGACTCAGCGCAGTGGACCCTGCAGAGTGGACTGAGGCCGCCGAGCCTGTGGAGTCACGACTCAGCGCAGTGGACCCTGCAGAGTGGACTGAGGCCGCCGAGCCTGCGGGGTCACGACTCAGCGCAGTGGACCCTGCAGAGTGGACTGAGGCCGCCGAGCCTGCTGAGTCACGACTCAGCGCAGTGGACCCTGCAGAGTGGACTGAGGCCGCCGAGCCTGTGGAGTCACGACTCAGCGCAGTGGACCCTGCAGAGTGGACTGAGGCCGCCGAGCCTGCGGGGTCACGACTCAGCGCAGTGGACCCTGCAGAGTGGACTGAGGCCGCCGAGCCTGCGGGGTCACGACTCAGCGCAGTGGACCCTGCAGAGTGGACTGAGGCCGCCGAGCCTGCTGAGTCACGACTCAGAGCAGTGGACCCTGCAGAGTGGACTGAGGCCGCCGAGCCTGCTGAGTCACGACTCAGAGCAGTGGACCCTGCAGAGTGGACTGAGGCCGCCGAGCCTGCGGGGTAACGACTCAGCGCAGTGGACCCTGCAGAGTGGACTGAGGCCGCCGAGCCTGCGGGGTCACGACTCAGCGCAGTGGACCCTGCAGAGTGGACTGAGGCCGCCGAGCCTGCTGAGTCACTACTCAGCGCAGTGGACCCTGCAGAGTGGACTGAGGCCGCCGAGCCTGCTGAGTCACGACTCAGAGCAGTGGACCCTGCAGAGTGGACTGAGGCCGCCGAGCCTGCTGAGTCACGACTCAGAGCAGTGGACCCTGCAGAGTGGACTGAGGCCGCCGAGCCTGCTGAGTCACGACTCAGAGCAGTGGACCCTGCAGAGTGGACTGAGGCCGCCGAGCCTGCGGGGTCACGACTCAGCGCAGTGGACCCTGCAGAGTGGACTGAGGCCGCCGAGCCTGCTGAGTCACGACTCAGAGCAGTGGACCCTGCAGAGTGGACTGAGGCCGCCGAGCCTGCGGGGTCACGACTCAGCGCAGTGGACCCTGCAGAGTGGACTGAGGCCGCCGAGCCTGCTGAGTCACGACTCAGCGCAGTGGACCCTGCAGAGTGGACTGAGGCCGCCGAGCCTGCTGAGTCACGACTCAGAGCAGTGGACCCTGCAGAGTGGACTGAGGCCGCCGAGCCTGCTGAGTCACGACTCAGAGCAGTGGACCCTGCAGAGTGGACTGAGGCCGCCGAGCCTGCGGGGTAACGACTCAGCGCAGTGGACCCTGCAGAGTGGACTGAGGCCGCCGAGCCTGCGGGGTCACGACTCAGCGCAGTGGACCCTGCAGAGTGGACTGAGGCCGCCGAGCCTGCTGAGTCACGACTCAGCGCAGTGGACCCTGCAGAGTGGACTGAGGCCGCCGAGCCTGCGGGGTCACGACTCAGCGCAGTGGACCCTGCAGAGTGGACTGAGGCCGCCGAGCCTGCGGGGTCACGACTCAGAGCAGTGGACCCTGCAGAGTGGACTGAGGCCGCCGAGCCTGCTGAGTCACGACTCAGCGCAGTGGACCCTGCAGAGTGGACTGAGGCCGCCGAGCCTGCTGAGTCACGACTCAGCGGAGTGGACCCTGCAGAGTGGACTGAGGCCGCCGAGCCTGTGGAGTCACGACTCAGCGCAGTGGACCCTGCAGAGTGGACCGAGGCCGCCGAGCCTGTGGAGTCACGACTCAGCGCAGTGGACCCTGCAGAGTGGACTGAGGCCGCCGAGCCTGCGGGGTCACGACTCAGAGCAGTGGACCCTGCAGAGTGGACTGAGGCCGGCGAGCCTGCTGAGTCACGACTCAGCGGAGTGGACCCTGCAGAGTGGACTGAGGCCGCCGAGCCTGCGGGGTAACGACTCAGCGCAGTGGACCCTGCAGAGTGGACTGAGGCCGCCGAGCCTGCGGGGTCACGACTCAGAGCAGTGGACCCTGCAGAGTGGACTGAGGCCGGCGAGCCTGCGGGGTCACGACTCAGCGGAGTGGACCCTGCAGAGTGGACTGAGGCCGCCGAGCCTGCGGGGTCACGACTCAGCGCAGTGGACCCTGCAGAGTGGACTGAGGCCGCCGAGCCTGCGGGGTCACGACTCAGAGCAGTGGACCCTGCAGAGTGGACTGAGGCCGCCGAGCCTGCTGAGTCACGACTCAGCGCAGTGGACCCTGCAGAGTGGACTGAGGCCGGCGAGCCTGCGGGGTCACGACTCAGCGGAGTGGACCCTGCAGAGTGGACTGAGGCCGCCGAGCCTGCGGGGTCACGACTCAGCGCAGTGGACCCTGCAGAGTGGACTGAGGCCGCCGAGCCTGCGGGGTCACGACTCAGAGCAGTGGACCCTGCAGAGTGGACTGAGGCCGGCGAGCCTGCTGGGTCACGACTCAGCGGAGTGGACCCTGCAGAGTGGACTAAGGCCACAGAGCCTGCGGGGTCACGACTCAGCGCAGTGGACCCTGCAGAGTGGACTGAGGCCGCCGAGCCTGCGGGGTCACGACTCAGAGCAGTGGACCCTGCAGAGTGGACTGAGGCCGCCGAGCCTGCTGAGTCACGACTAAGCGCAGTGGACCCTGCAGAGTGGACTGAGGCCGGCGAGCCTGCTGAGTCACGACTCAGCGGAGTGGACCCTGCAGAGTGGACTGAGGCCGGCGAGCCTGCTGAGTCACGACTCAGCGCAGTGGACCCTGCAGAGTGGACTGAGGCCGCCGAGCCTGCTGAGTCACGACTCAGCGCAGTGGACCCTGCAGAGTGGACTGAGGCCGCCGAGCCTGCTGAGTCACGACTCAGCGCAGTGGACCCTGCAGAGTGGACTGAGGCCGGCGAGCCTGCTGAGTCACGACTCAGCGCAGTGGACCCTGCAGAGTGGACTGAGGCCGGCGAGCCTGCTGAGTCACGACTCAGCGCAGTGGACCCTGCAGAGTGGACTGAGGCCGCCGAGCCTGCTGAGTCACGACTCAGCGCAGTGGACCCTGCAGAGTGGACTGAGGCCGCCGAGCCTGCGGGGTCACGACTCAGCGCAGTGGACCCTGCAGAGTGGACTGAGGCCGGCGAGCCTGCTGAGTCACGACTCAGCGCAGTGGACCCTGCAGAGTGGACTGAGGCTGCCGAGCCTGCTGAGTCACGACTCAGCGCAGTGGACCCTGCAGAGTGGACTGAGGCCGGCGAGCCTGCTGAGTCACGACTCAGCGGAGTGGACCCTGCAGAGTGGACTGAGGCCGGCGAGCCTGCTGAGTCACGACTCAGCGGAGTGGACCCTGCAGAGTGGACTGAGGCCGCCGAGCCTGCGGGGTTACGACTCAGCGCAGTGGACCCTGCAGAGTGGACTGAGGCCGCCGAGCCTGCTGAGTCACGACTCAGCGGAGTGGACCCTGCAGAGTGGACTGAGGCCGGCGAGCCTGCTGAGTCACGACTCAGCGCAGTGGACCCTGCAGAGTGGACTGAGGCCGCCGAGCCTGCTGAGTCACGACTAAGCGCAGTGGACCCTGCAGAGTGGACTGAGGCCGCCGAGCCTGCTGAGTCACGACTCAGCGGAGTGGACCCTGCAGAGTGGACTGAGGCCGGCGAGCCTGCTGAGTCACGACTCAGCGCAGTGGACCCTGCAGAGTGGACTGAGGCCGCCGAGCCTGCTGAGTCACGACTAAGCGGAGTGGACCCTGCAGAGTGGACTGAGGCCGCCGAGCCTGCTGAGTCACGACTCAGCGGAGTGGACCCTGCAGAGTGGACTGAGGCCGGCGAGCCTGCTGAGTCACGACTCAGCTGAGTGGACCCTGCAGAGTGGACTGAGGCCGGCGAGCCTGCTGAGTCACGACTCAGCGCAGTGGACCCTGCAGAGTGGACTGAGGCCGCCGAGCCTGCTGAGTCACGACTCAGCGCAGTGGACCCTGCAGAGTGGACTGAGGCCGCCGAGCCTGCTGAGTCACGACTCAGCGCAGTGGACCCTGCAGAGTGGACTGAGGCCGGCGAGCCTGCTGAGTCACGACTCAGCGCAGTGGACCCTGCAGAGTGGACTGAGGCCGCCGAGCCTGCTGAGTCACGACTTAGCGCAGTGGACCCTGCAGAGTGGACTGAGGCCGCCGAGCCTGCGGGGTCCAGCAGGTACCCGGGTTCGACTCCCGCGCCGTGATGTAGTCCTCCCCCCGGTTACTTCACTGCTGGAAGTGTCATCACTTCCTGTGCGGCGGTGAGGAGTTGTTCCTGCAGGCGACACCGGCAGGAAAGAGGGTCAGGGCAGTCGGCGGAAGTCGGGGTCGCGGGTCGCCATGGCGGCACTTCGAGGCGCTGGGTTCACATCCCGGTCGAGACACGGGGGGTGGGAGCGCCGAGCAAGCAGGCAGCCTTTGTGTGGCAGGGCGACCTTGGGCCGGGCTGGGGGTGACATTTCCTGCCGCCAGAGGTGACAGTCGGCCGGAGGTCAGCAGGACGTATCACGGGAAGCGAGGCAGTCGCTCCGAGCAGAGGCGCTCGCCAGACCAGACACCGGGACTGTTCCTTAGGACAGGGAGAGAAGAGAGCATTCCACGCTTTTTTTGACGTGACAACGTCTAATAAATCGATGAACGCCGGCTGCACGCACGAAAAAAGGATGACTCATTGTCCCGTTACGCACATTGTACGCTTGCGGCGCATCTATCTCTCTTCCACTCGATTGGAACAACCATCGATTTGACTTTTTTCGAGGCACATTAAACTTGAAACACTCCCATTCGTTTCTTTACTTTTCCTATCATCGTCCTATCCTTAACAGAAGAGCACAGATTGGAAGAAGTTAAATAGCAAACATGTATAAAAGTTATAGTTAAAATAATCTCTTCGTTAAAGTAATAAACATATTTGAATTAATGAGTGCAAATAAAAGTAAATTTATCAACTAAAGTGTCGATTTAATCTCACTCCTTCCTTGTATCCATACAAAATAGTGATAATTCAATAAAAATTATTCAATTTTGTTCATAAAAGTATGCAATCATTTCATCAATGTTTTGTAATGACGTCACGTTAAACTATCGTCCGTAAACCTAATTTACCGACAACCTATTTTTTTTAATACTTGATAATTATTTTTAGCTTATTAAAAAAAATTACGTTATAAAAGTTAAAGTTCTATCTGTCGCTGTTGAACAAATTACTCAATTTTAAAAATTATATTACACTTTTTAGTTCATACAACATAATAAGTGCTTTTCTTTAAATATAATTGTATTTTTCACTGTTTAGTTCATATTGAATTTTTAAAAAAAAAAACCTCTAAATACACCATTAGATGAAATTTTAAAGCCCCGAAAATTAAGATGGTAAATGACCTTTTCCTTGAGGAAACACTACACATCGAGAGAAAATAGATTTTTGAAATTTTGTGGCATTGCTCCCCTCACCTCTCTCCGCAAATTTCTCACCATGCCCCAGCCTTATGGATAGGTGCACAAAAAGAATATACACTTAAAGTAAAGGCTTTTACTCTTTCTGACCTCCCTCCCCCTCCCCGGTTCTACAGCTCAACTCATGAAATTATTGTTTGTCAACGGTTCTACAACAAAAGGACGAGACCTTCGTTGAAAGTCGGCGCACGATTCTCTTCGATGCTCTCAATAACCCTCATAGCACACTGACATAGTGTAGACAAAATCACATGGTATAGCAACGGTCAACACAATACAGTCGCCGAAAACCATTTTGTGTAGTCCGGTGAACGAAAGCTCATGTTAGACTTAAATGATCCAATAAACCTCTTTTTTGAGAACATGACAATTTTGTTTAAAACGTCATGGATCCATTTCCCCGGGGGGGGGGGCGAGGGGGGAGGGTGTTGGTTTGTCAACCCACCGACGCTAGACTTCCTAATACCCCTCCACTATACCCAGTAAAACAGAATAATATTCCGTCCCTGGGTTATAGAAATACTACACAATCAATCATTTTGTGCATTACTAATATTAAAATAAAGTGTATGTGTTATAATTGCACTATTACGAATACAACAAAGGGAGCGTGTACATAGGTAAAGCACGGTACATTATTAAAATATTAACCTGTAACATTTCAAAACACATATTATAACAGTAAGTAGGCTATATGTTCTTATATTTGCTTTTGCTTAAAAGGCTGAAATCAGTCAGTAAATTCTTCCTACAGACCAACCTTAACCTTATTGAGCTAATGTAACATTTGAGATTTCACAGTAGGATATATTTATTATCAATATTGTTTTATTTTATATTATATTTGTATATTAAAGTTTTATTTATGCCTATGCACGGTTTAAAGTGTAAAGCACGGTGTTCACGGAAGCAATATGCTTAGATAGATCACGCAGACCCTCATCTTTGCGAGATTTCTGAGACTTCCACTCGTGGCAAATTACGTATTTCCGTTCTATTCACGAAATTACTCCTACTAAATGCCGTATAGAGAGCGCACAGCGCGTGAGAGGGGGCCGGGAGCGCGGATAAGTCCACGGCGTGTGAGAGCGGCCCGGGAGCGCGGATGAGTCCACGGCGTGTGAGAGAGGCCCGGGAGCGCGGATGAGTCCACGGCGTGTGAGAGCGGCCCGGGAGCGCGGTTAAGTCCACGGCGTGTGAGAGCGGGCTGGGAGCGCGGATAAGTCCACGGCGTGTGAGAGCGGCCCGGGAGCGCGGATAAGTCCACGGCGTGTGAGGGCGGCCCGGGAGCGCGGATAAGTCCTCGGCGTGTGAGGGCGGCCCGGGAGCGCGGATAAGTCCACGGCGTGTGAGAGCGGCCCGGGAGCGCGGATAAGTCCACGGCGTGTGAGGGCGGCCCGGGAGCGAGGATAAGTTCACGGCGTGTGAGGGCGGCCCAAGAGCGCGGATAAGTCCACGGCGTGTGAGGGCGGCCCGGGAGCGCGGATAAGTTCACGGCGTGTGAGAGCGGCCCGGGAGCGCGGATAAGTCCACGGCGTGTGAGGGCGGCCCGGGAGCGAGGATAAGTCCACGGCGTGTGAGGGCGGCCCAAGAGCGCGGATAAGTCCACGGCGTGTGAGGGCGGCCCGGGAGCGCGGATAAGTCCACGGCGTGTGAGGGCGGCCCAGGAGCGCGGATAAGTCCACGGCGTGTGAGGGCGGCCCGGGAGCGCGGATAAGTCCACGGCGTGTGAGAGCGGCCCGGGAGCGCGGATAAGTCCACGGCGTGTGAGGGCGGCCCGGGAGCGAGGATAAGTTCATGGCGTGTGAGGGTGGCCCAAGAGCGCGGATAAGTCCACGGCGTGTGAGGGCGGCCCGGGAGCGCGGATAAGTTCACGGCGTGTGAGAGCGGCCCGGGAGCGCGGATAAGTCCACGGCGTGTGAGGGCGGCCCGGGAGCGCGGATAAGTTCACGGCGTGTGAGAGCGGCCCGGGAGCGCGGATAAGTCCACGGCGTGTGAGGGCGGCCCGGGAGCGAGGATAAGTCCACGGCGTGTGAGGGCGGCCCAAGAGCGCGGATAAGTCCACGGCGTGTGAGGGCGGCCCGGGAGCGCGGATAAGTCCACGGCGTGTGAGGGCGGCCCGGGAGCGCGGATAAGTCCACGGCGTGTGAGGGCGGCCCGGGAGCGCGGATAAGTCCACGGCGTGTGAGAGCGGCCCGGGAGCGCGGATAAGTCCACGGCGTGTGAGGGCGGCCCGGGAGCGAGGATAAGTTCACGGCGTGTGAGGGCGGCCCAAGAGCGCGGATAAGTCCACGGCGTGTGAGGGCGGCCCGGGAGCGCGGATAAGTTCACGGCATGTGAGAGCGGCCCGGGAGCGCGGATAAGTCCACGGCGTGTGAGAGCGGGCTGGGAGCGCGGATAAGTCCACGGCGTGTGAGAGCGGCCCGGGAGTGCGGTTAAGTCCACGGCGTGTGAGAGCGGCCCGGGAGCGCGGTTAAGTCCACGGCGTGTGAGAGCGGCCCGGGAGCGCGGATAAGTCCACGGCGTGTGAGAGCGGCCCGGGAGCGCGGATAAGTCCACGGCGTGTGAGAGCGGGCTGGGAGCGCGGATAAGTCCACGGCGTGTGAGAGCGGCCCGGGAGCGCGGATAAGTCCACGGCGTGTGAGAGCGGCCCGGGAGTGCGGTTAAGTCCACGGCGTGTGAGAGCGGCCCGGGAGCGCGGTTAAGTCCACGGCGTGTGAGAGCGGCCCGGGAGCGCGGATAAGTCCACGGCGTGTGAGAGCGGCCCGGGAGCGCGGATAAGTCCACGGCGTGTGAGAGCGGCCCGGGAGTGCGGTTAAGTCCACGTCGTGTGAGAGCGGCCCGGGAGCGCGGATAAGTCCACGGCGTGTGAGAGCGGGCTGGGAGCGCGGATAAGTCCACGGCGTGTGAGAGCGGCCCGGGAGCGCGGATAAGTCCACGGCGTGTGAGGGCGGGCAGGGAGCGCGGATACGTCCTCTCCGCCTCGCAGCGAGTCTTAGCCCGACCGGCGTCGGCGCGAGACCGTCACGGCCCGCCGCGGACAAGAGGAAGAGTGTGAGTCAGCCGGCAGAAGGGCGCCGGTAATCAGTTCTGGTCCAGCGCCGGGGAGGCTGGGGAGACAGCGAGGGGAACCCCTCCCTCCACAAGTTGGCATTTGGACCGCCCCTCTGGCTGGTCCCCGCCGGGAGGCGGCGGTGCGGCGCGCGCAAAGGTCACTGGGTCGAACCACCGCACTGCCTCCTCGGGGGAATACGCGCGAGGCAGTCTCCACTCGGGGAACAATCATCTCCCCCGCTCAGCACTGTGTCGTGTCACTTGTCTCCACAGTATCGCCAATGGCCTCACGCATTTCATTCCGAATGGTCTTAATTTTGCTCTCTGTTATTCTTTGTCCCCCTATTCCTTCTGCAGTTAGTTACAAACATTTTTTTTTTTTTAATTTAAATGTATTCAACGTTTTGGACGTTAACATTTTTGTGTTGTACCCCCTGAAGGAAGGAAGGGGAAGGGGGTTAAATCGTGCGAAACTCTTTCTAGTATATTCGTTACTGAAGAAAATAAAATAAAATAATTAATTAAACTTCTTGTTTGGAAACTATCTTGTCTACGGTAATAACTTAAATATCCCATTAGTTAAGAGTTCAAGTTAAGTCGAGTTTGTATTTTTTCCTAACCCAACTCTAACCTGTTTGAAAGGGGTGTGGGTTGGATAAGTCTCTAAGTGCGTCTCAGGCCGAAGCCTGTATGAAAGCCTTGTCGTGCTGGGTTCCAGTCATGCAGAAGGACAGCACACATCACGTGCTTTGTCTGGGCATTGGCCAGCCACTGCAGCGTTTAACCCCATGTCTACACCCACAGCTGTCGCTGGTTAATGGCCAGTTGCGCCGACAGAGTTAAGCGCCATGTCGTTTCAGAAACTGGCTTGATCACAGTGCTTTGAGCGCTGAGCGAAGACCACTGGGAACTTAAAGATGGACTGACAGTTCTGGCGATTCATGACAAGGATCTCGGACTGTCACAGAGAGAGCAGACATGTCCGGAAATTTAACGGACTTTATCAGGCGTAAATATTAGATGATGATCTACATTATTTCAGATGACATATACTTAATACCTTTATGAAAAATGTTATGGAGGTCAGCCAGTTATACTTATAATTTTCCGTAAATAAACTGTTTGAAAATGGCAGTGCCTTTAGCTTGCTGGTCCCTCTGTCTTTTTTCAAGTTTGTTGGTTACTATTCCAACAAGGTTAACTTAAAGTTCTGCTCAATTTTGGGAGTCATTCTATAGCAGGTTCTCTTAATACAATCGGACACAAGGGACTTGAAGGTAGTTTTTCCCGTGATAAAGTTGAATAAAAGTGTGGTATGTAGTTGTAGTGTTTAAATACTTGTTATTTTATTTAAAGCTTCAATGAGGGTTTTTATTTCATATAAATTATTTTCCATATTAAATAGAGGCACGTTAAAAAAAACCATTTCATATATAAGAATGCTTGGTTTTGGAAAACCTTTTGTGCCAGGATATGTTTCTAGTCGTTATTTATTGGGACATGAAAAATTCGCGGATTCATTTCGTGATAGACTGGAATCCAAATCGACCAAAATGCAGATTCTGCTATTGGCTCGCAACTCAACTAAAGCTCTCTGCACCAATGAGAGACTACCAACCGAAGAAGCATCCAATCACAAGCCACCCAGTGAAGACGTCTCACACGTGAGCACCCAATGAACGAGTGGGTTTGCTTGAGAAAAGCAGAGGATAATGAAGGCTATCCTAGAGGTAACTGAACCCACGAATTGTTCCTGTCTCTACTTACTATGAATCAACAGAGAGTAGACGCAGCGGCCGCCTGGGCCGCCATCTTGCGGCAACTGGATCAACCACTTCCTTGCCGTAGCGCAATAGGTAGAGACCGGAAAAATTCGCGATTTCATTTCGCGATAGGCTAAAATACAAATAGTTCTACCTAGGGACTGGAAAAATTCGCGGATTCAATGACCTTCAGGATAGACTCCACGATCCTGTGCATTCTTGGGCAAACGTCACCTCTTCATTGGCTACTGAGTTGTGAGGCGTCTCAACTGGGAGACTCGTGATTCGATACTGCTCTGACTGAGGGTCTATAATTGGCCCACAGTCCTCCAGGTTAACACTGCACCAATAGTAGAAGTTGTATAAAGGTAGAATTATTTTCATTTTAGCATATCGCTAAATGAATCCGCGAATTTTTCCGGTCTCTAGTTATACCTCAGTGCTGCCTCTGCCATTGGATCACAACTCACCTGGATGACTCTGGGCCAATGAGAAACACCCTACCAAAGCTTTATGGAATCACAGGCTGCTACGTTGGGACGTCTCACAAGACAGCAGCCAATGAGTGGGTGACATTTGACCGAGTGTACGTAGAACTGTGGAGTTCATCCTAGAGGTCATTGAACCCGCGAATTTTTCCTGTCCCTAGCAACAGGTTGTGGCGACTTGATGTCGTGCCAGCCCATCGACAGAGACGCGCCGGGCACTGTTGCCGCCGAGTGAACATGCGCGAACTGCGGTTCACCGGGTGCAGGTTCAGCACGTGTTGGCGCAGAGCACGGGGACACTCCACTGCTCTCACTGTCTCGCCGCCGTGGAGGGGACCTGTTTACCAATTCTGGCTCAGATGGTGGGCTCTGGATCAGTAAGATCTGTCAGACGACTCCTGTTCCACCCTGAAAGGGCGCGGACACAGGAGGGGAGGTGGCGGGCCGGAAAACAGTGTCGCCGCTTTCACGATGCCCGGAAGTGCAACAAATGGCAACCAGTGAGATTGCGTTCCGAGGTTTACGAAACATAAATTGATCACTAGGGACCGGAAAAAATTCGCTGTTTCGATAGCCTTCAGGATAGACTGCACATTCCCCTGTACACTCGGGCAAATAACGCGCCAGTTCATTGGCTGCTGACTTGTGAGTCGTCTCAGCTGGTTTGCCTGCGATTCGATCTTTCTTTGGTTGGAGGTTTATAATTGGTTGGGATTCGTCCAGATGAACAGTAAGCCAATTAGCAAAATCATTTAAATGTATATGTATTTGAATTTTAGCCTATCGCCGAATGAATCCGCGAATTGTTCCGGTCTCTATTGATTACAAATATATACACTACGCTCCGCGGCATGGCGCGGGTTGAAATGGCATGTGTAATAAAGCGTGTGTAGAGGAGACAGTGGACCCAGTGGCCCGGCAGAGCGCGGAAGATGCCGGCAGCACGGCAGGGGCTGCGCGGAGCTGCGGGGAGATAACCGCGCGGCCGCAGCGCCGCAGATCAATACGGACAGCGTCTGGCCGCGCTGCGAGCCCCGGGTTGCCATGGCGACCGCCGACAACACGGCGGGAGCGAGTCTCGTGTCCCCTCGCGGCCGTCGCCTATCGATACCTGCGCCCGGCCGCAATCGATATGTGGCGCTCGTATCGCCGCCGGGCCGGCCGCCATCTCCTGCAGTCACGAGCCTTCCAGCCTCGGCGCTGCCATCGTCACACCTCAGTGCTGCTCTGCTATTGGCTCGCAGCTCGCCTGGATGACTCTGGGCCAGTGAGAAACACCCGACCAAAGCTTTATACGAGCTACGTTGGGACGTCTCACAAGACAGCAGCCAATGAGTGGGTGGCATTTGACCGAGTGTACGTAGAACTATGGAGTTCATCCTGGAGGTCATTGAACCCGCGAATTTTTCCGGTCATTACCTATAAGATATTAGAAACAAAATAATAAAAAAAATAATCAATTGACATTAATGCAGACCAGATTCATAAAAAATTTCTATTCACTTAATACTGTAACTCATTTCTGTTTCTTTCTTTCTTCACCTCTGAAGCAAATCCTCATTCCTCATGTTTGTGGATCCGTGCTGGGTCAACATGCACATTTTGTCGCATATTTTTTCCAAATAATTATTTTCCCTTAAATTGAATTATAAATATTAGGGTTATTTATGATTGCGTAGCAAAAAATTTTTACTCGCAGTGTCTAGTAATTGGGTGAATGTGGGTATTTAAAAACTTTTGAAAACATGCGTATGCCTCTGAAAGTACGCCACTATATGACCGCAGTGTGTTCTGGGCGAGGAACAGTGGAGGGATGTCGAGGGGAGAGGGACATGCACAATGGAGGGGTGGAGAGGGGAGAGGGACAACCCCAGAGGGAGCTGTCTGTCGGTGCGTGTGGCGGGCAGGTGTCTGCGTGGCTTAGCGCCCCCCCCCCCCCTCCACGCAGGGGACACGGAGGCCTGCCGACATTCTGCAAGACGAGCGACAAAGCCTTATCTGGGGCTGCTGGCACGGCGGTGAAACCAGACGGATAAGTTATTCTTGGTAAAGGCCAATGAGTCATCCAGGCGAAAGAGACCAACAAAGGCCTGATCGGCCAAGCATGCACATCCATCGTGTGCTTGGTGGATAAGAGAAGCAAAGCAAGTGCTCCTAGTACACCCTCACGGGCTCAGTTCTAGGAGGTGGAGGTGGTGAGGCCAGGCCGGGAATATTGCCCGGAATAACTTGAGTCAAGTATAAACTATTTTAGTGTTGAACCACTGCTACGTAATACCGACTTGGAAATCATCTTCTCTGAAAGAAGAACACCTGACTACACTATATTTTTCCCCTTCCCCTGAGAGCTACGGAGGAGGGGTCCCTGTAGAGGGTTCAACCCACCTGCAGTATTTAAAATATTCACCTTAAATTTTAGGTAAACGCTGGTTACAAATCAGCCAGGGTTCTTCGTAAATTTACCGTTAGTTCCGATCATTTACGGATAATAAGTTGAACTTGAATCCACAAGAAAAAAACATGATAAATTATCGAAACATTTGTAAACTTGTTAATACTCTACCATTAACACTCATATTACTTCTACGTATGTTCCTCCCCCCCTTAAAAACCAAACTTTGAAGTCGAAATGCGGAGTAGTTTTTACGAAGAGCCAGTTTTCTTAAATTCTTAAATAATTCAGAACTATTAGTTAATTTAAATTAAATTCTTCGTTGAAAATTCAGTAAAAATTCTATAATTTCTAAGAGATTGGTAGGCTGTTAGAAATAAATTACCTGTGAACTGTTAGTCCAGGAAATAAAAGTTTTCAAACGTGTGAGATGAATTCTTGCACAGTGGTATTGTCTATTTGCTTAAAAACACATAAAACGTTTACCGCTGTATAAATTTGGTGTCACATCGAAAACGTGCAAATTAAGTCCTAGATGACAACTATCTACATCAGTCCATAAAAATAGCTTACCGTCGACGTAGTTTTGACCTTAGATTCCCCATAAATCACCAAAAAAATCTCGAAATGATATTATGCACACATACTGTTAAAACATACGTAATGCAAAATTTCATACCCAAGTTCATATATAAATAGATGAATGAATGAAATAAGTGTTTTTTTTATCTCAGTCACAGAAATAAAAAGACGATTCGCATAAAAATTAAGGGTCTGATGTAATAATCACTAGAACAAAGTTTGTTGCGTATTCCTTAAGATTTAAAGGGACATATTTTTCAAGAGGGTAGAGTAAGTGGATCGCTAGTATGTCTTGACTTTGCCAATTCTCAAAAGTACCACTGGTATCCATCTCCCAACTGTCACTTGCAAGATATCACATTGACAACCACGTGATATCCACAAATGCCGTTGATAGAACAGCAGCGCTGGAACGAAACGTCGGCCACTTGTACTACATACTTTTGAAAACTGTCAAATTGTGATCAGTTACACCAGGAAAAATATCTCTCTCCAAAGAAATCTGGCCTCTCAAGATTTTTTTTTTTTTAGGGAAAAAAGGAAAGTTTCCCAAAAAAACGGGAATTTTTTCCTAGAGAATTTTTCCTAGGAATTTTGAGGTTTTTTTTTTTAGTAAATTTTGAAGAAATGTGTGATACCAAAATGGCCACCGTGCCGTCAGATGGTGTTCGGTTTTTGACCCCACCTCACACCTCACACCTCACACCTCACACCTCACACCTCACACCTCACACCATAGTTCTACGTACACTCGGTCAAATGCCATCCACTCATTGGCTGCTGTCTTGTGAGGCGTCCCAGCGTAGCAGCCTGTGATTCGTATAAAGCTTTGGTCGGGTGTTTCTCATTGGCCCAGAGTCATCCAGGTGAGTTGTGAGCCAATATCAGAGGCAGCACCGAGGTGTAACTATTTGTATTTTAGCCTATCGCAAAATGAATTCGCGAATTTTTCCGGTCTCTACATATGTATACTACATACCTAAGTACTACGCACGCATCGCAAAGCTGTACTCTCATCATGTTTTCACACTGCGCCTCAGGAAGTACAACTCCCGAAGAAGTCGCTGGTGTTTCAGACGGACGGGCGGGAAGGAGCCGGGGAGGATAGAGGGGGCAGGTTGACTTGCAGCCTGCGGCGAGGGTGAGCCAATCCACTCCGGCACAAGGGCGATCAGCGTGTTACCTGGGGTGCCACCCTCACAGACCCTCCCCGCCGATAATAGGATGAGGATGAGGCGTGACACGGAACACAGGGAGGGACCCCACCCCCCGCCCGCGTGTTTGTGTGCAGGGGCTGCAGCCAACACTCGTGCACGCTGAACACTCAGTTACCGTGCATTGTTCATTACTTCTTGTCTTAGACCGTTTTAGTTTCAAATGTCAAACTTTAAAACGTGTTCATAAGCGAGTTGAAAACATAATATGGAAGCAGATTAGAAAATAAACGAACTAAAAATAAAAATAAAGATAAAGGCATTGCCTTTCAGACAATGTTTTGAAGTTACAATTCCAACCGTCCGTCCGTCGAAAGTTAAAGCTTGGCAAGTTTGTGACGGACGGGCGGACGGAATTTGATTGGCAGAATGTCACGTGCTCATTGCGAGTCCAGCTTTACTCTCGCTCCTTTTATCTCTTTCTCTCTCTCTCTCTCTCGACCTCTCTTCTCCGTTACTGCGCCACGTGGAGTCCATGGACACATGACTGATATACATCGCACTAACTGCGTTGTGACCCCTACTCTTGCCCATAAGCAACAATGCTAACAAATCGGTAAAGTAAAATTGATATGGTTTGATAAATATGCCATAGCTTAGTGGTATATAAATGAACTTGTTTGATGTGGGTGAACTGGCGGAGTGTGGACGGAGAGTGCTAGACCGCTGCCCACGGGGCGCCTGGTCGAGGAGTGCGGCCGTGCGACGCCTGAACTCTCGCAGTCCACTCTCAGTCCACTCTCAGTCCACCAGCGAGAGACACCTCGGCACCAGTCGCCTGGTTCAGTCCACAGAGGTCGTGACGGCGCTCCACCTGTCTGTCAGTGCGGACCAACTGTGGGAGAGCCTTAAGGCGCCCGCCTCGTCAGGGGTGTATGTGTGTCTGCGAGGCGGGACTGGCTGGTGCTTCTAGCGCGGTGTCTCCTCTGGACTGGCGCGCAGTCTTCTCCCAGTGCATTGAGCGGTGACCGTTACATTATATGGCCGAGAAATGAAGATAACGGTGTAATGCCAGTCCCTTAAGTGCTTTCAAGAATCTGTACTGGTTGTTTTACGCCTAAAAATTTCTCTGAAAACATGCGTTTTAGCAATTTTAACTCTTATAAAAATACAGTGAACTCTAAAATGCTTTTCGTAAACAGGCCGCACTCGGATATCTTGAGTAGTTTTGAAATCGCGTTGTTTTTCCTGAAGCTCTGCGCACCGTGTGTGTGTCCGAGTGGGCGGGGGCCTTAACAGTACCGCGATATGGGGTGTGAGGTGTGAACAAGGAGGGGATCTTGGAGGAAAGTCCTTTTTTGCTTCTCTTCTCGCAGGAGAGCAAGCACAATAATTGTTCCTGCTTCCTCGCGTTCTATCATCGTACTGACCTCCCTTTGGGAAGATAAGTTTATTTCACAAGCTGCTGGGTGTGAAACCAGCCCACACGACAGGCAACTAGCTGAGGGTCAACCAGGCAACCAGCTGAGGGTCAACCAGGCAACCAGCTGAGGGTCAACCAGGCAACCAGCTGAGGGTCAACCAGGCAACCAGCTGAAAGTCAACCAGGCAACCAGCTGAGGGTCAACCAGGCAACCAGCTGAAAGTCAACCAGGCAACCAGCTGAGGGTCAACCAGGCAACCAGCTGAGGGTCAACCAGGCAACCAGCTGAGGGTCAACCAGGCAACCAGCTGAGGGTCAACCAGGCAACCAGCTGAGGGTCAACCAGGCAACCAGCTGAAAGTCAACCAGGCAACCAGCTGAGGGTCAACCAGGCAACCAGCTGAGGGTCAACCAGGCAACCAGCTGAGGGTCAACCAGGCAACCAGCTGAGGGTCAACCAGGCAACCAGCTGAGGGTCAACCAGGCAACCAGCTGAGGGTCAACCAGGCAACCAGCTGAGGGTCAACCAGGCAACCAGCTGAAAGTCAACCAGGCAACCAGCTGAGGGTCAACCAGGCAACCAGCTGAAAGTCAACCAGGCAACCAGCTGAGGGTCAACCAGGCAACCAGCTGAAAGTCAACCAGGCAACCAGCTGAGGGTCAACCAGGCAACCAGCTGAGGGTCAACCAGGCAACCAGCTGAGGGTCAACCAGGCAACCAGCTGAGGGTCAACCAGGCAACCAGCTGAGGGTCAACCAGGCAACCAGCTGAAAGTCAACCAGGCAACCAGCTGAGGGTCAACCAGGCAACCAGCTGAGGGTCAACCAGGCAACCAGCTGAGGGTCAACCAGGCAACCAGCTGAGGGTCAACCAGGCAACCAGCTGAGGGTCAACCAGGCAACCAGCTGAGGGTCAACCAGGCAACCAGCTGAGGGTCAACCAGGCAACCAGCTGAAAGTCAACCAGGCAACCAGCTGAGGGTCAACCAGGCAACCAGCTGAGGGTCAACCAGGCAACCAGCTGAGGGTCAACCAGGCAACCAGCTGAGGGTCAACCAGGCAACCAGCTGAGGGTCAACCAGGCAACCAGCTGAAAGTCAACCAGGCAACCAGCTGAGGGTCAACCAGGCAACCAGCTGAGGGTCAACCAGGCAACCAGCTGAGGGTCAACCAGGCAACCAGCTGAAAGTCAACCAGGCAACCAGCTGAGGGTCAACCAGGCAACCAGCTGAGGGTCAACCAGGCAACCAGCTGAGGGTCAACCAGGCAACCAGCTGAGGGTCAACCAGGCAACCAGCTGAGGGTCAACCAGGCAACCAGCTGAGGGTCAACCAGGCAACCAGCTGAGGGTCAACCAGGCAACCAGTTGGATCAACTAAACCGCCTCGTCTGGAACCGCGCAACCATCGTGCGCGCTAATATTCCATGAAGTAATGGGAAGAGGACTTTCATAACCTGATGTAAATTAACTGGGGGTTTGTCAGTAATATTCGTATGTTAGGCCTGCTTTGTTTTGTTGCAGTTCCTATAGAGCATCCCACAGTTAGACGGCAGTGTGCAAGTGGATGGTCTCTCTCTCTCTAACACACGCCGACTGCTGTTAGCGCTGTCCTTATTTCTGACTGCGCTGTTGCCATATATCAGACGAAATTACATTGTATTTTTTGGACAAAGCAGTTTTGCAGATTGTATGCTTCAAAATACGCATCAGGAGATATACATTTTGCCCACTTAATGGCATTTTAAGGGGCAGAAAGAATTACAAAACGTAACTTTCTCTTTGGTATCTGTTTGGAAGTATTCCGAAATGGGTCGTATAAAAAAATTAACCTACAGGTGTAATCAAGTCAGATTATTTTTGTTGATAAAGTCATTTTTTTAGGACGCCACTGAATAAATTTCAAGACAAAAATTGTCCATGTTCCAGTTATACATACATAGGTCTACATACATACACGAAAATTCATTTCCTCAGAAACTAATACATCAAAAAATGGATCAGCGGCAAATTTTTTGGCTATTTAAGTTAGATGGGGTTGAAAGCGTGAAAGATGTTCGCAATGAAGGGAATTTGTTTTTAAAAGCAACACCTTCTCAATTTCTCCTCCAGTTATCGTGTCCACAGCTGTGAAGTCGTGTCTCATGACCGCAAGAGCGCTCTGCAATAGAGGCCTGCTCCAAAACTGCTGATGTAAGAGGAAACACGTCCGTGTGTTTAAAGAAGTGAGGCTCTGTCCTGCAGGCAAGTTCAAGGATAAAGGCTTCCTTAGTTCAGTTATTTCCTCCGACACGCATTTCTGAACATTCCAGCCTGCCACTTAGTGCCGTGTCTCGCCTACAGAGCGACGCCTTGTGTCTGGTCACTCGTTACAGTTTCAGTTTTGACGTGTTATTAATTCACATATGTGGTTTTATTATCTGTAATGATTCAATTTTATTCATAAAATTATGCAATCATTTTATCAATATTTTGTTATGAGGTTGTCACGTTAAACTATCGTCCGTAAACCGACTTTACAAACAGCCAATTTTTTTCATTTTAATAATAAAAGAAAAAATACTCGAAATTATACTAGTAATCAGATTTTTAAAATGCAAGAATCATTAACCTTTAATGCCGAAATTGTTGTTGTAATAAGTAATGAAAACCACATTAACTTTTCACTTCACTTTATAAACAGTCGACGAAACAGTTCACGTGTAGATGACTTGTAATTAATTTTAAAAAACTGGCGTTTAGCTATAAAGTTTAAATATAATTATGAACAAGTTTTCATATAAATAAACTGTAATCAAATATCTATCATCAATTATATGAATCACCATAATTTTTTAGTCAATTGTAACATAACTTAATATTACTGCACTCGCGGACAGCGTAACGGAACAATGAGCGCAACGGGACACAGCGTAACGAAACCATGTGCGTAACGGGACACTTTTTTGTGCGTGCAGCCGGCGTTCATCGATTTATTAGACGTTGTCACGTCAAAAAATAACTTCATTGATAGGCTACGGGGGAAGGAGCACAAAATTGTGTGGAAAGTATTTAAGTATTCAAAAAAGAAACATTAGTGTGAACAATGAAATTAAGGGAGCTTTGGTCAACTTTGTTCAGGTAGCGATAGCAATAATTAAAAGGCATGTGTTATTATTAATTTATTTATCAAGTTCATTTTACAACTATAGCAAGAATTCGTACCAATAAGCTTGTGTGAACGGTTTCTTGTTGTAAGTTAGAGTAAAAAAAAATGTGTCGTTTGTAAGCTTGATAACATAAAATATTATAAATTAAGATATGAGTTCTTAAAATGCTTCTTGTGCAATCACAATTCCAAAGAAATACATCTCCTGAAATTCGAAATACGTAAGATGTTTGGCAACAGCGCATGCCATAAGCCGTGTATTGCAAGCTAAAAGTGTGGTGGTCTATATGTGTTGTAAATTTACGCCCCGAAAAATTTTATGCACTTTTACAATGACGTATGTGTGTGTATACAATTAAAGTATACTAGCCAAAAAAAGAGTACATTTTGTTAATTTAGCACTTGAATGTGTAATTTTACACTTACACTCAAATGCCTAATAAAACACAATTATGTTATTTCAATTTGAGATGTATGTTCGTGTTCTTCTACTCATGCCTGTGGCACAATTTATTTTTCTGGATCTGTTTGAGTAAAACTGCACAAACGGTACAATTTTATTTTTACAATTATTGGCTATAACCAAAATGAAAAATTACTAACAATGTTTACAGAGTATTCTGCGCGTGCGAGTTGCACAGAGTTACCAACGTCGAAACATGTGTCAACATGTGTCAACATGTGTCAACATGTGTCAACATGTGTCAACATGTCTCAACATGTGGTCAGTGCGAGTAAGTAAGGTCATGTTTCACTTGATATTTGTGGAGCTTCTGGCGGAAATGACTGCCAGAGGTTACTTTCAGCTTCACTGCAAGATCGTGTCTTGGTTGTGTCAAGTAGCGCCACAATCCTACGCCCTTACCAACACTTTAGAAAGGCGTGTGTTGGTTTGTCACGCTCGCTGATCGCACGACAGCGCGTGGTTGTGTTCCGATACGACCTCTTGACTACTGCAATGAAATATTGTGGTCAGAAGTCAACAAGTACAGAAGTATGACGGTGGCACAATAATACATTTCCTAGGAATTTTTTTTTGCAGTACTTGTGGTGTAGTGAGTGTTGAATAAAGCGAATGTTTGTTGTGATTCTTAGCAAAATAAAATGAGACGTTTTCTGGGAATAATTGGCAGACGCGTGTTCGAGCTATTGTCGATGTCATGTTGCGATCGCCCGTTCTCGAGCTGTGACGTCACTTATCGAGTACTGAAGTTCAGTGGTTCGAACCTGGGAAAGGTAGCCAGATGTTAGTGAACACAGGAACTGGCCCAAGCAGTGAAATATGCTCACTGTAGGGGATGCGAGGAAAGGATGGTATCAAGTTAGGAGCGTTTATAAGCCATATGAAGCAATATTTTTCATATTGAGGAAATTATTGCGATGTTTTAGTTCCTTAAAAAATAACTTTCCATCGCTACCCTCTCGGCCGGACTCGACCGATTTTTTCCATATCTTTATTACACCTATCAGTTTGGAAGTAATTTATGTAAATTACGTCTTTTAACGTACTTGTAAAAAAAAAAAAAAGGCGTATGTATGTATCTACTGAATTGACAATGGTTTTGGGTTCTAGAGACCACAAAACAAAAACCGACGTAAAAAAGTGGTGTATTTAATATTAAAAAAAAGGGGGGGTGGCTTTGTCTGTAAAGTCGGTTTACTAACGATAATTTTACGTGATAACGTCATAAGAAAACATTGATGAAAAGTTGCATACTTTTTAATTTTCCAATATTTACAATTTCTGCGAATTTAATTTAAATAATTTGTTTAAATATAATCACGAACAATTAGTTAAAAAGCCCGCCTTAACCTGTTGGATATTATAGAAGATTTTCTCGTACGGTGGTTGCGGTTCTTGCACGCTCGTGCGTGTAGCCGGCGTTCATCGATTTATAAGACGTTATCACGTCAAAATTTTTCCGGAATTCGCACCATTGGTAAACGTCTGAAAGAGGAAGTACTTCTTCAAAATCTACCAACAAAAAAACAATTCGAGTCAAATTGTACTTATATATTGGCATCGCACGGAAATACATACTACGTGGTGGGAGTTGAGGTTCACGTAACATTTGGCGGTGATTATGAACCCCGCCACCCCCCCTCCCCCCCTGCCGGGAGCCGTGAGTGCTCTCGTGTTCCCGACGAACTGCTATCAGGAGGGACCTCCTTGGTCCCCCCCCTCCCCTCCAGGTCGACCCGGGCTGATAGCCGCAGAGCAGTGATGGCTCAGACGCGCTCTCGTCTCCGGCGCAGGGCTGCCAACATTGCCGTGTGACAGCTTGTGAGTTCAAGTCCTGAGCAAGGCACTTATTACGAAATAAGTGCACATTTAAGAATCGAATTTCAATGATTAAATGCTTGAATAGTAACGAAATAAATCAAAGTAAACAACTGCAATGTGTGTATGTTTCCTAACTGTACTTTTTAATGTGAAATAACCGAAATAATCTTAAACGATACTAAAAGAAATGAAATATATCCACATATACGGAAATGAGTCGGAAACCTAATACATCAAACAAAATCACTCGATACAATAGAAATAAAATAATTTGTACCCAAATGTAATTAAATAAATAAAATGGAGTAAAAAAAACATCAAAAACGAGTCACCTACTCTTGCCACAGTCAGCGAAATGTTCAAAATGAAAATTAACCTTGTACACAGTCATTAAAGGAGATAAATGGCTCGTTGGCGAAGGACAATGTCCAACTAGCCAATCAGCGCACTCGCCTCCCGCATGTCGTGGAGTCAGTGCCCCATTGATATCTCGTCGTCTTGCGTGGTCTCTGATGACCTTGACGGCGTTTATCCTTCGTTCGGAAACACGTTCTTGTTAAAATTATTAAATTCAAAGCAGTGTATTGAAACAGAAGGTATTTGAAAGCACTGGCAATGAAAGATCCAACATCTACCGTATGGCGTGCTATTGAACTTTGAAATCGCAACAAAGTGTTGACCGTTGGGGTGAGTGTGAGGGGTTGGTGCATGGTTCTAATAAGGTTTAAATATACTTTCTTGCGGTTGTGTTTATGACGCGGGCTTGACAAGTCTGCACGCTCACATGGTCTATGCCTTTCTGGTTAGATGCTCAAAACAATGGCTGATGTGCAGTGTGTAGCAATGTGGGAACCAGTGACTGCGTAGCGACGGAGATTCTACTGCACACCTACTGACCATCGTCAGACGTGGACAGGCACCATTCCCGCCATGTTCTGGACTGGACAAGATGGCGATGGCGAGTTTAATAGTGGCTTCCAGTACGTGACAGTATGCCGTCTCCTGACAATTCCTAACTCCATGTTATCGTGTTTGTTCAACAATACTCAAACATTTTTGTAAAATAGTTTTTTTGACGTGACAACGTCTAATAAATCGATGAACGCCGGCTGCACGCACGAAAAAGTGTCCCGTTACGCAATTTTTTTCCGTTACGCTGTCCCGTTACGCTCATTGTTCCGTTACGCTGTGTCCCGTTATGCTCATTGTACGCTTGCGCCGCACCGACAGAAGTGAAAACTTAAAATTTAGTTTATATAAGGGTAATATGAAATAATTTCTACGTCAAATGTACGTAAGAAAATGAATCTAATTACTAGTATAATTTCAAGTATTTATTCTTTTATTATTAAAATAAAAATGATACAATTTTATTCATAAAAGTATGCAATAATTTCATCAATGTTTTGTTATGACGTTGTCACGTTAAACTATCGTCCGTAAACCGACTTTACGGATGCCAATTTTTTTTTTTTCAGTAAATAAATATTTGTTTGCCGTTGAGTTGAATCATATGCGGGAGCAGCAGACGCGATGTCTGGTAACGGCCGCCGGCCGCCGGGAAGCGCGGGTCACGGCGGATCAGGCGGCTGCGGGGTCACGTGGCCAGGCAGGTGCGGCGGCCGCAGCTTGCGGGCGCCAGGGACCCGTCCAGGGAAGTAACCTCCCATCCTCCCCTACTCACCCTACTCCCCCTCCAGAGCCAACCGTCGGCGGCGGCAGTTGGCGCTGCCCCTGCAGGCTAGGCCGCGCGCCGCGCCGCGGTGCCGCCTGGTTGCCTAGCCGGCCCCTGCCCGCCCCGTGACACGTCCACTTCTTCCCACACTTTGTTAACACGTCCGGAGTAAAGCAACAGCCCTTTCAATACTGGGACTCAACTCTGGAATCAGTTTTGACGTGATAACGTCTTATAAATCGATGAACGCCGGCTGCACGCACGAAAAATTGGTCACGTTCCACCTGAGCCGAGCGTGCAAGAACCGGCCAACCACCGTGCGAGGAAAATCTTTTATAATATCAAAACAGGTTAAGGTGGGCTTTTTAAATAATTGTTCGTAATTATATTTAAACAAATTATTTAGATTAAATTTGCAAAATCTGTAAATAATATTTGAAAATTAAAAAGTATGCAATTTTTCATCAAAGTTTTCTTATGACGTTATCACGTAAAATTATCATCTGTAAACCGACTTTACAGACAACCCCCTTTTTTTTATATGAGGAACAAGTCCGAAACGCGCATATGTAAGACTTAAAGCAAATGAATCAATAAAAATATATATTACTAAAACACTTGAGCACAGTACAGTATTAACGGTAAATTTCTAAAATAAAATAATTAGTTAAATGACATTGCAAACGAGACACAACAGGCAAGACGAACAAAAGAGATGGATACTGAAGGAGAAGAGTGATGCTTGTGTCTGATAGCCTGGAGTATTGGCGAGAGAGGCGGGGCTAACCACGGGCGGCCGAGCTCCACCAATCCCGTGCCGCCGGCGATAGCTAGTTGTCCGCTTCGCCGCTCGGCGCGCTGCAGTCGCCACGCGCTATCGCGCTTCTTCCGGCGCCGCTGCCTCGCTATCTGCCGGTTCCCACGGTGACTCTTTCAAACCTCATTTGCATTAAGAATTACTAATGGAAACACAAACCCACAGGGAACAAGCCGGAATCAGCTGACGTCAAACAGATAAACACAACGATGAACCTTAACCGGTATTACGGACATGATCCCCCCCCCCCCCATGAAAATAGTAAAACCTGTCTTTCACACAAAATTGTCACCTGTGTTTCATGCATTTAAACACATCAATGTATATGAAATTATGACTTTCTTTAAATAAATCACCAAACAATTGACTACAGAACAAAGTATTGAAAACAATATTAAATAAAATGTTAATATTTTTTCTCAAGCAAAATCATTACTTAAAAAAAATCTATGTTTATACATTTGTGATCTAGAATTCTAGTAGGTACCTATTCCCTGAGATTAAAGTGTGACTATTTTCTTTTTTAATTCAATTATAAAGAAAACTTACTCATGAGAATAAGCGTGTGCTTGTAGTCCTCGCGCACAGTTGAATCTTCTTGTTTATCAAATATAAATAGAGATAAATTACATAATAAATAATAAATTGTATAAATTTACCAATCCCTCTATCTCTTAAAACAATTTCTCAGAGATCTTTAGAATTTTTTTCTTCCAATAATTAAAGTTATTTTTCCTAAAAAACTAAAAAAAATAATAATTTTAAAATAAATAAAATTGTTAATATTTGGCTAGATAATCTAACTCATGAAGATATTGCTTTAGTATTTAAGTAAGTTTTATATATTGCTGTAACTTTGTACTTGTACTTTGCTTTAAATACTAATTTTTATTGAATTATATTTTCATTTATTCATGAAACAATGTTATCATTTATACGTGTTTTTACGTTATGCTTATATTGAATTTTAATAAATTTCTTTTTTAACTTTCATCTTTATGAAACTGATGTAAGGTTTCTTGGTTATATTTTATATATTTATTTCTCAGTTATTACAAATGTTTACATTTTTTCACAATACCGCATGTAATTTGAAGTGACTAGATGCATTCACATACCAGCTTGCTTTCGTGAGTGCTAAATTTCCTGGTTAATTGAGTGAATGTTGTCAACAAACCGTAAAAAAGGGGGAAAAAATTTAATATATTTTTTTAATTGCACAAAATATAATATTTGAGAATAGTTAGAATACGGGTATGATCTCACACGAAGGGGGGAAAAAACAAACGAGGAGTAGACGAACACAAGCAAAGTTAGGATAATTCCGTAGCGTCACAGCTGCGACATTTCCACCTCTCTCCTGCCGTCTCCCCTCCCGGCCGTTGCAACCGGCATATCCTCCTCCCATTGGACCGCTGGCGCATGTGCTGGGGTGGCGTGGCCGCAGACACCCCCTCCTCCTCGCAGCTCGGCACAGAAGTCTGACTCGAGCAGGACCCGGCACGGCTGTGCTGTCTCCTGGAAGCGAGCCCGGCCGACACCTGCTGCGCACCTGTCTGCGCAGGAAGGAAGCACAGGTGCCGCCAGTTCCGTTACCAACCGCCCCTCGGCTGGCGGCGGTTACTCGTCCCCGCCCTCGCCGTACACGGGAAGCTTCTTTCAACACACGAGAGAGAGAGCCAAACGACCGATCCTGCATCTTCAGGGGGGGAGTTGTTCATTGTAAATAAATATATACATAGAGACAGGAAGAATTCGCGGATTCGTTTCACGATATGATAGAATCCAAACAACAACTGTACCTTTATATTGCTTCTCTGATTGGCTTACAGTATATCTGAAGGACTTTGAGCCAGTGAAAAACTTTCAACCAAAAAAGTATCGAATCGCAAGCGTCCCAGTTAACAGGTGTCACGAGTCAGTAGCCAATGAGCAGGTGGCATTTGCCCGAGTGTGTAGGGGATTGTGGAGTCTATCCTAGAGGTTATCCAAAGCGCATTTTTCCAGTCTCTATGAATACAACTTGCGTATATAAGAAATTCCAACACGTTAAAGAGAAATCGCCGTTTATTCATTAACATACATCTGTACATTGGTGCGGAGCCGCCACATTTTTCGTTTGCCGTGTGTCCGTGAATGTTTATTTTGGACAACTCTTGATAACTAATGGTCAATTAGGTTAGGTTAGCTACATTATAAATACTTTAAAACATTGTGGACGGTTGATTTGGTTAGGATAGCTACATTAAAGATACTGTGAAATCATGTAAACGGTTTCCTAGCGCTGGATAGCTACATATTAAAAAGTTATCTGCTAAGCAACCATAAATAGATTTTACAGTATTTTTATTGTAGCTATACTTACCTAATATAACCAACCATCCACATTGTTTTAAAGTATTTATAATGTAGCTAACCTATCCTAATCGACAGCCAAAATTTAATGCCACGCCGGTTTACACAATGAGATAGAACGGGGGAAAAAAAGCGAGTATGAACTTGGGGGAACTTCGGGTGTGGCTCTCTCGTCTGTGAAATGAAGGCTTCCCCCGGCATGCAGCGAGCCGGCAGCCAGACTACACTCGTGTCCTCCCCGCTCACGCCGAGCGAACACATTTCCGAAGTCTAACTACGGCGTGCTTTCCACGAACATCCAGTCAACTGCAATCACTAGAGACCGGAAAAATTCGCGAATTCATTTCGTGACAGGCTAAAATACAAATAGTTACACCTCGGTGCTGCCTCTGCTATTGGCTCACAACTCACCTGGATGACTCTGGGCCAGTGAGAAACACCCGACCAAAGCTTTATACGAATCACAGGCTGCAACGTTGGGACGTCTCACAAGACAGCAGCCAATGAGTGGGTGACATTTGACCGAGTGTACGTAGAACAATGGAGTTCATCCTACAGGTCATTGAACCCGCGAATTTTTCCTGTCCCTAGTTATAAACCCTCAACCAAAGAAGGATCGAATCACAGACAAACCAGCTGAGACGACTTACAAGTCGGCAGCCAATGAACTTGCGTTATTTGCCCGAGTGTACAGGGGAATGTGCAGTCTATCCTGAAGGCCATCGAAACCGCGAATGTTGCAGGTCTCTAACCGAAATGAATCGGAAACCTAATATAGCATACAACATCACGTGCAGGCGCTTCCAACCACACACGTGTTTGAAGTTGCTTCTCGGCGTGATCCTCACAGCGACAGTCGGCGGACCAACACCGCCAGACACGAGCCCGACAGTGGCTCAGCCCACCAGGAGTAGAACATGTCTGTACCTGTCTGCCGCGCAGCAGCTGTTCGGCGGTGTAGGCGCATGTGCGTGATCGTGAAGCCGGACGTTATGATTTTAACCGGACGTTTTCACGAAAAAATATACGGAGTGGACTTGAAAATGGCCTTTCTCTAGTTTCTTAAAAGCTCGTATTCAATGAGAATAAGAATGATTTCTTACCAAAACAGTCGTTACTTTCGCGTGATGTGTTGTCACATATTGTATTAGGAAGGTTTATCATCACAGCAATAAAATAAACTATTTGCAAACAACACGTTTTGCAAGTAATATTTTATCTCATCGTCAACAGCAAAATCACTTGCTACTACTACTTCCGTTAACCATGTAACTTTTTTTCCAAATAAACCTACAAAAATGTTCGTCTTTCCCATTCGCCATGCAATCTGGTTTCTCTCGCGTACTTACTCACACACACACACACACACACACACACACACCGAGAGTGCGCAACAAGACCTTGCGATGCTCTTACCACACAATGATCAAATGTTATGACAAACTGCGCGAGAATCACGAATGTCAGATATTAATTAAAGCGGTTCCCTGGCTACAAACAACTTCAGGAGATTGGTTCCCCCCCACATCCCCCCCAGGGCTGTAGCAACTGCTTCCTCCGGGGGGGATAAAGGTCAACAGAAGATCGTCAGCAGGAGCGTGACAAGGGAGGGGGGACTGGAGGAGTCGGGTGTCCGTGTACCTAATGACGGACAAGAGCCCAGAGGACGTCGCGTCCGTCAACCCGGGCGTCCGTGGTTCGCTCGGCGTAGTCTCCCGTGTCTCAAACTAACAGCTCTTCAGCCGCAGCCGTTCCCCAACGGGTCGTTACCACAACGCTGAAATACCATAACGCCGAATCTCAAAATTCACCACAACGCCGACAGCTAGAAAACTGCTTTGTACCACAACGCCGAAACAACAACTGAATGAATCTGTGTGTGTTTCTTAAATGTACCTTAACGCCGAAATACCACAATCAAACCTAACCTTACCTAACCTAGTCCAACCTAACCTAGCCTATCCTAGCCTAGCCTAACCTAACACTTGTGGCAGTTCTGCAATGACGTTAGTTGTGGTAATTCGGCGTTGTGGTACACAGCAGTTTTCTAGCTGTCGGGGTTGTAGTATTTCGGCTTTGTGGTGCGTCCCCTTTCCCAACCGCCACTCGTGGGAAACACATGGTGGGGCACCAGCGCCATCACTACTTCTGTGGCTCGATGCACGGCAGGATGTGGCCACGTGTGCATACCACCTGGCAAGTGCGAGAGGCCGTTCTGCCCTTCATATGACTGCTGCGCCGTGTTGGCTGCAGCCCAGTGCTCATTGCGGAAGCAGTTTCAAACGAATGTTTTACGAACGTGACTGTTTTTTGACGTGATAACGTCTTATAAATCGATGAACGCCGGCTAAAAGCACGAAAAAATTGTCACGTTCCGCCTGAGCCAAGCGTGCAAGAACCGGCCAACCACCGTGCGAGGAAAATATTCTATAATATCAAACAGGTTAAGACGGGCTTTTTAACTAATTGTTCGTGATTATATTTAAATTATATTTGCAAAAACTGTAAATAATATTTGAAAATTAAAAATTATGCAATTTTTCATCAATGTTTTCTTATGACGTTATCGCGTAAAATTATCGTCCGTTAACCGACTTTACAGACAACCCCCCTTTTTAATAACGGAGTTTCTAATTCGTACTCACTTACCATCATCAGACGTGGACAAGAACTATTTCCGCAATGTTCTGGGCGGGACAATATAGCGATGGAGTGGTTAAAGAGTTGCTTCAGCTACGTCACAGCATACCGTCTGTAGAGCGATCTTATTGGTGTTTTGGTCAAAATATTTTCCTATATTGTTCACTTAGTATCAAAATTACCGTTTTCATAAAACGTACAATTCTTGTACGCATTTAGTGAATGTTTTGCATCTGTTCTAGCCATTGCGTCAAGTATTTTGCGCAGTGACTTTTTCGGTCATTTTCGTTAGCTTATTTTCGTATTTATGTATGTACCTAGGAGCTATATGACACTGACCAATTTTAGGCCAAATGCACTTTTAACCATAAACTTGAGCACCATTTGACGATATTTCTAGTGGCATACCCACTACGATCTACGATATGTCAGACATTTGTTGAGTACATAAGTGAAGCAATATTTAAAATTATTGAAACTGCTATCATGAAAACATTTTTTGTAACATAGTGTCTTATGCCTCCAAAGTACATATATTTACTTTTTGGGTCAAAGACTTAAACGTAGTGTCAAAGGCTTGTGTTTTCCTTGTCTGTATGCAGATGACACATCCTAGCCTCGCACTTAAAAGAAGCGACAAAGCTTTCAACTTAAAAGAAGGTTATCTTTATTTTAGATAAATGGTTTGCAGATACGATACCACGTGGTCGCTGACACCAGCCAACGCTACGTGGCTTTCAATGATGTCGGTACACAGTTTTCCCTAGTGTCTATGTGTGTCTCAACTTTGTGCGTCCATATACGCTTTCAACTTGTATCTGCATTTAAATGGAAACCAGAATTAAATATCGTTTAGTGTCATATCTAAATGAGCACTTCTTACTATACAGTATAATTAAAAACAGTCACTTATTGACTGATAAATTAAACAACAGAATTTTTGCTGTTACAAAAAAAAACTTGTGCCAATATAAATAGACCCCACGAAATATTTAGAGTTAACAACAAAACAATTTGTAGTAACAGAAATATTTAGTTGGCATTAATATAAATGTTTTGTTTAGACTTCAAAATATTTTGGTTTGAATACACATTTCATAAAAAAAATGGCGACCGAAAACTTTTTTTTTAAAAGTGAAATTTTTACATAAATTTTTTTATGAAGGTCGAGTGTGGAAAAAGTAGATTATTCTTTTACTTTTTGGTAGATGAATTTTCATAGTGCACTCCAATATCCTATAGTACATATAGCGTATATATGGAGCTTCATCGCATCGTAGTTGACTCTTCCATGTACTTTTCTCCACCAAGACAACATCGTAGGTAATTATTTTTAGGGCAATTAACGCTTTATCAATTCTAAATCTGTTTTTTTGGGGGGGATGAAGGTAGGTATAAAAATTATAATGGAATCTGAATAAAGGAGTGGTTTCTATGTTAACATATATATTTTATTTTTTGTCCGTTTTTCAAGAGTAGCAAGTTGATTCACCAACCCCGTTCCATCCTATGCATAAAGACAATAACTCTGAATAAATATATGCGGAGAAATAGTAACCTGTTAAATTTTAAGAGTTACGTGAAAGTAGCAGTAACGACATCTAAAGAAATATCGAAAATAACAGTAATTGTGAAACATTTCATGTGGTAAACTTTTCTTTCATCAGAAGTTGTTGGTATGTAAAGATGATTCGGGAAAACCTTTCTGGAAAAAATAACTTATTTACACATACTTTCCGATAAAATGTTCATTTTTTCCCCATTACCATCATAGATTTACATAACATAAGATATTTTGAAATACGTCATACAGTAAATTATGTTCTGCATACTGGTAGGTACCGTTTCAACAACTATTTTTTGGTTCATTTCAGTTGGAGGAGGATAGAATGGGTCCTACCCAACTCTCCAATGTAAAGTGAGACATCGTATGATAAAGAAAGATTTTTATTATTAAGTTCTGTTGTATAAAAAGTTAATAAAGTTTACTTTTATGTTTATGTAAAAATATAACTCGTGGACAAATTTCTGGCTCTGCAGATATTAAAGAAAAATACATTTAAAAAAAATCGGTTGTCTGTAAAGTCTGTTTACGGACGATAGTTTAACGTGAAAACGTCATAACAAAACATTGATGAAATGATTGCATACTTTTATGAATAAAATTTAATCATTTTTATTGAATCATCATTATCTTGTATGGATACAAAGAAGGAGTGAAATGAAATCTACAATTTAATTGATAGATTTACTTTTATTTGCACTCATTAATTCAAATATGTTTATTACTTTAACGAACAGATTATTTTAACTATAACTTTTATACATGTTTGCTATTTAACTTCTTCCAATGTGTGTTATTCTGTTAAGGATAGGACGATGATAGGAAAAGTAGGAAACGAATGGGAGTGTTTCAAGTTTAATGTGCCTCGAAAAAGTCAAATCGATGGTTGTTCCAATCGAGTGGAAGAGAGATAGATGCGACGCAAGGGTACAAGGAGCGTAACGGGACAAATAGTAACGGGACAATGTGCGTAACGGGACAATGAGTCATACTTTTTCGTGCGTGAAGCCGGCGTTCATCGATTTATTAGACGTCACGTCAAATACATTTATTGAAACTTATCGTCTCTGGTTGTAAGAAAATGTTCACAGTAGAGTATTTAAGACCATGGGTTGTGTAAACGTTCCAAAGCCAAGCCGTGCCGTGATGTGTCGCAGCTTCAGGGTCGCGTGTTGCTCGTTGCAGGAGATTCCTTCGGGAAACAGTTGCGAGAAAGAAATTCTGACCTTATACATTTTGCACATAAGAAACACGTTTTTGACGTGACAACGTCTAATAAATCGATGAAAGCCGGCTCACGCATGGAAAAGTATGACTCATTGTCCCGTTACGCACATTGTCCCGTTACTATTTGTCCCGTTACGCTCCTTGTACCCTTGCGCCGCATCTATCTCTCTTCCACTCGATTGGAACAACCATCGATTTGACTTTTTCGAGGCACATTAAACTTGAAACACTCCCATTCGTTTCCTACTTTTCCTATCATCGTCCTATCCTATCCTTAACAGAATAACACAGATTGGAAGAAGTTAAATAGCAAACATGTGAAAACCGACTTTACAGACGACCAATTTTTTTTTTTTTTTTTAGATAAATCTCAGTATTTTGTACCTAAATTTTAGTTGGTGTTTCATTCGATCATAATTTTTTTTTAAAGTTGTAAAATATAATCAAATTTTCAACACTTTGACTTTATTTTGTGGTATCATGCTTATAATGTGCGCAGTTAATGCTGGAACGGTTTACAAATAACTCTGAACCACTGGAGGTACTGGGACAGCACTGCCCGGGTAGGAATGAGAAGCCAGTATTACTGTTAGCGGTGATGCAAACTGACAAGCACGTGTAGTGTAAGGTGAGTCCTTGTTGCTCATAGAACCAGCATGTTGCAGAGTAGAGGTGGGTGAGGTCGCCAAGGGGGGGGGGGGAGGCGGTGCCTGCCGGCGATAGTGCGAGATAGCAGCGACCACTGCCCCGCGCGAGGAGATACCTGAAGGCCTCGACCACACCTGCCAGCACCACACACCGCGCTGCCTCTACCGTCCAGTGCTCTGTGCTCTGTGCTCTGTGCTCTGCGCTCTGTGCTCTGTGCTCTGTGCTCTGTGCTCTGTCGCCAGATACACACAGAGGGCACTCAACTGCATAATGTCGCGAAGAAACTTTAACATGTTGAAGTAGCTTGGCTTCTGGGTTGTAGCCGTGTCCTTGGCGAATAATTCACCGACCTTTCTGGTAGACATTGCAGCCACCATAATCAGGGAGCAGTTACTTACTCAGTAGGTAACTGCTCCCTGATGATGGCGACTGCAATGTCGACCGAAACGTTGGGTGAATTATTTGCCAAGCTACACGGCTACAACCCATAAGCCAAGCTACTTCAGACAATGGCCGTGAAAGCCTGCGAAGATTATTACTTTACAATGTTCTTTAAAACAATTATTTTGAAATGGAAATAATAAAATGAGAATTTCGGAAATACACAAGAGCAACACCATCATCTTCAACATTAAATTTTTTTTACTTCTAAGCAAACGTAACTGAAACTTTCCATCTCGGTTTCAACGATCTGTACAAAATAATAACGTTCATGTTAACAAGCCGGTAAATATCAATTTGGAAAAAAAAGTGGGTGGCATTCGCTCTGCATTGCACCCCTCCTAGAAAAAACAACCCCTTAGCTTTAAGTTGGGTTAGGTTGGTAACAGTTCTCTTCCTTCAGCTGTCAGCCCCACAGCGGTCTGGGCGCAAGAGCTCCAGGAGCGCAGGTCGCTAAGGGCGACACTGTCGCGCGCATCGCACTTATCTTCGCCTCTATGCGCCGGGCACAGAACTGGCCTCTATTGGACTTCAGGCGGTGATTGTACACTGTTAAGGTTTAATATTAAAGATAAAGGCTCCTTGCACGTACCTAGCCTATTTACATAACCGTATATGGAATATTTTAAACTTAAAAACCACCACGAAAAAAAAAAACATTAAAAGAAATACTTACTTGCTGTTAACAATTTAAGACTTAAAAAAAAAACATGAAACTAAACTAACTTATAAAAGTGCAATGGCTTTAATCTATTATGTAACTAAAGGTTTATCATTACTTCGTATATTGCATATTCAGATAAAATATACACTCATATAGACTTGATGTAAGCTGTTGGACATACGCCATTGCTAAGTAGAAGAAATCTAAAAAAATACCCAAAAGACAAAAACACAAATTAAGCAAGAAATTGCTGTTGTCAACAGGATATAAACACCACATAATATTCCATAACTCATATAGAGCCAGGCCAGGGCCAGGGGCGCTGAAGTGGCGCGTGGCCACTCATCTCCCGGTAAACCCCGCTGCGTCTCTCTCTCTCTCGTGGTCTCCACTAGCGAGCTGCTTCCTGAAGATCCACACCTCTGTCCCACTGTCTCCTCTGGCACAGGCTGCGAGAAGTGGCGTAACTGGGACGCCATGGTTCTGGCTGCTTCCGGTGACGGGTCGGGTGTTCTGAGGGCCGCGAGACATTTCCAGGGCGGGAGTTCGCAGGTTCAGGAGACGACGCCAACCTCTGGCGGGGAGTGACAGAGGCTGGCGGCGTGAAGTGAAGTGAAGTGACGAGGTTGAGTGACACCTTGGCGAGCGATAGCGGACGACGAGCTCCCGCACCAAGGTGCTGTGTGCTCGGCGGACGAGTGAGTGGTCCGAGGCAGTGAGTGGAGACAGAAGTGCGAGGTAAGGGACGAGCAGCCATTGTCAAGTCGAGCTCCAGTGGGGCGAGAAATCTTTGGTTTAACGAAAGCGTGATTAATTTGTTATAATTTAACTTACATTATAATATTAGTAAATAAATAATACTTTATCTAATCAACTGGGCTACCCTTTTCAAAACTGATTTTCCCTACTCGTAACAATAATACACAAAAAAATAATGTAAAATCTATATTATTTTTAAATTTCCAAAAAAATATTTTGATTTGAAGGATTTTTTTTTAATTACGGTAATTTTTTTTAATAGTGTGTTATGTCTTAGCTGAGCGTGGAGCACTCGGATAGGTTCACATGATTCCAACAGAAGAGGAGCGGATTCTCCTAGAAGCACCCGGGAGGTCGTGTCATTTGTCGTGCCCAGGCGACGAGATTCCATCTTGACGGAAAGGTTGCAGCCAGGCAGGGATAAAACAAACAGCGGGTGACGGGTGAATGATTCACCGCGCCGGAGATCCCGAGACAAGAGCGGGTGACGACAGCAAGTCCACCCTCGCTGCCACTTCGCATAGCAATCGAGGCCGAGCTGTCTCCTCCAGTAGAGCGCCGCGGGGTTGAACCAGTCCGTCGGCAAATGCGGCAATTGTTGTTTATCGTTAGAGACCGGAAAAATTCGCGAATTCATTTCGCGATAGGCTAAAATATAAATAGTTACACCTCAGTGCTGCAACTCACAACTCACCTGGATGACTCTGGGCCAATGAGAAACACCCGACCAAAGCTTTATACGAATCACAGGTTGCTACGTTGGGACGTCTCACAAGACAGCAGCCAATGAGTGGGTGGCATTTGACCGAGTGTACGTATAACTGTGGAGTTCATCCTGGAGGTCATTGAACCTGCGAATTTTTCCTGTCCCTAATCATCGTTCTGGACCGCACGAGCTCTCTGGAGCCGCAGGAAGACTCGGACGCAACTCGAGGGTGTTACAGGAGAAGCTACGACGAGAGGCTGGGGCATCATCGCCACCCACTGCCCCTTGACCTAGTTAGTCTGACTCGAGGTCGACTCAAGCAAAGCCCCATGCCAAGAGTATCACAAGGCGCTCAACCAAGCAAGCGCGGCTCCAGAGGAAGGGCGCAGGGGGCGACAGCCCCTTCCGAGCCCAAATATTACTTCTTATTTCTTTGTAGCGAATATTAATGTTAACTTAAATACTTTCGTTAATGTGCTAAACTCTTCTTTCAAATAAAATTTGTACGAAAATACTAAATTTCAGTATTTGAGACCATATATTTAGTGAATATCCCAAGGGCAATGTCATGATTACTAACTGCATCCTCCTGTGTGTGAGAGCCCTGCCCGAGAGAGGTTTTGCTGGAGCCGGCATTGTAACCAAGTCTACCACATCTGTACTACTCCTCAGACAACACAGAGACCCCGTGGTCTGGCCGAAGTGAATACAACGTCTACTAGAGTGCTCTAGGCCACCAGAGGCAGTTTTGGAGGTACGGCACTGCGCAGACCACGCGCACAAGGTCCATGATTTACCAAAAGACCACACCCCATACATAGCGCACACGTCCCTACATCCCTTAGTACATGGATTGACGATACCCGAGTATTTTACCTGCTGGCACCACCTGTTGACAGGTGGTCGTACTGGTGTGCATTTAAGTTGTCACATCTACGGAGAATTAGGGATTAGTAAATAGCAATGAACATTGTTCAATATTATTCAAAAAATTTAATGTAGCGCGGATGTAATAAAATTTTCCGAAATAAAAGTAAAAATTATGAATCCCAAAATAAAAACAAAATACTTGCAATGAGCATTACATAAATGAGATATAAATAAGTTTAAGTCCACCTATATGTAATTATTTTAGTTACGTTTTTCTTCATCTCTATTTGAGTAACAGTAAAGTACAAGTATTGTGACAAAAGTCTGAAGCAATGCTATGGTCGTGGTGCTGTAGGCAGGCCTCGATGGGAGCCAGTGCTTATTGGACGCTTGTCTTGAAGCACCGGCTTCCCTGTGAGAATCCGAAAGCCACGCAAAGATAGCCGCGCCCCCCACGAAGCAGTTTTAGTGGATCCCTTGAATAAATGTCTACCGAACGCTAAATGTCATTCAAGTAGGTCTCTCCCACTTTGTCAGCAGTTTTTTAAATTTTTTTTTACGTGTAACATCTTAGCTCTCGGTATACGGCATTTGGTAGGCGTAACATCGTGAATGTAACGCTAGTCACATGCAACGGAAATGTGTAACCACGGTGCTGACATCTGTGGCTGCTGGCACGAAACAAAGTTCTCAAAGACAAAAAGGGAAACTTTATTATTTTTTAAATGAATTTTAACATTATGGGCAGTATTTTAATAACCTTCCTTGTCAAAAATAAGTTCCAAAATATGTCTAGTATTTTTTTTGGTAAGGTCTTTTTCGCTTTTGTCGGAGCCGTTTCATTATATATTTTAAACCTTTCGCTATGCAAATTAAATGATTCGATAGTGGACCTAGCTGCTCCGGTAGCGAATTCTAGCGGCGCGTGTGGAAACTACGTGTGATTCGCGCCCACAAAAAATGTAGTTGAAAACACAATTAGCGTGTATCTATCACGCTCGGGCATTATTTTAAAGAATTCTACGTTAAATTCCGTCTCCAACGAGTTTCGAATTACGAGTGTATCTGCTACATGAGAACGGGGACGCACCACAACGCCGAAATACCACAACGCCGAAATACCACAACGCCGAACAACCAATAACGCCGAAAACCATAACGCCGAATGCCAAATTGACTACAACGCCGACAGCTAGAAAACTGCTGTGTACCGCAACACCGAATTACCACAACGCCGAAATGTCATTGCAGGACTGCCACAAAGGTTAGGTTAGGTAAGGTTAGAACACCAATTCATTCTGTTGTTTTTCATTTTGCTCCTGTGGCCCTTCTCCCCACAGCAACATTTTTAGGCGTTACTGTATTTCGGCGTTGTGGTACACAGCAGTTTTCTAGCTGTCGGCGTTGCGGTCAATTTGGCATTCGGCGTTATTGTACGTTCGGCGTTATTGTACGTTCGGCGTTGTGGTAACGACCCTATGAGAACAATTGAATTTTCTCGCTACCGAAGTTAGCCGTTACACATCCTTGGCGAGTAATGGAATACTCGCTCACGTGTTTCTTATTTCCTTTTCTGTTCGCGACCGAAGTGCGGCGGCCTCCTGCAGACAGGCTGACCCGGGAAGCTACGGTCGAGGTCAGCGCCGGTGTGACCTCTGGTGAAGGGTTCCGACGAGGCCTGGCTGAGGCGTCGGTTGGCATACCTGGGACCACCTCCCCCCTCCACCCTTCCACCCGCCCGAACACGTAGCACTTCAGGCCAGCGGGTGACAGTTGTATCGCAGCGACGGGTACAAGCGAATATTTTTCGTTTGGCCAAGTTAACCGTCTCTCTACCCGTGTGTGTGTTGGTGTGTGTGTGTGTGTGTGTGTGTGTTCAACGAACATACTGCGCGGGCAGACGTTACGGTCAGATATCTTTTTTTTTTTACTGTGCTTTACAAGTCGGCCAATCAGGACAGCGCTCTATTTAAACCTCTCGTGGGAACAGCCAATGGGAGCGTGCTCGGGACTGAGGGATCTCCTTTTGAAATGCCGCATTGTTTGACTGACCCGGCTCGTTTAAGCCAATGATAGGTAACATAGCCCATTTTTTTGAAATTCGTCAGTTAGCTTCCACCTTTGAAAATGGTTCCTGATGACCAGTCACGTGTCAAAACTCGAGTAGGCCTACATGATTATTGTAGTGATGTATTTCAAGTGAAAGATTTAGTTCAGAATTCATTTGAATCGCCGGAACCACAATGAACCATCTCAGTGACTGTTACTAACTCATTGTCCGACGCTCTGTGCAGGTCAGTGCAGGTCAGTGCAGGTCAGCAAGAGCTGTAAAACTGAGCACTGTCCGTGGTTCGCGCTAGCAGGCTATAATTAATTTAAAACGAAGGATTTACTTTTCCCCCCATCATTCCAGTAGGTCAGTAAGACTAATTCGCTGCAACAATTCTGTAAAATTCATGGATGCTAGCCCTAAGTAAAATAAACTATATGTATTTTCCGCATTTACATTAAAACTAGTGGGTTTTGGTAAATTATGTTTAGTCGAATAGCTATACTTTTTGTTTTGTTTAGAAAACTTTGAAACCTTCATATCTCCGGTCATCACTACCAAAACTTTTGTTTGACGGAAAACTGGCTTGTTGCGACAGTTTTGATCACCATGATTGTTTCCTCTAAATTGTTTATTGGTTCAGCCTATAGTTAGAGACCGGAAAAATTCGCGCTTTCGATAACCTCTAGGATAGACTCCACAACCCTCTAATGGCAAATGCCACCTGCTCATTGGCTATTGACTCGTGACACCTGTCAACTGGGACGCTTGCGATTCGATACTCTTTTGGTTGAAGGTTTTCCATTGGCTCAAAGTCCTTCAGATAAACTGTAAGCCAATCGCAGAAGCAATATAAAGGTACAGTTGTTTGGATTCTAGCATATCGTGAAATGAATACGCGAATTTTTCCGGTCTCTACTATAGTAAAATGTAATGCAAGCGACTTAGCTTGCTGGAAATGTGTTTATTAACACAGGCAGAAACTAGTGCCTGGCCTCGCAGCGACGGTTTGATCGAGGGGAAAACAGTTGGCGGGAAATTGAGGCGGACAGCAGTTAAGCCCTTCTCCCCCTCCTGGTTCACATATTCACTCCACACGGCTCGGGAGAACGGGAGGTCGGAAACCGGAGCGCCTTTTTCCCGTAGCGGACCACCGGGTCGTAGTCTGGCGGTTCTAACGACGTTCCTTCGACATTAATTCGTGTACAGCAGTCTTCGTCGCGCGGTCTCACTCTCTTTGTTGGGATCTGACCGTTACCAGGCAGGGAGGCCGACGACGCCTGTAGCGTCTCTGAGGAGGGGCCGCATGTCTCGTAGCCCCGAAGAAGCGTCCATGCGCATGCGCGCGGAGGCAGATCTCCTCCCGGGTCCGAGCCTGCGTGGGAAAGTGCGCGGACATCGGTGTTGGTGGGGGGGGGGGGAAGGTTCGGTTTGGTATCAAAAGGAGATCCCTAAGGGTTACACCCCTTTCCCTTTAGTCGCCTCTGCGACGACGCACCAGTGGGCAGCAGTGGATATGTGTAACATTTGGGTCATCGTAGGTACACGATGGTCCGAGGTAAAAAAAAAAAAATTCATCCCCTTTGGTCTCGTCCAGGTCAGTCCGACACCCCCTTACCCCCTGCCCCCCTCCTCTGGGGCACTGGCCGTGAGACGCGCTATCCAGCGGTCAACTGGAGCGGGGAGGGGTTCGCGGGCATAAAAAAAGGAATCTAGACCAGGGCCTCGTACCTTCAGGCCGATGGTCACTTGGATCGCCGCAGGTAAGGAAGGGAATAAAGGGTGCGTATCCGGGGCTGGGAAAAATTACATTAGCGCCTGTCGGGCCGCGCGAATGTCCTGGGAACTGTTCCACGGGCCCTGGACAGCGGTCGAGGCTGCACACCCCCTCCCCTCCCCGCTCCCAGACCCGCTGACACAGCCGTCTGTCGCGGGAAGCCTTCTGCTCACAGACGAGACAGCCGAACGCCCGGACGTGCATCTTCGGTTTTTTGTATGTCTTAGTCTTAGTCTTAGGTCTTTTGTATGTTAGGTTAGCTACATTAAAACTACTTTAAAACATTGTGGACGGTTGATTTGGTTAGGATCGCTACATTAAAGATACTTTGAAATCATGTGAACGGTTTCCTAGCGCTGGATAGCTACATATTAAAAAAGTTATTTGCTAAGCAACCATAAAATGATTTTTACAGTATTTTTTTAATGTAGCTATACTTACCTAATATAACCAAACATCCACAATGTTTTAAAGTATTTATAATGTAGCTAACCTATCCTAATCGACCGCAAAATGTAATGCCACACCGGTTTATACAATGAGATAGAACGGCGTATGATGTATGGGTAAGCTACATCCCAAATAAATACCCCTGTTGTGGTACGGAAAAGAATAAAGCGAGCACGAACTTCGGGGAACTTCGGGTGCGGCTCTCTCACCTGTGAAATGAAGGCTTCGAGTCTGTCGCAGTCGGACCGCGATGCGCTAGCACCGGGTCGTCACACGCTCCTGGCTCCCTCCGGCCTGACACAGCGTGGGCCGCGGGCTCAGCGCGACTGAATAACTTGAAAACATGCACGGCTGAAGGTCTAGAGTGCTTCCCGAGACTTTGTAGTCGGAGCTGAGTAGTTCATTGTGAACAACAGAGGAAGTATCTAACAGGGATAGAGAACGGAAAAATTCGCGAATTCATTTCGCGACAGGCTAAAATACAAATAGTTATACCTCAGTGCTGCCTCTGCTATTGGCTCACAACTCACCTGGATGACTCTGGGCCAGTGTGAAACACCCGACCAAAGCTTTATACGAATCACAGGCTGCTACGTTGGGACGTCTCACAAGACAGCAGCCAATGAGTGGGTGGCATTTTATCGAGTGTAGGTAGAACTGTGGAGTTCATCCTAGAGGTCATTGAACCCGAGAATTTTACCAGTCCCTAGGTATAGGTAGACACATTAGCAGGGTCAATGGTTACAAGAATGGCCTCCACACTTCTTCGTGTATTCGTAAAAAAAAGTGTCACCCACTCACAGGCCGCTGTCTTGTGAAACGACCCAAAGTGATTGGATACAACTTTGGTTGAGAGTTTCTCAATGGCCTAGAGCCCTCCAGATGAAAAGTAGGCCAGCCAATAGCAAAAGCTACTTAAAGTTGTATGTTTTTGAATTTTAACCTATCGCGAAATGTATCCGTGAAATTTCCGGTCTCTAGTAATGGAACATTTAAACAAATTGGCTTAGATAAAAAAAGCATGGCATGAAAATGAGGTAACACATCGTAATGGGGTGAAACCGAACCTTATAGCACACAAGCATCTCCCTCAGGTTGATGATAGGTAGAGACCTGCAAAATTCGCGGTTTCAATGGCCTTCAGGATAGACTGCACATACCCCTGTACACTTGGGCAAATAACGCCAGTTCATTGGCTGCCGACTTGTGAGTCGTCTCAGCTGGTTTGTCTGTGATTCGATCCTTCTTTGGTTGGGGGTTTATAACTGGTAGAGATTCGTCCAGATGAATAGTAAGCCAATAGCAAAATTATCTAAGAGGTATATGTGTTTGAATTCTAGCCTATCGCCGAATGAATCCGCGAATTTTTCCGGTCTCTACTGATTGGACTGCAGAGCTCTCTCACGACCTTGACTATCCTGAGCCAGTCGTGAACAAGGAGGCCGCCAGAGGATGTGACTTTACAATTGATCGTCGAGCACTTTAAAAAGGCTTGATAATGCATAGGCAAGTTGAGTCCAACCTGGAGTGAAAAATATCAAGTAATTAATCGTGACTTTAGCACAATGTAATTTTTTTTTGTAAATGGAACGGAAATAGTCTTGTAAAACTACAGATAGGTATGTGTACATTTTTGTAGATTTGCATGAAAACAACAGTATCACTACACAATAGTATTCGCAGAAACACTGAGTTCGGGAATATACACAGGCATATTTGCTTGTGTTGTTCCAGTATCAGTTGAAGTTATATGTAAACCGTTCCCTGAATAGCTTTCCAGTATCAACTGAACACATTAATAAGCATAATAAAATAAAACAAAAATTATTGAATATTCCAGAATCTTTTCCATAGTTTAAAAAAAATATATGTTTGAATGAAACATTAATTAAAGTTTAAAATAATGCAACAATTTTCGTAAGAAATGTTCAGTAACATCTCGAAAAACGGATGTGATATACGTAAAATTAATCATAGCCGTGTAGGTACTGTACAAAGTTACAATATCTTTCTTGTAGTATTAGAAACCATTTCTTGGAAACTGGTTTCCAAAGGATTCCTTTTGTAAAAATACAGAAACATTTTTTATCTGCGCAATGCTTTTACAGTGAAGAATTCGTGGAGATAATTTCTTGCTCGCACAAAAACCCATTTCATGTGTCTTGGCTGTCAAAATCGTAACAAATTTGAGAATTTTGAAATGCCAGGTAAAATTAATTAATATTTTCTGAAAGAAATTCAAACCATTTCTTGAAGTAACCAGTGGCATTGCAGTTAAACCTAAAAAGTTTCAGCTTTGAAATAAATTAAATTCTCCTTATTTGTACAACCCAAAAACGTTAAAAATGTAACTTTGGCAGCTAATTATTAGAGACCGGAAAAATTCTCGGATTCATTTCACGATATTCTAGAATCCAAACAACTGTACCTTTATATTGCTTCTGTGATTAGCTTACAGTTTATCTGAAGGACTTTGAGCCAATGGAAAACCTTCAACCAAAAAAGTATCGAATCGCAAGCGTCCAAGTTGACAGGTGTCACGAGTCAGTAGCCAATGAGCAGGTGGCATTTGCCTGAGTATGTAGGGGGTTGTGGAGTCTATCCTAGAGGTCATCGAAAGCACGAATTTTTCCAGTCTCTACTAATTATTCAAAACGTATGTGGTGTATATATTTTTCATTTCGTGAGAGTTAAACACCTGAACGAGTCTTCAAGTGTATCTGTAATCACTGTGAATATAAAATGTTGCCCTGAAACGGGAGGCGTCCAGACGTGTTCCAGGTGGGTGACGTCACGTCGCCATGGCGACAGACGCCGCCTGGCCTCGTGGCGCCAGCTCCCCTCTGGTCCACCGGCGCTGCTAGCGGCCACCCCCGCCCCTCGACAACCCCCCGGCAGGCCAATTACTCATGGCTGCAGCAGGGTCACTGGTTCTTCCGGCATGACGTCACCACGCCTGCAGCCAGTATCTGCCCGCGTAGACTGCACGGTCCTCTGTAGTCAACACCAGTCCATTGCCTGCGATTCGACACTTCAATTAAATATGTTTCATACTAGGGACAGGAAAAATTCGCGGGTTCAATGACCTCTACGATGAACTCCATAGTTCTACGTACACTCGGTCAAATGCCACCCGCTCATTGGCTGCTGTCTTGTGAGACGTCCCAACGTAGCAGCCTGTGATTCGTATAAAGCTTTGGTCGGGTGTTTCTCATTGGCCCAGAGTCATCCAGGTGAGTTGTGAGCCAATAGCAGAGGCAGCACTGCGGTATAACTATTTGTATTATAGCCTCTCGCGAAATGAATTCGCGAATATTTCCGGTCTCTACCAATATTGTATTGATAGCATGGTAAATACAACCACACTATGACTGGATTAATTCCAAAAATCTTGTTCATAGCGATACATATATATGTGATAGGTATCCACAAGGGTGTGAGTGGGTGGACCGCTGGGTCCAGGGCCCGTAGTGACTGTGGAGGCCATGCTCATCTCTGAATCACTGACTGTGACGCTGAGAGACAGCGCCTGCCTGCTGAATGCCAGCGTGCGACGGGAAGTCTTCCACCAGGGGTCTGTCTGATTCTGAGGCAGCAGAACCTGCTGTTATACACACAGCTACACTTTCATATTCTTTATTTCTTTTAAGAAGTGTATCCGAATTATACACCAAAATATGGTGATAGAAGTTATAGAAGAGCTTTTATTTTTATTTAATTTTTGTTATTTTATTCGTTCTTTTATTTTTCTAATTTGATTAATTAAATTCACAGATTAAATAAATATCTAATTAATCGCTGAAAATGAATATTTTATTGCGTGAGTATAGTGCTATAATTCATTGAAGATTATTGAATGAGAAGACTCACACGCAATTTGGTTTATCAAGGGGTTCTTCATTAAAAAAAAAAAACCTTTTTTGTCAAATACATTTTTATCATTATACATCAGAAATAATTGTTATTTTAAATATTAAAATAATTTTAATTTTCATAAATATTTCTTGTATATAGCTTTATAACAATGAAATTATTTTTGAAATCGGTCCAGTAGTTTTCAGGTTTACTCACCCTCTTCGCCGATGTCGCACTTCCCTTCACTCGCGGAACTCTCCGAACTCTCGGAGCTCCCGCGGAGGCCGGCGTCACTGCTTATATACCCGTGACGTCCTTCTTGAATGGACGAGAGCGGCTGTGACGTGTCGCGTCATCCCGGGATGACTCGACACCCGAAACACCCAGAACAGCGACGCTGATTCACGCCACTACACGCGGCGGCCTCTGTGAACCCGGAATTGATAGGCCTGCTAAAGGTGACAATAACCCAAGGCCTGACTATGCGTATGGAGTGCAGAGGGGAGGGGGTAGCGACGACACTTGTAATCCGGCCAGGCACGCGTGGCATGCCTCACGTCAGTGGACGGCGCGTGACGTCAGTGGCCGTGCGGGGCCGCCAGCCAGCTCCAAACCTGGCGCGCGTCGCGGTCCTGTCTGCGTTCGTAACACTATAAACATATATATATATAATTATTTATAGTTTTTTTTTCCTTATTTGTTCTTGTTTGTACAAAGTGTTTGTGGACTGTCTGGCGAGACTATAACGGGATGTGGAGCACAGTGAAGGAACAGGGGCCCAGGTGTTGGAACCTCGCTGCTGATTGGCCGAGGGCAGCCAGCGGGGGCGGGCGACAGGATAGGCTCGCTACGAGAACAGGAGGTTCCACACCTGGTGGGCGTAAGGCTGTTGCTGGAGCTGTCTGCCGATAGTCTCGTCCAGCGACAGGCTACCTGCCAGTCTGCGCGGGTCCGCGAATAATTTACGTAGTTTAACTGACAATGCGTATTACTAGAGACCGGAACATTTTGCGGGTTCATTTCATGTTATGCTAAAATTCAAATAATTATACCTTAGTGCTGCTTCTGTCATTGGTTCACTGTTAATCTGGAGGACTGAGCGCCAATTAGAGACCCTCACTCATAGAAGTGTCGAATCACAGGCCACCCAGTCGAGACGACTCACAAGTCAGCAGCCAATGAACAGTTGGCATTTGCCCGAGTGTGTAGAGGATATTGGAGTCCATCCTGGAGGTCATTGAACCCGCGAATTTTTCCATCCCTACGTATTACTGACACGCGCCTGACGCCGTATTCAAGCTCGCGCGCTGACTGGCAGCCGTCGGGCAAGGACTGAGGTCGCCCGGCGCCACTGGTGCCAACAGACGCGCACAAACACCAGCAGCTCCCGACTTCCAGCCCCAACCAGCTCTTCCTCCAGTCCATCCTCCATGTCCTGCACTTAGTGCCCCGCGGGACTCTACCCCGTGTCCGTGCAGGACTTGACTGCTCATGGCTAAGGACCGGGACAATTCGCGGGTTCAATGACCTCCAGGATGGACTCCAATATCCTCTACACACTCGGGCAAATGCCACCCCTCATTGGCTGCTGTCTTGTGAGACGTCCCAACGTAGCAGCCTGTGATTCTTATAAAGCTTTGGTCGGGCGTTTCTCATTGGCACAGAGTCATCCAGGTGAGTTGTGAGCCAATAGCAGAGGCAGCACTGAGGTGTAACTATTTGAATTCTAGCCTATCGCGAAATGAATTCGCGAATTTTTTCGGTCTCTACGTATTTGTATGTGGCGAAATAAATATATTGTGTTGATTCAAAACGAATATTTTGTAATAGGAATGATTTTAATGGCCCCAAAAAAAAATTGATTTCGTCAACTCAACTGTATATTTATTTAGTTGTAACATATAAATTTTGTTACTACAACCAAGTTTGGTTAGGCTAACAAAATGTTGTGTCACAGCAAGTAAATATTTGTTTTGTCATATATAAACAAATATTTGTTTTATAAAAAAAAAACTTTTTCTCTGTGCGGAAAAATTCTGCGATCACTTCTCGATAGGTTAAAATTGAAATGCATGTACCTACTGGCTAACAGTTAGAGACCGGAAAAATTCGCGCTTTCGATGACCTCTAGGATAGACTCCACAACCCTATACACACTCAGGCAAATGCCACCTGGTCATTGGCTATTGACTAGTGACACCTGTCAACTGGGACGCTTGCGATTCGATACTCTTTTGGTTGAAGGTTTTCCATTGGCTCAAAGTCCTTCAGATAAACTGTAAGTCAATCAGAGAAGCAATATAAAGGTAGGTACAGTTGTTTGGATTCTATCATATCGTGAAATGAATACGCGAATATTTGCGGTCCCTGCTAGCAGTTGGCCTGGAGGGCTCCGGCGCGCAGAGCGCTGTGCAGTCCACCCTGGAGGTCACGGCTAGGGTCAGCGGTCAGGCGGTCAGCCCTGACCTGGCCGAGCCGGGGTCAGCGCAGGTAGCCGCCGCTGCAAAGTGCCGTTTAATTCCCTCCCCGCGGCAGGTAGGCGAGTTCCGGTTCCGCTGGCCGGACCTGTCCCCAGGTAGCGCCAGCTGCGGCTCCTCGGCCGGGCATTACCATCTCAATGTGCCCTCGCCTCGCGGCCACCGGGCCGTCTGCCTTGTACTACAACTAGAGACCGGACACATTCGCCAATTCATTTCGCGATAGGCTAAAATACAAATACTTATACCTCAGTGCTGCCTCTGCTATTGGCTCACAACTCACCTGGATGAATCTGGCCCAATGAGAAACACCCGACCAAAGCTTTATAACAATCACAGGCTGCTACGTTGGGACGTCTCTCAAGACAGCAGCCAATGAGAGGGTGGCATTTGACCGAGTGTACGTAGAACTGTGGAGATCATCCTGGAGGTCATTGAACCCGCGAATTTTTTCGGTCCCTAATAATCACGTACAAGTACAGACGTCTGTTACACGAAAACAACCATCACTGCCGAATAGTGTTCGCTGTGACACTGTGTTCTGCTCCCGGCCATGCGTGGTCCCCGCACGTGTGTGAAGCTCTGTGACTTCTCATTCGGTCTCTTTGGCACAACCCCAGATATAGCGTCGAGATTATTTAACACTCAAGTAAAAACTGATATTCTTTAAAATACATTTTCATTATTTTAATACAATAAAGCTAAATTAATTATAAATGTATATTACAACCCCAACTTTACTTATGATTTTCAATCAACCTGAAAAAAATACTAATTTGCAAACTAAACCTTAGCACATCAAGGCATCGCTCTCTTAAAAAAGTCAAGGACTGATATGATCACATAATAAAGTTTTGTTATGTTTGCAGAGAGCTAATTAAATTTTTCTCTCGTGACTCTGGCCAGCCAATGAGTTATGAGTAGAGCCACGGAATTTTCGCGCATTCATTTAGTCGCAAGCTAGAATGCAAACCTCCACACTGTCGCACTGTGTTCATGATTGGACCGCGGTTATCTGGACACGCACCTCTACGACCGTGAGCCAATGATGTCCAGCTAGGAGAGAAGTAAGCGAATCAGGTAGTGCCAAATAACAAGGATAAAAATGTTCTCGCTAAGAAATCAACCAATGGGAAAGTAAACATGGGTCGAACACACCTATAACTTTGAATTCTATCCTGAGGCCAGAGGAATCCGCGAAATTTCCGGGACTCTAGTTATGAGTTTTCATGCTCAAAAACGTTACCATTACAACTTAGAGCAGCGGCTGCTGCGTAAAAAAAGACATTACAAATGTGTTATATTACTTACTGTTCCACTACCATCGCGGCAGCTGTGGTGAGATAGGCACGCAAGATTGTGAGTTTTTAATTACCTTCAAAATGTTTACACTTGAAGTACTGTATTCAAGTGCGTATATCATAGCGCCATTGTTTTCTCAGAATGTGTGTTTTTTGTCGTATTGTACAATATTTAGCATTATCGCAGGTTGTGTTATGTGTAATTTTAAGAAGTATTTTGACTCACGTTATGTGATAAAGGCAAGAATCGTCAGGTTAAATTCGTTTTTCGAATGTTGTTTGCGAAGTGAACTCAACAATTTTTTGGGAGCAGAAATCAATGGTCCTTCGTAGTGGGTTCATCGGTTTTGTAGCTTTACATTTTGTGATGAAAGCATGTTTGATGTTTCTGTGAGTTGCATGGTGTGAGGTAGTAGAATGTACATCGTTATGGTTGGCGAATTCTCATTTTGTTGGGTACCTCACGACATTCATTTTTATTCGTAGGTTCTTGACTATTACGAACGTTGTCAAATTGTCATTTTCTACTCACAGAGAAGATGTACGCGCCCCCAAAATTTATAAAAAAATGTTTGACGTAACAACGTCTAATAAATCGATGAACGCCGGCTGCACGCACGAAAAAGTGTCCCGTTACGCACATTGTTCCGTTACGCTCTGTCCCGTTACGCTCATTGTTCCGTTACGCTGTCGGCGAGTGCAGTAATAATAGGTTATGTTACAATTGACCAAAAAATTATGGTGATTCATATAATTTATGATAGATATTTGATTACAGTTTATTTATATGAAAACTTGTTCATAATTATAGTTAAACTTTATAGCTAAACGCCAGTTTTTAAAATTAATTACTAGGTAGTCATCTACACGTGAACTGTTTCGTCGACTGTTTTGTTATGATGTCACGTTAAACTATCGTCCGTAAACCGACTTTACAGACAACTATTTTTTTTATTGTGATGCCCATATCCTGTGCATTTGGTTCCGATGACATGATCCTGTATACACTTATCCCGTACGTCGAAAATATTCTGCACTTTATCTTGATAGCATAACGTTTTAGGAAACTTGTTAGTAGTAAACGGCCTTGAAGTTTGGAAATTCTATGTGTTACAGCAAATTGAAAACGTGTAATAAATGTTGCAAAATTATTACATTCGCTGTTGTATCGTTGTTAAGGTGATTTTAATAATTTCCCAATAAATGTTTTTTCTACTCTTTTTTAATGTCTTTTACTCCACAATTTTACTCCAATTCTCGGCAATACGAAAGTTTCATGGAACGGAAGTGTGTAACAACCACGGTGCTGCCATCTGTGGCGGATGGTGCGAACCAAAGTTAACAAAGCCAAAGGGCAATCTTAAAGTATTAACTGTTTAATGAATATTAACAATATGTACAGTGTTGTAACAATATTCTTTATCGAAAATCACGTACAAAGATAAGGGTAGTATTTTTTAAAGTCTTTTTATGCGTTTATATGAGCATTTTAATTATACTCATGTTATATAAAATTACGGTCTGCAAATTGAATGATTCAATAGTCGACACAGTTGCTACAGCAGCGAGTTTTAGCGCCGGGTGCAAAAGCTATGTGTGATTCACGCTCGGAATTTTTTTTTAAAAATTCAACACTAAAATTCGTGTCCGAGGTTAAAGCGAAATTGCAATACGAGAACACATGTATTTGCTCGTTACTTAAAGTATAGAGTTTTTGATGAATAACTCACAATTTTTAATAATTGACGTTAACATATTTTCCTGTGACGAATTCAATCGATACAAATTCTTACTCGTGCCATTCCAGGTACTTGCACCCGGGACCTACCAGGGACTCCAACCAAGGCCTAACCAGGAACTCAAAACCTGCCCCTATCAGGGTTTCGAACCCAGACAATAACAAATAACAGGGACTCCAACAAAGGCCCCACCAGGGACTAGAACCCAGGCCTCCCCGCGCAGTAGCCGGTGCGCCTCTACGGCTCTGCGACTGAGCTAAACACACAGAACACCAGCAAGAACTCGTAGTTCCTCATGAGTGGAGCTGCGCATAAACCACGCCCGAGTCATTACTTCCCAGTTCTGTGTTCCGCTAGAAGCAATGGAGCAGTCGCGCACGTGGGAGGAAGAAAAGTGTGTTCGCTGTGTCTCAAAGCTTTTCAAATTTTCGCCAATACTCCAAATTAACCCTTTTGGGTTTATTTTCGAGTATTTTTCACTTACCTAACTAAATCTAAGTGTATATGTCGGTGGAGTCCGGGCTAGGGAGGGGATTGGCCAGCCACGGCAGTGACTGATGCCATCGTAACTGCAGACTTGTTGAACTAAGCCCAGGTAACACCTGCACGGACTCAGGGAAACCCTGGGCACAGCCGTGCTGAGTGGACACAGAGGATGGTCGGGATGAAGAGTCGGACCATGCGGGGGGTGGGAGCTTGGACTGTGGTCCGCGCTCATTGCTGGATGCGACCAGGGCGCTCCTGGCGGTGAGTGGCTGCACCGACCACTCACTACACCACTCAGCACCTGGAGCACTTAGTTCCTGTGACATGCACGGCTCACAAACCTGGCGTGGGAGCACAGTGCTTGAAAGTAGACGTAATGAAATAAAAATATTAAATTAAAAAAAAATATTATTTTTGTATTGTATGTTTTTTTTTTTTATTATTCAAGAACTTACACCCGTTAATACACGAAGGCGTCCCTAGATTTACGAAGATTGCCGTGTTCTTCGCAAACTGAACAGCGCCCTGGAGACGGTCGTTATTCGAAGGAGTTTTGTCGGAGTGTCGGAGGAGCATCGCTGACGTCACGCGGAGTCTGGCAGAGCCCCGAGTCACCTCTGACCCGCCGGCCCGTTACGGGACAAGGACCCAGGGGGGCTGCATGTTTACATTGACCGAGGGAGGAGGCAGGCCGCGCGCGCGAGGAGGCAGCAAAAACACTTCCCTCCTGTGTTCTGCCCTGCCGGAGTCGCGGGCTAACGGCCGGCCCGTAATTTATAGCGGCCGGCGCGCCTGTGCGCGGAGCTGCGTCTAGCTGGAACCCCTTCAGCGGCGAGCCTGCCGCCTTTCATCCGCGTGGCGGGCCCTTTTCTTGCGAGGTCCCTATACCCTGCCCTAGCGGGGTCTGGCGAGCTCCAGGCTGCTGCTGTCATTGAAACACACTGGCCCAGTATCCTCGTGCAGCTACAACTGTCCAAACTGAGAAGCATCCATGTCTACCCCATTCATTACGTGACGTAAATTATGTTTATTCGAATTGTATTGTTCTTATTATTCATCTATAGAGACCGGAAAAATCTGCGAATTCATTTCGCGACAGGCTAAAATACAAATAGTTATACCTCAGTGCTGCCTCTGCTATTGGCTCACAACTCACCTGGATGACCCTGGGCCAATGAGAAACACCCGACTAAAGCTTAAATCGAATCAAAGGCTGCTACGTTGGGACGTCTCACAAGACGGCAGCCAATGAGTGGGTGATATTTGACGAAGGGACGTAGAACTATGGAGTTCATCCTACAGGTCATTGAACCCGCGAATTTTTCCTGTCCCTATTAATTTATTATACTTTAACCAAATCCTACTAAAAGTCTATTATAAAAGGAAATGTGTGTGTGTGTGTTAGTTACCATTCAACTCCTTAACGGCTAAAAAGATTTTAGTTAAATTTGGTGTATAGTTACTTTAGGTCCTGGAATAGGATTTAGGGTATTTTCTTCCCGAAAAAAAAATGTATAGTTCCTGATGGATAGTAACATAACTTAACCCTCCAATTACTGATTCCTTTTTTTTTTTTGTACGAAAATCTCCATGGCAACGTCTGTTGCCGCGTTGATGCATTCTTCATCTCCGTTAAAATTTTGCGGGGACATTAAAAAACAAAAACTTCCCATTCTCCCCCCCCCCCTCCCCCAAGTGTGTGTCCTGCAGACTTGTAACTCGCCAGTGATGTTACTTGTGTTACGATTCGTTCAGCCAGGACAAAGCAGGGTACTTCAGCAGCTAGTAAAAAATAATCGTTGAAATGAAAGTTCCTTAAAAACATTATTTTAAAGAAGTTTAGTTTTCAAAGTTTACAGCAAAGAGGCCTGAACCCATTCTTTTTCCTGAATTTGGGGGGGGGGGGGGTCTAATTCTCTTCTCACCCGCAAAGTCAAGGGTGCAGGGCCGCCCACAATTTGGGGGGAAGGTACGGCACCAATTGCGCCATTGAGAATTTTTTTTTGGGGGGACGGGTATTTAAAATACTTGGGTGTGAATAAGGAAAAAATAAACACAAAACACAAAAATGTTCGTCAGTTGTCTGGACTTTGTAATACGTATTTCGATAATACTTTAGCGTTATATTTGCATTAACACAAGAATTTGATAAACTAGTTTTCAAAAATCGCCGGACCACCTTGTTGGACATGTCCACGGTGTCTGAGGGTAGGAGAGCGCCCCCCCCCCCCTTCTAGGGGCGGGGCTCTCTGCTAGGGCCACTGGTTCGCCGCTGGCCAATGGAATGATCCGGAATGGACACGTGACGGGTAGAATGCTCTAAAAGGCAACGTCTGCTGCATTGCGCGCCCTAAACACTTGTATCAATTATAAACTATGAACATACAGATCAACGAGGGAGCGAGGATTTGCGTGTTTCAGAGAATTACGGGACTGATTTACAAACATGTGCTGGAAATCTAATATGTATTTTTTTTTATGTTGCCCGAAGTATTTACTCTCTAATTTCAGAGCTAGACTTATTTTTGCATAATGAATTTATTTTCATATATGTATCTCAGCAGTTTTTATGTACCTACTTATGTGTCAATCTCAATACTTAGGTTATGTTTTAATCAAGGAATTTTTATTGATTAAATAACAGGCGCAATAACAGTTGTTTACCCGAAAACGCACTCTGTTAAGAACTGATGATATAACTAAACGATATTATCGTATGCATTGTATGGTATGTTTCGTAGGAATTTAACATTTTTATATAATCAATAAAGTAGATATACAAGATAGGGCAAAATTCACGAAGGAGGTTAACTGTGAACAAAATTATCATTTATGATTAGTTTTCATTGATTATCACTAATTGTATTCCACACATAAATGTAAACAATCTTTCAAACTTGGTCTTTAGGTAAGTGAAAAAACAATGGAAACTAATGATAAATAAAAAAAGGTTATTCACAGTTATAACCCCTTCGTGACCTTTGGCCCACTACCGCCGTATTTTGTATTCACTTGATACTTCATTGCAATTAGTGGTTTCTTAATGCGCCCGTATCTCATTATGGTAAACGTCTGAACAACTTATCTCGACTTACGCCACTTTCTACGAAGACTAGTTCGCGATGGGTGGAACTAGCATCCAGCAAGTAGTTTTCCTGTTTGTGGTTATCACGAGCGGGAACTACCTGTTGTGTCGCAACCAGACCCCTGCCTGTAGGAGTGATAGCAGCCTGCAGACAGCGGCGTGGAACCATCCAGGCTTTCCTTATCACCTGCAGCTTCTTCCCCCCTCCCTCCACTTCCCCTACCTCCCCTACTGCCCTTGTGTCAGGGCGGGGGGTGCCTCCCATTTCAGGTCGGCAATTACTAGGCACCGGACAAATTCGCGGGTTCAATGACCTGTAGGATGAACTCCATAGTCCTACGTACACTCGGTCAAATGTCACCCACTATTGGCTGCTGTCTTGTGAGACGTCCCAACGTAGCAGCATGTGATTCGATAAAGCTTTGGTCGGGTGTTTCTCACTGGCCCAGAGTCATCCAGGTGAGTTGTGAGCCAATAGCAGAGGCAGCACTGAGGTATAACTATTTGTATTTTAGCCTATCGCGAAATAAATTCGCGAATTTTTCCGGTCTCTAGTAATTACCTATACACTTGTAGACTTTTTAAATTGTTTAACTTTCACGAAATGAAGAAAATATATACAGCGCATACTTTTTGCATAAACTAGCTGCCAAAGTTACATTTTTAACGTTTTTGGGTTGTACAGATAAGGATAATTCAATTTATTGCAGAACTGAAACTTTTTAGGTTTAACTGCAATACCACTGGCTACTTCAAGAAATGGTTTGAATTTCTTTCAGAAAATATTAATTAATTTTACCTGGAATTTCAAAATTCTCAAATTTGTTACGATTTTGACAGCCAAGAAACATGAAATGAGCATTCTAACTTTGTCTTAAATAAATACCATTTCAATAAGGATTCTTCCCAGCAACTAAAAACTCTTTAAAAAACATATAAATTATTTAAAAATTGGTCTTATTTTATTGCACAAAAATAATTTTTCCTTCGAATTTATGACATAAAAGGGAGTTGTCTGTAAAGTCGGTTTTCGGACGATAATTTTACGTGATAACGTCATAAGAAAACATCGATGAAAAATTGCATACTTTTTAATTTTCGAATATTGTTTACATAATGCTTCAGGGATACTCTAAATTTTACCGGCGTGTAAAAAAAGTGACACATACTTAGACCTGACTTAATGTAATCTTTTGGACATACGCCATTGCTAAGCACTTTTTCTGTAGAAAAAAAAAAACTAAAAAAATACCCAAAAGACAAAAACACAAATTAAGCAAAAAAATGATGTCAACAGGATATAAACAACACATAATATTCCATAACAGGAATATGGTCAACAAACAATGAAAAACAAAGAAAAATGGACAAAGAGAACGAAAAAAAAAAACACAAATGATGATAACACAAAAATATTGAAACCAAAAAAAATTCAGCACAACAGTTGAAACGAGACAAAAACACGACAAAACGAAAAGACAAAACAAACACAATAGTTATCCAAAACAGAAGAGAACGAAAAAAAAAAACACAAATGATGACAACACAAAACAATAATACTTAGACCTTATGTGGAAAGGCGTTACTTAATTTAATCTTCTTAACCATCTGTTTAGTTTAATATAAGACACAAATGGTCCAAAAAAATTACAATGTTTACAAACGTTGCTAGAAAATGTTTGGATGGCCGTTGGTAATTCACGCAGTTGCGATGTCGTCGATGTAAAGTTGAGAACTTATCGCCTCGCACGAAACAGCGGAGACCAGATGGTTCTGCTCCGGGGAATATCACCTGGGCTCGCTGGCTCGAACTTGCCGTAGAAGCACGCAACCGCACATTACGTAACGGTGTCCCTCTTCGATAGCTTATCTTCTCCTACTTCTGCCGTGACGACGATAGTAGCCGCTGGAACACGCCATATTGGTTTCAACAGTCCTTTATACCGAGACAACTTTTGCATGGTTTAGTATTATAAAAATTCGTCTTCGTTAACGCAGTTTTATTCATTTCCAAAAATACTTTCTTTACCTATTTAACGCCAGAGACTCACTGGGGAAATACCAGAGAGTCAATATAAATGTTAAGCATTCAATTAAATTATACATAAAGGATGCTTTAACAAAGTAAAAGGGGGTTGTCTGTAAAGTCGGTTTACGGACGATAATTTTACGTGAACATTGATGAAAAATTGCTACTTTTTAATCTTCAAATATTATTTACAGTTTTTGAAAATATAATTTAAATAATTTGTTTAAATATAATCACGAACAATTAGTTAAAAAGTCCGCCTTAACCTGTTTGATATTATATGTAGAAGATTTTCTCGCACGGTGGTTGGCAGGTTCTTGCACGCTCGGCTCAGGCGGAACATGACAATGAGTCATGCTTTTTCGTGCGTGCAGCCGGGTTTCATCGATTTATAAGACGTACCACGTCAAAATTTTGAAAATAAAAGGATAGAAAAATTTTACGGCCAAATAACGTTAGAAACAAAGATGGGGTCGTTCGGTTTCGATCCCTCACTCTTACCTGTAATCAGTAGCGTACGCAGAATTTCATTAACGGGAGAGGAATATAACCGCTTTGCCTGGTGTTTGCTTTCAAATTATTTCAATTTGTTTAAACGCAGTGTTGTAAATGGTATTGCAAGGAGCCTTTACCTTTAATACTCCAGCATTAAACCATGTGGTCACCGCTTCGAGTCTCGTAGAGACGCATTTCCGTATTTCGGTGCCTGGCGCGTAGAGGCGATGAGGCGTGCGATGTGCGAGCCAGTTTCGCCCTTACCGCCACCCGTGCTTGTGGCACACTGTCGCACTTCCACTTACAGTACTTCCCAAGGTCCAGGTGAAAAATTAGTTTTGACATTCAGGTATGCAACATGTTGTATTGTTGGAAACAGACTAATCACATTGGGCGACTGTTGCTTTGTCCGCTGTGTTGGTGTTGGCGTGAGTAACAGTGCGGTGACGCAGGATAAAGAGAACAATTACAAGGGAATGAGTTGCGATTCTCCAAATCGATAAACATCAGGAAGGATCACATTTTGGCTTCATTCGTACTCAGTTTTTTTTATCACCGCTGGAGATGCTTTCAAAGAATACATCAACACCATCATCGCGTTTTTTTTTTTAAATAGTGTTTTGAGTAAGGTTTCTCTCTCTGTTCGCTAAGAATTTATTACCTCCAAGATTTTTTTTTTTTTTTCATTTTGTCTTGCCCTTTTACTGGGTAGTCCGAATGACTTTATTTCTTCCCCGTTCTGCGAAGACATTGCGTTTGTAGACGAAATTGGTGGAGTTTGGGATATCTCGTTACTACTCAACTCACCAGTCTTATCTTGACATTGGGTTTCTTCACACTGAGGGTTGGAATACTTCTGTAAAATAAATTATCAACATTTGTATTAAAAATAAGGATTTAATAAAATTACGAAAAAAATATAAATAGACAAACTTGGGTTATGATTAAATTTACTCTCGCTTGTTATCCCACTTGGTTTAAAAATGCCAGCATATCAGCCAATGGCTATTTCTCATTTTGCTGGGAGCAGAACTTCCAATACTTTTCCCTTTCTTTTGCTTTTTTTTTATACGTGTCCTTGATGTTTTCTCCGTATTTTCTTACAAATCAATCAAATATTTATGAAGGTTAATAAATAGTAATAATAATTATTAATTTAACATAGGTATATGTTATTTTAATTTTGTTTTTAGGTTATGGCAACAGGATCTTTGGCGTTCTCATTAAGAATATCTTCTTCTTGCATCGCCAAGATTATAACAACTGTGCGTCAGTTCTCAGAAGAAATTACTGCCGATTCTTCTGCCACCGATCTCATCCGACCAATTAAAATCAAAATGTAAGGAATTTGAAGAAAAATGTCAATTGCCGAACTGTGTCGGGGCCAATGATGGAAAACACGTACGAATGTTTTCCTCTGAACTATCGGGTTCATTGTATTACAATTTAAAAAGACTTTTTCTCTACCATCCTTCTTGCTGTAATCGATGCGAACTACAAAAATTCATTTTCATTGACGTCAGGTCGTACTGTAATGTAAGTAAGGTGACAGTAGAATATTCGAAAAAAGTAACTTTGGGAAATTATTTGCAAGTGGTAACATGTTTCCTCCACCCTCTTATCTTCCCAATTAGGACCTAATGCCCCATGTTTCTGTAGGCAACGAGTCGCTTGGAATTCATCCCGACATAATGGAAGCATTCTCTCGTGGAGTCGCAAGTACTGACAGTGAACAAGCTGTTTTCAAACACCATCTCTCCCACGCGCGTGTGGTTTATGAAAATTCCTACGCTTTGTTAAGTCCATTATTTCGCACAATGTATTCCCCTATCACTCTTAATATTATTAATATTATAGCCTACAAAATTATAGTTAATTATTGCCTCTGTTCAAGGTTGAAAAACATTGACAATATATTTATTTCGATAGTTTTACTGTCACGCACTTTCGATCGCACTTTGTAGGTATATTCATAGATGGCAGTATAGTCGGCGATTGTATGTGGGTACGAAAAAACCAGTCCAGTGTCTTAATACTTTTGATTATAATTTTAGAAGTTATATTTCTTAAGCACGTCATGAAAGGATTATGAGAGTGAATTTTTACAATGCGCGCACACCAACGAAATTTTCACAGAGTGAAAAAAAGGATGCATACAAATAAAATACGTATATGCTTTTAAACGTTATACTTAAGTGATTGATATTGAATACTGGTCCGTATCATTAAAAACCTTTTTTATTGTGATTATTAGTGATAGAACTTGTGTTTATAAACGTTTCCATGTGTATTTATATAAGTGAGATTATATTTATATAATTGAGGTTATAGAGTTTATTTGCACTATAAATTATTAATTATTAAATTATTATTTAATAAATAATTAAAATTATAACTTTAGATAAATATTCAGCATATCTTTTTTCATTATTATTTTACTGAATTAAATTATTTATTTTATACACGTGTTTGTATTTATACTGAATACTGAGTATTTAATTAAATTAGGCCTACTTAATTTTATTTATTAATACTTTAACAACCATTTTTATTATTTTATTTCTATTAATTATCTGCATGCCAAATTAAAGTTAGTTTTTTACTACGCCAAGTTGGTATAACTTGTAATGCGCGTACGTAAGTAGTTGCGCCCATTTTATATGTAACTTTTTATTATCAATAATACAGTTATTAAGAAAAATTTTATTTAATTTCAAATTCACTATTTTGACAAATTTGTAATTAAACTTGACGTTAAAATTGTCAACTATTGCCTTATCCAAGACTCGAACCCGCAATCTCTGGCACGATAGCCGGCGAGCAAGCGAACTGTGCTAGTTACCTACGTCGTCACTGCTTTGGTACACTCCATTAACAATCACTATCCAAACGTCTCTTTGGGAAATAGTTACCGTCCACAGTTTCAGTAATACCCGAAGTGAAATTATAAAAGTTTTTAACATGTAACTCTTAAAACATGAACTTATAAAACATTAATCTACGACGAGACGAATCCATAACGCTTGCTTCGTTTTGATATGTTTCACTGCGAAGAGATGACTTGAGCAGCTGTATGTGTGGATGCTAGGTATATTTGTGTTGTAGTTATGTACAGGTTTTGTGTGGGATAAACCTGCTGTCTCCTATCAAACTGCTAATTGTGCCTCGCTATCAGTCGCAGAGATGGTAGGTAGGCACTTAACTCGCTGTTATTAGATATACAGCCGGTTTGGAAATGTGTATACGTCAGATGGCGATACAACACAACCAGACAAGCACAGACATGCTCGGAAAGCTCTAGAGGGCGCTTTACAACACCCGCACGGTGTACAGCAACCACGGACACTTGTGCTGTGCATCTCCGGCGAGATGACTGCGCAGGCCCGCCAACTGAGGGCCGTCATATCGGACATGTGGTTTGAAATCAGAAGGCTTTCCTAACAAGACGCGTGCCAGATGCGACAACCTTTCAACGATCACTTCATGCCTGCACAGAAGAAAGCAATTCCGCACTTTACCAAAAGATTCCTTTGGAAACCAGTTGCCCCAAAATAGTTTGTAACACTACAAGTAAAATATTGTAACTTTGTTCAACCCGTGACTCAGGTTTTTTTTTTTTTTTTTTTCATATTTGAAATAGGTTTCTCGAGATATTAATGAGTGTTTATAACGTGAAATAGTGTAATACTTGATATTCGTAAATAATTTGAGATTATATTCTAAATTCGATTCGAATTATAAAAACAGGAATCGCAGAAGCCTAGCCGCAAGAACAATACCTAGCGACTGGAAACATTCGCCCTTTGGATGATCTCTAGGATAGACTCCACCATCCCCTACACACTTAGGCAAATGCCACCTGCTCATTGGCTACTGACTCGTGACATCTGTCAACTGGGACGCTTGCGATTCGATACGATTTTGGTTGAAGGTTTTTCATTGGTTCAAAGTCTTTCAGATAAATTGTGAGCAAATCACAGAAGCAATATAAAGGTACAGTTGTTTGGATTTTATCATATCGTGAAATGAATTCGTGATTTTTTCCGGTCTCTAAATATAAGTCTTGGTAGTTGTTGGCAGCATCCGAGTGGAACAATACGGCGGACGCACGTGATTGGTGGCTGACCACGCAACTAGAGCAAGCCAGGACAGGAGCCGGTATGGCTGAGCCGTGGACGTCTCGGCCGAAGAGAAAGCGCCCAGAGGACACGTGGTGACACTTGCAGCAGAGGCGCTATTAACTCCCGCGTCACGCCGGGTCGTGGAGGGTGGCAGAGGGGTGGCAGGGGGCACCGCGTATCGCCGCCATGTTGGAGCGAGTCGCGGCCGCTCATTGGCCGGGCACGTATGCGATAGCCCGCGCCGCTTGACGTCTGAGCGCGATAGTCCTGTCCGTCGCTCCTTCGCGGTGCCTCGCGCCTTTGTGCGGGCCCCGTCCAGCCTCGGGAGATACCGCCAAGGGCGTTAGTCACCGCCCGCCATCTTGGCTTGCTCAACCTGCGTGTTCTGCTCGACAGCCGGGCAGTTGTGTACATAGTAGACACCGGAGACATTCGCGGATTCATTCGGCGATAGGCTAGAAGTCAAATACATATATATTTTAGATGATTTTTTAGAGACCCGTGAATTTCGCGGATTCAATGACCTCCAGGATAGACTCCAATATCCTCTACACAGTCGGGCAAATGCTAACTGTTCATTGGCTGTTGACTTGTGAGTCGTCTCGACTGGGTGGCTGTGATTCGACACTTCTATGAGTGAGGGTCTCTAATTGGCCCTCATTACTCCAGATTAACAGAGAACCAATGACAGAAGCAGCACTAAGGTATAATTATTTGAATTTTAGCATAACACGAAATGAATCCGCGAAATTCACGGGTATCTAATGATTTTGCTATTGGCTTACTGTTCATCTGGACGACACTCAACCAATTGTAAAACCCTAAACCAAAGAAGGATCGAATCACAGACACACCAGCTGAGACGACTTACAAATCAGCAGCCAATGAACAGGCGTTATTTGCCCGAGTGTACAGGGGAATGTGCAGTCTATCCTGAAGACCATTGAAACAGCGAATTTCTCCGGTCTCTACTCATGACTAGGGAATTGAACAGTTTCGCGGGCTCAGTGTCCTTCAGGCTGGACTCCACAACCATCCGGTTACTCGGGAAAAAATGCCACCCGTTCATAGGCTGCTGATTAGTGAGCTGTCTCAAACTGGGTAGCACGTGCTTCTTTGGTTGGTGGCCTCTAATTGGCTGCAGACAAACTGTGAGTCACAGCAGAATAAGCGCAAAGTTACAAGTATTTGAGTTTTAGCCTATCGCGAAATGAATACTGGAGTTTTTCCGGTCTCTATTTATCACAGTCCAATAAACGATGCTGTTATTTCACGAGTGTTACGTGCCTCCAAGCATCAGTGGTAAGACGCACCCAGCAGACATCAGGCAGCCTCTACACAGCCACCGGGTTGACGACACAGCTTCTGCGCCAACAGGCCTGCACAGCCGTCAAGAAAACTACTCTCTTAGTTCAATGATATTTGGGCAAACAACCAACAAATAGAAAATATAAAACATTAATTTTTCCCTACAACTGCAATACGCCATCATATTAACTATTTTTATTATAAAACAACACCTCCGTTGACTAAAGTTTTCCAAAATAAACACAGAAACCCATATGGGTAAACAATAAATGGTGGTGGCACCGTTCATGTTGAAAGTGTGTTTTCTAATGATTGGGACCGGAAAAATTCGCGGGTTCAATGACCTGTAGGATGAACTCCATAGTTCTACGTACACTCGGTCAAATGTCACCCACTCATTGGCTGCTGTCTTGTGAGACGTCCCAACGTAGCAGCCTGTGATTCGTATAAAGCTTTGGTCGGGTGTTTCTCATTGGCCCAGAGTCATCCAGGTGAGTTGTGAGCCAATAGCAGAGGCAGCACTGAGGTAGGCCCTATAACTATTTGTATTTTAGTCCATCGCGAAATGAATTCGCGAATTTTTCCGGTCTCTAGATATCAGATAATCCGGTATATAAATTAACAATTTAGTTACATCTCTTGCCGCTAGGTTATTTTTCACACCTTCGCCCGTGTTGTTAGAATAGAGTATGTACTTAAATGTTTCCATTTTCAGAATGTGTCTCACGTAAGACGGCACGTGGGGAGAAAGTCGACCTTCGCTCGCACGGGTCTCGCAAGTGCACTTAGTGCGTGTTACGTTCCAGTCGATGTCCACTCATGGCCGCTCGGACCGTAAACCTGCTGCGTGGGCGAGTTTCATGGACTGTCCTCCCACAGGACATACTCACTCCACCAAACCGAAACGTTATTAGATTTTTAATCATTACGTCGACTGCGTTTAGTCTAGGTCGAAGGTACTATTGCATGTTGCGTACACTGTAACAGCAACGTACCCACCTACACAGAGAATTTTTTTTACAAAACTTTTAAAAAATATTCCTTGGGAAACCAGTTACCAAGAAACAGTTTGTATTCTACAAGAAAGATATTGTAACTTTGTAAAACCCGTGGCTACGAATATTTTTGCATATGAAAATACGATTTTCGAGGTAATACTATTAGACCGTACCTACGAAATTATTGTTACCTTCAAACAAAATTTTTTTAAACTTAATCGATCATTAAATTTTTTTTTATTAATTTTGTTGTATAGTGTTTATGATGTGCGTGTTAGTGGAAAGGTATTCAGTGAACGGTTCACAAATACGTAACTTTAACTATTGGCGGTGCTGGGACAACACAGCATAAGACTCCTAATCCAGTATTACTGTGGACACTATTTTATTATGATACAATTGTTTTAAAGTAAATGCATAAATATCTGTAATTTTACACGAATGCTTCTGTTCCATTTACAAAATTAATTACCTACCTTATTGGATGTCCCTAGCAACTCCGAAGGCCTGACACACGAGCTCTAAGGGCGGGGGTCGCTAAGAGCGACACTGGCTCTTCGCCTCTATGCACCAGGCACAGAACTGGCGGTACCGCACCTCTACAGGACTTCAAGCTGGACAAAGGCTCTACGCGTCTCTATACTACTTAAGAAGAGAGCTATTAGATGCCCTTTTTATCTATAACTTATACTATTAAAACAAAATGCAATTATATTCTAGAAAATACTGGGATTAAAGTACCCCCCTATAACAGTCGACAGGCACCTTTATTATGCTCCTTAGGCAAAACAAATGATATATTATACAGAATTATATCAAATTTTAATAAATATGTTTGCTACTTTTCTCTATCAAAAAATAATTTAAATATAGAACAATTTTTCTTATCTTAATTTTTATTTAACACGTTTAAGATCAATGATGCTACCATATTTAATTTTCTTATAAACGGGTTTTTGATTATCTTTATTGTTGTTATATAATTATGAAACTGGTTCTTGTTTATCTGTTAGTTGCCTGCTGTGTTGTCTTGTGTATGTGTTATTATAGTATTGTCCTCAATGTTATTCATTTTGTTTCATGTTTTTGTTTTGTCTATGTAATTTTTTTATGTTTATCGTGCCTACTACCCATGGCCTTATGCCGTCGGTAGGCATGTAACAAATTGATAAATTAATTAATAAATAAATAATATTTCATACGTTAAAACTCCCATTTTAGCTATCTTCAACATGCGAAGAAATAAAAGTTAAAGATGGAACCATGAGAGGAAACTTGTATAGGCAGGTGGAGTGGCTCTGAATGCTATTAATATTCAGACATTTTTTAAAAAAAGAGGCTTAGATGATTTGTGATTGCCCTTTTGGCGGCACAGCCAGCAAGACATGTTAAAGGTGGAGTCTTCTAAATTATTTTGCATCTATCATCTCGTTTTTTTTTTCCACATGTTATCAATAAAAATATAAAACAATACTTTAGTGTTTTTAAAAGTTTTTTTCAACTGAAAAAGTTTAGTTCTTAATTAATTTTTGTATCAGTCCTAGCATGTCCTGAAAGCACAAAATAATGTAGCATGTAGCATCTGAAAAACTCAGTTTACTATGGTTTTGGGAAAAAATAATTTTGTTCATTTAATGAACCAAAAGAAAAGATGTTTAGTGAATGTTAACAATACGAGCAAAATTTTAATAAAATTCTTTGTCAAAAATCATATTCAAAGCCGGGGTTTAGTATTTATTTATATCTTTTTCGCTTTTCTCGTTTGAATGAGACTTTTTTTTTATAACATGGTGGAATGATATGGCTACAATTATCTTAAAAAAAAACTAATAAATATTTTTGCAAAACTCCACAACCCGGAGAAACCCCCGGATGGCCTCCGCATGGGGAGCCTAGAAAAGAAACGGGCTGCCCATTTGGAAGCCACCCTGCAAGGTCTTGTTTCCACCCACCGTCTCTTTGGTAGCCTGACTTGTTGCAAGGGATTGTATTCCTAGCAGACAAATGCCGCCATCTGCCTGAGACAATCCGCCTTGGAGGAGCCGGGGCGCGAACCCGGGTCCTACAAGTTACAAGGCAGGCGCTCTACCCCAGAGACAGAGGGTAGAGCGGCGATACGCAGTCCTCTTAACAATAACAAGATGTTATTAGTTATTAGCACGTGTTCACAAAAGCCTACTTCTGGCAGTTGATTTTGGAAGCAATCATGCATATAGGATATTAAAAAGTACAGAATTCAGAAGGAATGATATCTGTGAGACAAAACACATACCTACTTAAATCAACGAAACAAAATGGACAAGTTAACACGCAAGTTAATTAAGGTATTTTTGATGTTTAACATCTTAGCTCTGGAATACGGTATTTGGTGGGAGTAATTTCGTAAATGGAACGGAAGTGGCATGGAACGGAAATGTGTAACCACGGTGCTGCCATCTGTGGCAGATGGCGCGAACCAAAAATTTAAAAATCCAAAGGAAAACCTTATATAATTAACAGTTTCATAAATTTCAACAATATGGGCAGTATTTTAGTAAAATACCTCGTCGAAAATCGAGTCCAAATCCCGAGTTTATTATTTTTTTTCCAAGTATTTTCCGCTTTTATCTGAGCCCTTTCATTATGTAGTTAAAAATTTCGCTCGGCAAATGTAATGATTGAATAGTCGACGTAGCTGCTCCGGCAGCGCATTCTAGCGGCGGGCGTGGAAACTACGTGAGATTCACGTCAAGGAGTTTACGTTCGGCATTATCTTAAAAAATCGTACGTTAAATTTTGTATTTGTCTATAAGTAGGGACCGGAAAAATTCGCGAATTCATTTCGCGATAGGCTAAAATATAAATAGTTATACCTCAGTGTTGCCTCTGCCATTGGCTCACAACTCACCTGGATGACTCTGGGCCAATGAGAAACACCCGACCAAAGCTTTATACGAATCACAGGCTGCTACGTTGGGACGTCTCACAAGACAACAGCCAATGAGTGGGTGACATGTGACCGAGTGTACGTAGAACTGTGGAGTTCATCCTACAGGTCATTGAACCCGCGAATTTTTCCTGTCCCTATCTATAAGTAGAGACCGAATAAATTCGCGGGTTCAATGACTTCTACGATGCTAAGTACACTCGGTAAAATGCCACCCACTCATTGGCTGCTGTCTTGTGAGACGTCCCAACGTAGCAACCTGTGATTCGATAAAGCTTTGGTCTGGCGTTTCTCATTGGCCCAGAGTTATCCAGGTGAGTTGTGAGCCAATAGCAGAGGCATCGCTGAGGTATGACTATTTGTATTTTAGCCTGTCGCGAAATGAATTCGCGAATTTTTCCGGTCTCTATCTATAAGTGTGTTTGGAACATGAGAACACATTAATATGTTCACTATCGAGGTTAGACGTTACACATTTCTGATTGTAAGACACGCTCACGTGTTTCATTTTCAACCGTATTTTTATAATGCCTTGCACTGATAGTTCGTTTTAATACGATTTGTTTTAGCCAAAAGTTTTAGGTATTGATTAGGATTTTTACATTAAATTGTAACAGATTAGCTAGTATACCTACAAAATGAGTTGTGATTTTTTTTGTCTAACCGTTGTTGTTGTAACGGTTTGTCAACAACAAAATTTATTTTAGACTAAAATTTTAGAAAGTTTAAAATTATTGAGAACGAATTCGATAGTGTATTTGATACGGAAGTTATGCAATATTTTTATATTTCAACCCAAGTTTTTTCAAACCTGTTTCAGTAATCTTGTCAAAAATTGATTCGGACAAAAATTTTATATAATATTTAGAAGATTTAAATTTAAGTTTAAATGATCTGTTGGTTTACTTAATAAGGAAGTTTTGAATTTATTTTAACTTTAATACCATTTTTTTTTCATTCTGTACATCAATGGTTTGTTGTGTCATGAATAGTTACAGATTTTTAGGAGTTGATTGTGTGCCTACTAAGAAAGTTATAATTTTTTTGTTCTGCTTTCCTTTTTTGTTTGTATTCCTTGAATTATTAATTGGTCGTATAAAAATCATTTCAGGCGAAAGTTGAAGATATTAATTAGAAACTGCACAATAAATAAGAACGGATTGATGGTGTACGTGAGAAGGAAAATACGATTTTTTTTCCAAACCCTTGAAGCGTTGGATAGTCTTATCAAAATATTTATGATGTTTATGCCGTCAGCTTCTCTCAACAGCTTTGGTCTCGTGCAAGCAGCGCATGTTTGTATAGAAACACCGCTGACGGAATAACATTACTACTCCGAATTTAATCGGCTCCTAGGTCCCATTTCCAGTCTTCTTATCAATCTCACATCTTCCTAAGTTATCTTAATATTGCTAGTAATGGTCTTGTTACGGTAACCAGTGGCGTAGCCAGGATTTGTGTATTGGGGGTGTTAAGAAGCATGCCCCCCCCCCCCCGTATTAAAGTGGAGCCCGAGTGACGAGACGAGTAGAGTCACTAGTTCAAACCCGATCACTCGCAGGGGTTTATAATCGTCAGTTACAAGTCGAGACTTGAATTAGACAAAGTAAAAAATAAAAGTATATTCCTGAAATAGTGATGATTTTCTTGACAAGTTATGGTTAAACAGGATTTCTGTTTAAAAGCTATATAAAACATTTGTACGAAATAAGATTTTTCTTGGTGGGCACAGACAGTTCTATTTTGATTGTAGGTGTTTCGCCATTAAAATAATATTTCTAGTAGGCTGTGTGAGTTGTTTAACTTTAAAACAATTTACCATGTTGTAACATATTGTAAAGTAAAGCTAATAGAAATAATTTAAAAATCCTTTAGTGGGATAAATCAGTGAGTTAATTTTGACAGAGGTCAAAATAATAATTATAGTTTGTAAATAAAATATAATCGTGTAAATATTATGTTATTGATCATTGGTTTTATTCTGTTTTCAGTATTTTCAGTATTTCAGTATTATAACTGTTGAACGACTGTGTCCAGTCTTCACTAAAAACGTTACCAAGTGCTTATGTTTGTTAATTGGAAGTTTTTTGTAATAAATACGTGCTTCACACAAGAAATTTTTTAGTTTTCCTCGCAAATCTTAAGCCTTATCCTATTGCATCCTTAACCAGATGCCTCATTCTTCCTTTCTAAAACCATTTTCATCTGCCAGTACTCTTGACGAGAAATATTTTACGCGTGATCCACATCTCCATTCTGTCATGTTTCTTCAGTCTCCGCGCTGATTCAGTTTGTCTGTGGTCTGCACCGCCGACAGCAGTAGCACAGGACTGTGTGGGAGCGCGAGGAGGCCAGCAGACCTGGTGCACGACAGTGCGTCACTTCGCGGTGGACAGCTGTCAGCTCCCGCCCGACCGCGCCTCGCGTTCCTTCAGCGGCCTTCTGGAGGGCGCTCGGTCCTTCAGAGATCTTCTGGGATGTGCTGTTCTTTCAGTGATCTTCTGGAATGTGCTGTTCTTTCAGTGATCTTCTGGAATGTGCTGTTCTTTCAGAGATCTTCTGGGATGTGCTGTTCTTTCAGTGATCTTCTGGAATGTGCTGTTCTTTCAGTGATCTTCTGGAATGTGCTGTTCTTTCAGTGATCTTCTGGAATGTGCTGTTCTTTCAGTGATCTTCTGGAATGTGCTGTTCTTTCAGTGATCTTCTGGAATGTGCTGTTCTTTCAGTGATCTTCTGGAATGTGCTGTTCTTTCAGTGATCTTCTGGAATGTGCTGTTCCTTCAGTGATCTTCTGGAATGTGCTGTTCTTTCAGTGATCTTCTGGAATGTGCTGTTCTTTCAGTGATCTTCTGGAATGTGCTGTTCTTTCAGTGATCTTCTGGAATGTGCTGTTCCTTCAGTGACCTTCTGGAGGGCGCTCGGTCCTTCAATTTCAATTTCATAATTTAGTTCACCTGTTAGATCTATAGTTTGATTTTTCTCTTAAAAACGTGTTCTCTTTTTAAGACTTTGAAAATAAATGAAAATAAATAACTTCTTTATCTTTGTTTTTGAAAACATTTGCATAAGTTTTTGTTGGTTCTATATTCATTTTGATAAAAAAAATATTTGGTTTTCATAGAGGATTGCATTGGACAGGATCAAGGTGAAATGTTAGTTTATACTGACTATTGCAGTGCACTATAAAATATTAAACCTCAAATCAAATACTTTATCAATATATTAAAACTTGTTTAGCAATACACAGTTACATAATGAAAGCTGCATAAATCTGCAACAACCATTTGTGAATTTTTTTTTTTAAAAAAAGGCCAAATACAAACAGCTTATGTCTGATGACTAGAGACCGGAAAAATTCGCGGTTTCAATGACCTCTAGGATAGACTCCATGATACTCTATGTACTAGGACAAATTGCACCTGCTCATTGGATACTGACTCGTGGCGTCAACTGGGATGCTTGTGATTTGTTTGTTACGTCTTTTGTTGAAGGTTTTTCATTGGCTTAGAGTCCTTCAGATAAACGGTGGTCCAATCGCTGACTCAGCTTAAAGGTGTACGAGTTTGGAGTCTAGCCTATCGCGAAATGAACCCGCGAATTTTTCCGGTCTCTACTGATGGCCAATAAGCTTGGTTCAGTAAACTGTGGTGATGTCTGAGGGGGGAGGGGGGGAGGGGGGAGGGGGGAGGCGCGGCGAGAAAGTAGATCTGTCTCGTCAGCGGCGCGCAGTCAGCAGAGCCGTCGGGCCGACGTGAGCCTGGAGCGGACAGCCGGGACTAGCCGCCCCCGGCTCCCCGCCCCCGGCTCCCCGCCCCCGGCTCACTGCTCGGCGGCGACCGCTGTGTTTCAGCTCGCCCAACACCGCGTGGGAGTGCTTGGTCTGCACCTCCAGCTACACAAGTTATTCCGGACAAATCCCGGCCTGGCCTCTCCTCCTCCTCCTAGAACTGAACCCGTGAGGGTGTACTAGCAGCACTACTTTGTTGTCCTTATCAACCAAGCACGCGATGGATGGTACATGCTTGGCTGATCAGGCCTTTGTTGGTAGCTTTCGCCTGGTTGAATGGTGTTGACACACCATTCCATTGGCCGTATCCAGAATAACTTATCCATCCGGTTACACCGCCGTGCCTGCAGCCCAGATAAGCTTCGTCAAATCGAATTAAAACACGTATACATTCGTTTGTTGCGTCCACGCATAAAAAACGGCGGTGGTTGTTAAAATAAACTTTGCTGGTCGAACCGTGTGCAATCTCTCGCCCGTCCCCGCGGCAGGACGGTTGCCTGTTGTCGTGGCAACGTACCAGGGCACTGATCCCACTGCCATCTGGAGTCTCTTTTCTTTACCAGCTTGTCTTTCCCATGAAACCATTCCCGACTTCTGCCTCGCTGCAGCTCTGTTCCTTCACCTGCTTTCGTGTTTCTTCCTTTTCTTTCTTGATCCAACACTTTGTCTTCTGTCGGGTAATATTGTCAAATCCAGACATCACAAACACTTTAAAAAACTCCTTTAGCTATACACTGCGACACATTTCTACCTGAGGTGTAACAAAAAAAAAACGAAACGCGTGTGTGTTGCAGCAGGCTACTAATCTAAAAAATAGCCATCATGTAGAAATATAGTGGCTTCTGTCCGTCTATCTGCCTGTCTGTGAAATTGTGCGCACGGATATAAATGTAATACCTGGAAATAATATAACACTATCAGATTAAGTTTCTTTACTAACATAATTGTTATTACTACGGTCGAGTCGTTTGTTTAAATAATGTACTTACAGTAATTAAAATTAACACAAAAACAGAAGAATTTTTATAAAAAAATGCAGAAACTGTTATTTTAGAAATGAGTAACAATATTGTGCCAAGAACGGTCATGATATTTACTCCACCGAAGATAACATCAGATTATCTTGTAGCTTTATAGAAAATAATCATATTATAGATTATGTATGTTTACTTAAAGACTACTCTGGATATAATCCTTTTTATAAGGTTTGCAAGAGTAGTTTATTTATATTTATTGCACACATGATTATATTTTTAACACACATATATATATATATATTATATAATATAATACAGTTTATATTATATAATAATTCATATCCTTTTAGCTTGCTTATACAGGTTTCCAGGGCGTTATTCTGTCATAATTCTTATTCTTATTTTCAAAGAGAGATCTGGTGTATATTTTTAATTCTCTTATTTTTAATTAATTCTTTTCAGTTCATTTATCTAATTTGATATAATATTCCGGCTGTTCGATTACACTATACACAAGAAGAACAGCCAAAGAAACTTGTGTAGGAGATTCAAAGAGTTATTTTATTTTTCTGTAGTAAGTTATTCCGTATCGGAAAGCAGATCTTCCATCAGAGATTGTTCGTGCATCCAACTATCGAAACGCTCCAGTCTCTTGGATACTTCAAAGGTGTAATTTCTCCATATGTCATAAGTCTTCTTATCTCTCACAATTTGATTAATATCCTTAATATCAACATCATCCATAGCCATCTTCCTTGTGTACTTGTTTCGTATGTCTTCTATTTTAACGCAATCATTTAGAACATGCTCTACTGTGTCTTCTTCCATGCACACAGGGCACATAGGGCTTTCCACTAAGTTAAAAGAGTTTAATTTGTGTTTAAAATTCCCGTGACCTGTTAGGAATTGTGAAGTGTAGTGGTCAGTACTTATCCATGAAAATTTCATCCGTTCTTCTATTGAAGGGAATATATTGTGTGTATGCCTTCCCTTGTCAGAGTTTCGCCACCTTTCTTGCCAGATTTCAATATTTTCTATGTGAATTCTGCGATATTTTGAAGCAGTGTATTCCTTGTTCATCTTTAATATCACAACTTTTGCTCTTTCTTGTATTAGTAGGTCTATAGGTAAGGCTCCAGCGATAACCTGCAGTGCTTCTAAAGACGTAGTTCTGTAGCTTTTTGTTACAGCAATTAGAGCTGTTCGTTGGGATGAGTTTAACCTTCTTCTTACATGTGAATTGCGTAGTAGTTCATACCAGACTGAGCAAGCATAGGTAAGTATGCCCAGGTATACTCCATTGTACAGTGTTGTCATAGTATTAGTGCTCAATCCTACATTTGTAGGTTTATGACTCCTTATTTTTTGCATTAACAGTAGGGCCTTTTGTGATGCTTCTTGTATGTGTTCTTGGTATCCTGTTCCCGTTGTGATTTGTACCCCTAGATACTTAACTTTTTGTTTTATCTTCACTATTCGTTCTTGAAATCTTATTAAAGGTGGTCTGTCTTTATGTAATTTTCCCTTTAGTAATACGCCTTCAGTTTTTTCAGATGATATAAGAAGTCGGACACTGCTTGCCCAGGTGTTGATAGAGCGTAGAATAATTTCTGCTGTCTGCTCTAATTCGTAGCGTGAAGTAGCGGGTATAATGAGCAAGCCATCATCTGCATAGCCATATATAATGTTATTTACTGGTAACTCAATTTTCAGAAGCTCATCAAATATTATATTCCATAGTAGCGGACCAAGGACTGAACCCTGAGGACAGCCCATGGAGAGCTTCTTTTCCACAACTATGTGGCCCAATCGACATTCACACTTTCTATCTTGCAGAAAGCCCCTTATGGCGGCATACAGGTTCTTAGGTGTGTTAAGATTCTTTAAGCGCCATAATACTTGAGGCCACCAAGCGTGGTCGAATGCTCCTGCTATATCTATCGTCACTCCAAGCACATATTTTTCTTGTAGGTTTTTAATATATTGATTTACATCGTATAGCACTTTTTCTGTACTATACCCTCTTCTGAAGCCATACTGCTGTTTATCTATTCCCTGTATTACTTCCAAATAAGCTGTTAGTCTTGCATTAATGAGCCGCTCATAAATTTTTCCCATGTTAGGCAGCATAGTTAAAGGCCGGTATGACTTAGTTAATTTCGGGTCCTTAGCATTTCCCTTGTATATGATTTTGAGAACTCCTTCCTTCCATATTTTTGGAAATGTTCCTGAAGATAAGCATAAATTATACAGATGTAACAGTACTTCCTTGATTCGAGGGTAAGCTCGCCAAATTAACTCAGTTGTTATATTATCTTTACCTGGTGCTTTTCGTGGTTTTAACTCTTTAATGATCTTGTCAAGCTCTTGGATGGTGAAAGAAACTGTGTCTTCTGTATCAGGCAGTTCTTTCATCGCTTCTCTCTTCATCTTTTGAATATTCGTATCTTCATCTGGGTTGTCATTAGGTAGTAAATCATGTAGAATAGTTTCCAAATTTTCTGTAATGTCAGTAATTTGTCTATTTGCCATCATCATCCCAGGGATTTCAAAAGAACTTCGTACTTTGCCAGCCATCACCTTGTACACATATCCCCAAGGGTCCATATTCCCCTTGTTAAGGACAAGTTTTTCCCAGTATACCTTCTTCTTTAATAAAATATCTTTCTTATATTTCTTTCTCCTTATTCTGTACTGTTGTAAAATTAAAAGTTTATAAAATCCATTTGCCGCTCTCTTCATGATTCTTCTTAGTCTTTCCAGATCTCTTCTAGTTTCTTCTAATTCAACATCCCACCAGGGATTTCCAGGAATAATTTTCGTTTGTTTCCTAAAGCATTTCTCACAGATATTCTGTAATATAATTGTTAATCTCATGGCGAGTGCTTCTGCGGAGTTATATACATCTTCTTCATGTGATAATTCATTTATTTTGCTTGTTATTAATTCATCAAACTTCTTCCAATCCGCGTTCTTATGTATGTACCGTGGACTTATTATTATGGGAGGCATCTCAGTTCTTTGCAATTGGATTTCATAAGTCATCAATCTGTGGTCACTTGAACTGTCCAGATGAATCTTCCATTCATTGACTCTTTCTTTCATGTTGTTATCAGTCAATGTCACATCAATGAAAGTCTCAGTATTAGTTGCTGGTGATAGATATGTTCCTGTTAATGGATCATCATTAATAACATATAGATCTCTTTCCATGATAAAATCGTTCATGATCTCACCTTTTTCGTCATTCACTGGTGAATTCCAAAAAGAAGATTTTGCATTTGTGTCTGCACCAATTATTATATTTTCATGTCCAATTGTATCCAATATTGAATTAAGCTTATCAATATGTACTTCAATAGGATCTGAGAATTGAAAATAGGATGAGATAACGTATATTTTCATCATCCTCATCTGCATGATCATGCAAACATGATGTTCATTAGAAATGCCGGAGAGTAACATCGTAGTTAGAGTTTCATTTCTAATCCAAATTGCCGATTTCGGATTATCTCCTATTGCATATATTAAACCATGGATTCCTGCAACTTGCCCACGTAATACATAGGGTTCTTGTAATAAGATCACATCAAGCTTCATTTTTTCTGCAATCTTATTTAATTCAGCACTGACAACAGCTGAACGTTGTGCGTTTAGTTGCCCTATTTTTATGTTATTTTCATATTTCACCATAATTAGTTCTTTCTATTTCTCTTTCGTAAGCTCTCTTATAGGCAGGGCAATCAGTGCTATCTACCCTATGCTCGTGTGGTTTATTCTCTCGTCTGCAATTTGCACACTTATTTCCTTCATTTTTCTTACTACATTCTGTATACTTATGCCCATCAAGTCCACATATAGAGCAGATAGTTTTGCTTTTACATTTATGTGCGGGGTGTCCGTAATTCTGACAGTTGAAACATCTAGTTATTGACACAAAATCCCTAATTTTACATGCAGAAAAACCAATATACATATGTGTTCTGCTTAGCAAGATATTCCTTATTTTAGGTGTGCATTCAATGACAAGGTGCACTGTTTCTTTATTATCCTTTCTGCCGCGTCTTGTTCGCACCATGAAACCAGCTCTGAACTCCTCCAGTGAGACTTCATCTGCGCTCAGATTCTGAGCAAATATTGTGCCAGCTATATCAGGGTTATCGAACTCCCTAGGCACGTCGTACATAATAACTTTCGGGCCCTGCTTTGTAGGGCGCTCAGTACGTAGTCCTAGTTTAGATATTTTCTCATCTTTTTGCAGTTTTTCAATCGTGCTGGAGTCTTGTGCTTCGATTATAATTCCTCCTTTCGAAATTTTCCTTATTCCTTTGAATTTCAGCCCATTCTTTATTGGATCAATGTTCTTTAAGATCTCTCTTTTGGTGGTGTCACTTGTTTGAGTTTCGTCACTTGGCAGGACAATCAGCAACTCCTTCTTCTGTTTAGGTATGATCTGTTGACGAGTAGTCCCTCCAATTTCAGCTGCACTTGTTACTTCCGCATACGTCTTCCTTATCACAGGGCCTTTACTTAATTCTATCCCCTTTATCACTCCGTTAAGCCGGGAATTGTCTATCAGAACCTTATCTAATAGGCCTTTTAGCTGTGTTACTCTGGGCAGAATATAGTTTGTAGATGCTTTGTTAACCTTAGATATCTCTGTGGTCGTGTAGGTGGTTAGCTCAATTATTAATTTTTCAGCACATGAAAGCACCTCCTGTTCATCCCATTTAGGGTTTATCACAAACTCTTCAGTCGATTCTTCCTTCTCAGCCGTAGTTTTGTCTTTCCTGAAGATTTCCCTTATCATCATTTTAACTATAGTAGGGTCTTGTTCACATATTATGGGACCAACAGATAGCAGCCATTTTCTTTCAGTTAAATTTGGTACTGGTTCCTTAGCCCAGTTTACTTTCTTATCCAGCAATTTGTCAACCAGTATGGTCACTCTCTTCAAGTCCAATCCTCTGTCCTTAGTGTAATCCGTCAAAAGGGTTTTCCTTTCGGACCAGTCTCCTTCTATTGGATGTTTAACTGCCTCTTGCAAATCTTCATGCCAATGCTTTCGATCCATCGTAGAACCAGCGGGCTCACACTGTCTAATCAGTACTATTGACTGTCTGGCATGCGTTAAAGCAGGAGGCTATCACCCCAAGCCAGCTGCCCTCTTAGCCGCTGTTGGTCTTATAGCAGCACACAGAAAAAAAAAAAACCCGGCTGACTGATAGCCAACAGTCGTTGCCACCCACGGACCAACTTTGAGGTGGGGCAGTGCCCGATACCCTTTAACCTCTCTCCAAGAAAATTTCAATTCCAATTCCAATTCAATGCTCCCATTCACACCAAATCAGCAAAACAGAACGCAGTTGATTATGCAAACCTTTGCGTAAACAACCACGAACGCCCACTCAAGACAAGGTGCAAAATGGGGGGTTTAGCTCGAGGTATAGAGTATGAGCCCAGTGGGAGATACCCCGAGAAAACATCAGTTATAAACCTCAGGGGCAACATAATAAGCTGCTGATATGAAACAAGGCATACCTAGAGACCGGAAAAATTCGCGAATTCATTTCGCGATAGGCTAAAATATAAATAGTTATACCTCAGAGCTGCCTCTGCTATTGGCTCACAACTCACCTGGATGACTCTGGCCCAATGAGAAATACCCTACCAAAGCTTTATACGAATCACAGGCTGCTACGTTGGAACGTCTCACAAGACAGCAGCCAATGAGTGGGTGACATTTTACCGAGTGTACGTAGAACTATGGAGTTCATCCTGGAGGTCATTGAACACGGGAATTTCTCCGGTCCCTAGGCACACCGGCCGTGTAGCCAAGAAGTTGCTAAGAGCCGGGGTGGCGCAGGCTCGGAACAGAAGGCCGACAGCCTCTGGAGGAAGCCCTGGGAGGGTGACGAGGGAGAGGGGTGAGGGGGGATGGTCGTGGCCGACACGAGTTGTGCATTTCGCGGACACGGGCGCCGTCGTCCAGGAGCCAGCGGCGTGAGACGGGAGCCTGTGTCCTCCGGGCTGACCTCTGCGGCGACAACCCCCGCTGACCCCGGCCATCGCAGCTTCTCTCTTCCCCCGAGTTCCCGTGGTTCCTCCCGCTACTGCCTGCACGCCTCAGGGGACGCACCACACGCCGAAATACACTAGTCATTGCAGGACTGCCACAAAGGTTGGGTTAGGTTAGACTAGGTTAGGTCAGGTTAGGTTAGACTAGGTTAAGTGAGGTTAGGATAGGCTAGGTTAGACTAGGTTAGGTTATGTTAGGTTAGGCTAGGCTAGGATAGGCTAGGTTAAGTTAGGTTAGGTTATATTACGCTAGGTTAGGTTAGGTTAGGTAAGGTTAGGTTTGATTATGGTATTTCGGCGTTTAGGTACAGTTAAGAAACACACACAAATTCATTCAGTTGTTATTTCGGCGTTGTGGTACACAGCAGTTTTCTAGCTGTCGGCGTTGTGGTCAATTTTGACATTCGGCGTTATGGTATTTCGGCGTTGTGGTAACGACCCCACGCCTCACTGTCGTCTCTGGCCCAACCAGAAGGAAGCTCGTAATTGACTTTAAAGTTTGTACCGAACAGACAAGATGGCGAGTTAAATAAACACGTGTTTAATAAAAGAAAGGTCGCGGCCGACAATTTTATGGCCATGAGCTGTGAAGTATGTAGCTATTTTAAAGTATATAGCTTTTCCATCGGGGTCCACTCTGCACATATTCGGCCTGGGTTATAAACACGCAGGGCACAATAACGCAACGCAAGTAGACCTGAATTTCTTGCCACTTGGCCTGAGTTTTCGACGACCATGTTTGAACAGCCGTGTTCTGAAAACTTCTAAAGACGCAGACGTCGTCTGCACAGATCCCACGATGTTATGTTTTATTGTATGATCACATCATATAATAATTACACCATACCACATTTTGACAGGTATCTTAACGAATAATCTTAGATATCATAATTCTTATCCTTTTTTAATTTTTTTTTTGTAAAATGACTTCGAATCATCGAATTTACCTGCATTCGCTATGTTCGATTATCGTGCTCATTTTTTTTCTTCGTTTGATTGAACGTAGTTCTTTATATTCTATCACTTTGATTTAAAATTAAAAAAAAAAAAAAAAAACAAGTTTTATTATTTATTGTTACTGTGAAGAAAAAAAAAGGTAATGTATCAATGTATATATTGTATCAATGTATCGATCAACACATCGATTATTTTCATTCTATATTTTATGAGTGCAGAATTGTTCTCTGCAAACCACCCATGAGTACACATGAGAACCCTAGATGTCCATCAAGTTCTGTCCCTGCCCGAACACGCCCGAATATTCACCTTCGGCCAACCTCGGGATTTGTTTTATTTTTGCGCAGGAAAAAAATGAATTCAAATATAAAAAGTGGTCGGTTAGGTTAGCTACATTAAAACACTTTAAAACACTATGGACGGTTAGTTAGGTTAGTATAGCTACATTAAAATAAACAGAGAAATATAAATATGTATATAAATAAACCCGAGGTTGGCCGAAGGTGAATATTCGGGCGTGTTCGGGCAGGGACATAACTTGATGGACATCTGAGGCTTCCCGAGTACACACAGTCCCTAGGTCTGACCGCGTGGACAGGGGGGTTAGGAGGGGGAAGGTACTAGTTTAGCTTCGTCAACGCGCCGCGACCGTATCTGCAACCTATAATACAGGCTGAGGCAAGCTGCGTGACGCAAGCGGCTCATGTCGGCCGCGCAGTTGCGAAAGCGCTGAGAGGCAGGAAGCCAGTGGGACTCAGAGGCGCAGCTTGGTCAGCTGTTTCAGAACTGCCAGAGGGAGCACCGTGTACCGTCCACTGTCCACTGTCCACTGTCCACTGTCCACTGGACAGTGCGTTCCTGCATGCAGGGCCCACAGAAGATCAAACAACACTACAATAATGATATTATCTTTGAAAGATTTGTGCAATGGGAGTGCACGACTTGATGTAAGCTTCTGGACATTCGTCATTGCTTAGAAATGGCGTATGTCCAAAAGCTTACATCAAGTCACTACAATAATGTACTGTTCCAAAGTTATGACATAAAATATCTTCTTAACCGCAATCAATCCTATTTGATGGATTTTGATACCTGGTCAGCAAATTTGATTTTTAAAAATCCCAAACAAAAGTGATAAGAAATTTTCTCTGAACTCCAATTCGTTTATGTATCTTTCTTAACTTTTTTTTTAATTTTAGAAACAAGTCAATGTAGGCCTATATCTGTGAAAGGTTTTTTTTTTCCTTCACCAGATACAGGTTTGTCCAACTAGACAAAAAATTTACCAAAACATTTAAAAAGAAAAACAAATGGGTGCGTGTACTTATGTACGCGCGTGAGAAGTTATACTTCTTTGGCATCATTAAAAAAATAGTTTTTAATTGCATGCAAATAATTAATTACAATAAAATAATAAAAGGGCTGGAAAAAGATAGTCAACACAGTCAATAAAGTTCAGTTTAAATTTGAAAAATTAAATAAATAAAATTTAGAGAATAATAAATATATATGACATACTTTGTACTAAATATTATAAGATTCTCAATTTTAAATATTTGTTATTGATTATTTAATATTTTAAAAGAAAATAAATAAATTTAATAATAAATTCAAAAATTTAATTTAAGTTTATTCATTTTAAATATTTATTATTTTCTTAATTTTATATTCACTTTTCATTATTATCAAAAAAATTTCATTAAATTGTTCATTTATTTTTATAAATATTATTTATTCAATTTAATAATAAATATTCAAAATTAATATTTTAATTTGATGTTAGATTTTAATTTTTATCACAAATTTTTTATTAAATGTTTTATTAAATTTATTTCTTTATTTTGTAAATATTAAATAACCTATGATAAATATTTAACAGTAATAATTTAATAATATTTCGTATTAATTATATTTAAAAAAATATTTTAATTTATATCATTTATATCAATAAATAATACATACGGATAGTTAACCTCAATTATATTGGAGCACTTGAAAAAGTATAAAGGCACAATTTGTTTGACTAATATTTACGAATAGTAAATAATATTAATTAAAATGTTCAATTTAAATCACTACTGAATATAATTTATCAGCACATATATAATTCGCACTTGTATGAAACTAAAACACGTGTTGTGAATGTAGAAACTAGAAACATGTGGATAAATATTATAAATATGAAAACAGTGATCAGAGGCGATGAGCGTGCCAACATGCGCGACTAATAGAGGTTCTATTTCTATTTTATTGTTAGCTTTTTTTCGAGATTTAATGAGCGCTTTAGCGGCCAGCTTCAACCTGTTAATTTTGTGTTACAGTGATGCGCGCGCATCTTAAAATTTCACTCTCATTATTTTTTTTTTTCATAACGCACCTAAAGAAGTATACCTACCTTCAAAAAAAATCCGTTCGGAAAGTTTTGTCGCGTCTCCGAATTTTTATCGAGTTTGATTTTAGTATCACAGAAGTATCGAACGTCATCGGTTAGGAAAATTATTTCGTTGGCGTCGCGTCCGTCGCGTCGCTCCGGACGATTTTTTTTTTTTTTAAATTCCAGGAGTAGATACTCGCAACTCTTCGTTTTCGCGAACTCTGGGATTAGCTGGGATGCACACGTGTGCTGTTGCGAGGATGCTAGAGACGGGACCGGCCGATCAGGGCAAGGTAGCGCCGTCAGGTCGTTACCACCACGCCGAACGTACAATAACTCCGAATACCATAACGCCGAATGTCAAATTGACCGCAACGCCGACAGCTAGAAAACTGCTGTGTACCACAACGCCGAAATACAGTAACGCCGAAAAATGTTGCTGCGGGGAGGGGGGGGGGATACACAGGAGCAAAATGAAAAACAACTTAATGAATTTGTATGCTAACCTTACCTAACCTAACCTTGTGGCAGTCCTGCAATGACAATTTTTCGGCGTTAATGTACGTTCGGCGTTGTGATATTTCGGCGTTGTGGTGCGTTCCCTTTCGACACGTCCCCAGAGCCTCGCCCGCGTGAAGTGTCGAGACCATCTTCGGGAGTCACGTCGACCTTGAAGACCTTGCCAGGCCGGGACTGTGCAGGTTCCTCTAGCGGGTATGACCCGGCGAGCGAGTGAAGTGAAGTGAAGTGAAGTGAAGTGAAGTGACGAGGGTGAGTGACCTTAGTCGAGCGATAAGCGAGCGAGAAGCGACAAGCCTCGTGTACTGTTATGTAGCGCGCGTATTCATTCCCTCTTCTGCTGTGAGTTAGTTCCTTGCTTTCGAGCCATCCAGGGTATCTACACTCGTAGAACTATAAGTCCAGCCTGTCGTTTAACTGATAAGTCCAAACTTATTTGTGGGGTTGCGTCTTATCACCTTTCGTATTCTTGCTATGACTATGAGGAAAATAATTACGTCACGGTAGAGACCAATTTGGGACAGTCCTTCACTAACAACATGCTGAAGAGCGGAAAATAACTGGTATCACAATTACATATTGTAAATAAATGAAGTTTTGTGATTCACGATCTGGTAACATTGATTAAATCCTCACTACGAGCTCATTCGACAGGGATCGTGGCAGTGAGTGTTCCGGCGAGGTAACTGCAGGAGTCTTCACACGCTGGAAACATGGCGGACGTCGCCAGGAGCGGCTGTGTTCTCTCGGGGTGCTCCCGTCTCGGTACCTTATCCAGGTTATCTCTTCTGACTTCTGATCTGTGTGAGCCTTCGGAGACTTAGCAGTTGATGTGATGCAACGAGTAACAAAAATATCATTTAATACTGAGATGTTTATTTTCCAACCGTTTGCCATTTGGACATCGATGAAAATTGTAAAATGGAGTTTCTGAAATAAAATAACGAAAAGTTTTCGTAGCCGTAACGTAGGCGTCACCACAACATACATATGTCCTGCCATCTTTTGGCACGAAGTGAAAACAACGCCAGCATCTCTCCGAGTACAGTCTGAGCTATCCACAAGGGCGTACGCAAGGGGATAGATCTGATGATTATATCCCCCCCCCCCCCAAAAAAAAATGGAATTCTGCGTACGGTTATGTATATTACTTGTGATTTATAACCTATGACGTTATAACTCCTGGGTGTTATAGGCCAGCCAATGAAACTGGGCATGGAACCTAACGTAACAATATGCACTTGGCTGCCCGCGCATTAGCGTCTGTCGTCGAATACACTAGTGACCAATACCAGACAGCCCTATACTAGCAACATAGGCAACACAACCTAGCGACAAGAGGCATGACTAAAAAAATAATACTTTACAGATAAATTGTTAATCATGGCTTATATTTTCTGGTGTAAACACGATTATTCTTATTTCTAGGAAATTGGAAACACTGGACGTTTATTTGCTTCCCCCCCCCCTCCCCGGTCAATGTATCAAAAATGTTCTCTAAGAGAAATAAACGTCGTAATGTTGGTACATCATCCATACTGGGCATACCGTCTGCCATCTACGGGACCGACGCAATAAAAAAGGCAGGGTTTCACGGGAAGCCATCTTTTCACAGACGAGAGAGCAAAACGTCCGATCGTGCATCTTCGGCTTTTTTTTTGTTCATTGTAAAAGGTTGGGTTAGCTACATTATAAATACTTTATAACATTGTGGACGGTTGATTTAGTTAGGATAGCTACATTAAAGATACTGTGAAATCATGTAAACGGTTTCCTAGCGCTGGATAGCTACATATTAAAAAGTTATTTGCTAAGCAACCATAAAATGATTTTACAGTATTTTTAACGTAGCTATACTTACCTAATATAACCAACCATCCACATTGTTTTAAAGTATTTATAATTTAGCTAACCTACTGAATAATTATTTTAATTACTTCTTGCTAATTTTAAGAATGACATCTTATAAGTTAAACCCGCGCATTTGGGGAATAAATGTCCGCGAATTTCCCCCCCCCCCCCCCCAAATAAATACACCTGTTGTGGTACGGAAAAAAAGAAAGGCGAGCATGAGCTTCGGGGAACTTCGGGTGCGGCTCTCTCGCCTGTGCAATGAAGGCTTGCCGCGAAGTGCGCACCGCCGCCGCCAGGCGAGGCAGCACGCGGGGCAGATGGACGCCCCCCCCCCCCCCCGCGGGCTAATGGCGCCGGCTGCAGGTGGACGCTCCCCTCCCCTCCCCACCCACACTCCCGCGCTGCTGCCAACCTCGCCGCCTTCTCACCAGGCCCGCGCCGCCTCACCCACCTTCTCCCGTCATTACTGTTTCAACTGATCTTTTTTTTTAATTTTAACTCAATTCCTCCCTTGCCTTCGTTGTTCTGCCACAAATATCTTCAACACATCTGCACTTAGGGTAATATCGTGGGTGTTGAAAATGCGCGCAAGTATTCGTGACTTTCATCACATGCACTCTTTTTTTTTTAGCACCCGTTGTGCATATCTGTTGAAAATACTTGTGTCAGAACAACAAATTCAAAGGAGGTATAGAGTTAAAATTGTAGAAATATCCCTTAGAAAAGTAACGGAAAAAAAAGAGAGAAAAAAAAACCTTTAGAATGTACTGTGATGTCGGCCTGGTGACAGTTGGAATTATTTCTGTTCAAGGACGACAGATGCTACCCGCTATGGAGTTTCTAGCTTTATAAACATAAATATTTGTATATTAAAAGATAACACCTTGCCCTTATTCGAGGAATGTTAAAATAGTTTGTCAAAGCTTCAAAACATTTTGCGCCTGCTGTACCTAAGTATTGAGCTTTTTGTCCATGCTTTGATGTAAGGTGAGCGAAGCGACATTATTAAAATTGCAAACAACCACTTAGCTTTGCTGCTAGTATTTTAACTACCAGCTTCTCACTAAGAGTATGTGTGCTTTCAAATTCCTTTAAGAATAATTTCAAAAGGCAATAATGTTTTGTGTGGTCCTATTTTATGTCCAATTTATGATGTATTTTGCATTTTCGTGATTATTATTTTTAAAGTAACAAAACTCACAGAATTACTGCATCGCCATTTTAGTTTCAACCTTGACTCTAAAACAAGCTTGTAACTTCTTATTTTGAAGTGGTAAGTGAACAGAATCGGACTCAGAGGCGGATCCAATGTTTGGGGGTTGTGAAGACCTCCTCCCCCAATTTTTTCCTGATCGTAACTTACCGTTCACTGAATGAAATGACGTTTTCTGGAGAGAACTGAAAAAAAAAACGTGATAAGAGCCACTATCTCCGTCACTGGGATGGTGATAATTTATATTTCTTACTAATATTACTTCTTTTGAGTAATAGGTACTTTTACAGCAATTCCGTCAAAACATGTTAGCAATGGTTCGGAATTTTATAAGAATGAACACCAGGCGATATCCTGCAACATTAACATTCAAACAAGTGATGGTGTCACGAGTATAGAACAGGAGCTACATTCCAGCCAATCTGAACTTACATTGAGTTTGTCTTCTGACAGTCATTACTGTCAACATCGATTCAAAAATGAACTTATGTAAACATAACCTGTCAACGCCACTCCCAACTGACAATGATTTAGGAAAAGTAGTTTCACAATTTTATGACCTTACGACTGAAAGAAAACACTCAGCAAGACTATTGAAAACTGTTCAGTTTAGGTAAAATCGTAACTAAACAGCCTAATTCCAATTCCAATACCATAACATACTTACTGATTTTTAAATATTTTTTGGGTAATTTGATTATTTAATAACTAATTCTTTAATCGTATAGCAATAAGCATTTCTTCAATATAAATTCAACGGCATATCTATAAATAGTATAAAACAAAGTCGCTGTCTGTTTCTCCGCTTACTTCATCTAAATCACGCAACGGATTTCGATACGGTTTTCACTAATGGAAAGAGCGTTAAACGAGAAAGGTTTGTATATATAATTTAGTAGATATTTTGTAAAAAAAAAAAGTCTGAACTTTGACGGTGGTTTGTCAATGAAGCAGTGCATCGCCCTATAGCAACGAACGGTTAGTAAAGATATCACGATTTCTTATTTTGTTTATTTATTCACTGTATAAATAGTATTTAAAAACGTCGTCGCATATTTATTGTCCCTGGTGTACATAATCCGAGTATTTGCTATTTTTTAGTAGGTAGTTAAGCTGAGTTTATGTTTTTTTCTTCTTTTTATTGAATTACGTAATGAATTTATTCAAATATCATTTTATTGATTTACGAGAGGTAATGTTGATTATTTGTGGCTTTAAGTCCATTTTTTTTTATTTCTTAAAATAAAACTTTTTTTTTTTTATAATTTTTAAGCTATTAATTTTTTCAACGTATTTATGACTCGAAGAAGTCGTCCGAATATAGGTCGTAGTCCGGAGATGCAATCAGAAAACCTTTACGTCTTAGTGAAGAAACCAAAAAAGAAAAGTAAATCTGGTTGTCTAATAGAATATAAAGTAATTCTATTAGAATAAATATGGAAAATTCTGTTGAACGATTGAATGTGAAGTTCATGTAAGTCGTGACATGGTTGGATATAGATCTCAGAAGGAGATTAATTTGTGAATAAATAAACTGAATTCTGCAATTAATTAAGATTCTTATCTATATTCTATAAATAGTATAAAACAAAGTCTGTCTGTTCGCTTACATCTTATAAACTACATAATTAATTTTAATGCCGTTTTAACAATAATTTAAATAGCTTCTTCCAGAAGGTTTATGTGTGTAAATTAAATACTGCTTGAAATAATAATACTCAATTTTAAAAAAATGTAGAGAAATCTCTGTGTTTTATAATGAAGTAACAAAAGACACTTGATGCTTATAGCCTATGTACAGACTTACTACTCTAAACGAGACACATTAATAAATGGCATTTTTAGTGTTATTCATGCTAAAGTCTTCTGAATTTTTTTGAAATTCTGTCAAGGAGAAAGTACGAGAGCATTAAAATACGAGTTTTTTGGACAACTTCAAAATATGAATAACGTATTGCTTAAGTTGCTTTATTTCACGCATGGTAAATAAATATATGGAAATTATATTATTCAATACTAAATATGTTTCATTTACTTTACAGTGGTGTCTGTATAGCTCTGTATTCTATAAATAACCTATATTTTGAAGAATGAAGTAAGTTTTAAATTCCTTGCATTACGTGCGCACTCAGCGATGTGACACAATAGTCGCATGTCCTACAGTACGCAAAGGTGGCCGGAACTGGCACACTTACTGGCCGGGATGCCCAGCTCCTAGCGCAGGCGGCTCACCGGCTTGCGGTGCGAGGGTTCTGGGTTCGAGGGGTGTTCATTTACAAACAGAGATTTCATTGATAAGATATGATAAAGATTCTAATAAGGAAAACTTACTATATGGCGGTTGGCGCAAGATGTAGGTCACACATCACATTAAAAAACCTGATCGGCGCAGTTGCCCTAAGACCGCCCCGGCGCAGTTGCCCTAAGGCCTCAGAGGCGCAGTTGCCCTAAGGCCGCAACTGGCGCAGTTGCCGTAAGACTGTTACTGGCGCAGTTGCCCTAAGGGTGCACTGACGCAATTGCCCTAAAGCTGCTACTGGCGCAGTTGCCCTAAGGCCACAACTGGCACAGTTGCCCTAAGGCTGTTACTGGCGCAGTTGCCCTAAGGCGGCACTGACGTAGTTGCCCTAAAGCCGTTACTGGCGTAGTTTCCCTAAGGCTGTTACTGGCGCAGTTGCCCTAAAGCCATTACTGGCGCAGTTGCCTTAAGGCCGCAACTGGCGCAGTTGCCTAAGGCCGCAACTGGCGCAGTTGCCCTAAGGCCGCAACTGGTGCAGTTGCCCTAAGACTGTTACTGGCGCAGTTGCCCTAAGGCTGTTACTGGCGCAGTTGCCCTAAGGCGGCACTGACGCAGTTGCCCTAAAGCCGACGCAGTTGCCCTAAAGCCGTTACTGGCGCAGTTACCCTAACGCCGTAACTGGCGCAGTTGCCCTATGGCTGTTACAAGCGCAGTTGCCCTAAGGCGGCGCTGACGCAGTTGCCATAAAGCCTCACCGGCGCAATTGCCCTAAGCGCCATCTTCGCTGCGAAGATTTCTGGGTAGCAATCCCGTGTTGGGCATGTAAGAAAGCGTAAAAGGTTTGTAATAGTTAAGTTTAGCTTGTAAGCGTAAATAAACAATAACATATTTGGGTTCATTGTAGCGTAGGGAAAGCTTGTGAACTACACTTCTCGGTCGCATCCATGCGTAATGAAGTATGTTTAAAGGTGTCAAACCGGACTAGTAGCGAATAAAAGAACGAGAGCGGCTTTGGGGTGGTTTTTTGTTTGACTGCGAGAGGGTAATCTCCCGTGAGTAATCTCCGTCCCCCCCTCAGTGCAGGGGAGGAGGGGAGGAGGGGAGGGGAGGGGGAAGAAGCCACCGCCGTGGACGTGTGCCGTTCGCGCCTGCGCAGTTGGCAGCGGCTACCTGCAGATCAGCCGAGCGCGCCCGAGCGGTCAGCGCCGAGCCGAGCCGAAGACATCCCCACCTTATCGCGCGCTTCGCTTGCCGGCCGCTCCTGCCGCCGAGACGCGGCGCGCCAGTCGCTCTTTTCGCGGAGATCAAGTAGCAGCGGTCAGTTGGAGGAGGGGCGCAGCGGCTGCGAGACGTGTTGAGTGCCGTCGTCTGTCATGTGCGTGCGTCTCGTAGCGTCTCTGCGCCGGTGCTGTTGACTCGCTGTCCCGGCGGAGCTGGGATGCTGTGGAAAGGTAGGCCTTTTTTTTTAACGATCTTGACTACACTGTGATTTTTCTTTTTGACAATTGTGCTTAAATCGGACGCTAAAAATATTTAACCCTCAACCGCCGACATGAAAATGTTCTCTAAAACACCGTCATGCCAATTTATTTGCGGTCCACCGTCTGTATCGTCGACTTCGTTCTTTTTCGTCAAATGTACCCTTTTTTCTTCGTAAAAAAACAATTCGAATCGTTTCGTTAAGTGTTCGGGTTGAAGGTATTTTTTGAAGTGTGTGTCTTGATATGTGACATCCGGGAGGCGGTTATCAATCTCGCCTTCACCGCACTGATAGTGATGCTGTTCGCTTGTCGCGAACGCGTTATCTCGAACACGCAGGAGGGAGCGTGCGTGAGTTGGCTAGCGTCGAAACAAACTGCACCCGCTCCAGCATATTTCCAACAATGCACTGATGACGGTTCTAGCAATTAATTATGTTTGGCGCCGCGTTGCATATATATCTGTCGCGTTTTCCGCTATAAGCCTTAGGTAGCGATGCTTAATATAATTATTTTTTCACGAGGTTTGCAATCTGGTTTTAATTAGAACGTAATCGGATGTCCGAGAGTTGCGCGGGAGATGTTTTTTTTTTTTTTTAACGCAAACAATTTGATAATAGGCTTGCTGCTCTTGCCTCGCGCTTCCTGTATTTATCTTGTACGGCGTCTTAATGAAACCGCCACTTTCACATAGCTGCATGCAACAATATAACGATGCAGGCTTGGCTGGCTCATGCCCAGCCAGCCTGCCCACGAGATGTGTTATCGCTTCCGCGAGATGATAGCATCGGGCGATAATGGATGCCTGTTAACGCATCATTAACTCCTGTTTCGACATGGCGCGCGAACGTTTTCAGTATCGGCCAGATGAGCCACGCCGCTCGGTTGGAAGGATTTCGTTTCATTAGTCTTGCTGTTTGTTGTTCCGCACGTACTACTTGCAACGACTTTGATTGTCTCGTGTCCGCAGTTCCATGGAGAATAATTCGCGTTATTGTTGGCAGATAAATAAATGAGTTGCAATGCCATCATCTCAGTTCAAAGCCAACACACTCGAGCGACGAGTATTCAGAACAATCTGTGTTGACAACTTTCCAAACGTTAAAAAATGGGGAAAGTTTAGACTGCGAAAGGTTTTAAAAGTGACGTCAGAGTTTAACGACTCAGCCATTACATGAGGGCTACTCATAGCTCATGAATAAGAGCCGTGTCGTAGGTTGGACTCGAACCATTATTACCAGTCGAACTGCTCGCCACATTAACACGGACCCTAATGCCCTACCATTCAGTCACTAAGAACCATTTACCAGCTCGTGTCTCCAGCAGAGTAAAAGGAGTCAGAAGGGCTCGTCCCAGTTTCCACGGAGGATGTAGGGAAAGGAAAACGTTTCTATTTAAACATTAAATGCCGTGCTACATTTCCGAACAACTGATGGAACGTTTTGTTTTCTCAACAATGACGTCAGTTGACTCTTACTGTGACTCATTTTCTCACTTATTTTTATTTTTGGAGTGCACTCAGAAACTTATTGTTAGATCTTAAAACCAGCGTTAGTCTGTTGGATGTACATTTTCGTGAACGGAAAGACATTGTGATTGGTTACGTATAAGCCTTTGCAGAGGAACATTTTAAGTTTTTTGACGTTCTATATGCTGTTACGACTGTTGCTATGTTATAGTTAAGTTATTTAAAAACTTAGAATATTATCGAAACAGTAGTTGTTTCAACTGTAGCACGTTTTCTGCATATGATTTAGCCGTGGAGTTTCGTATTACATCTGTGATATCTCTCGATGCTACCAAACACGTTGGTTGTAATTACGATGAGTTGTTAACCTACCGCTCAGCCAGATAAGTTGAAGAATTAGTTTACTTTTTCTCGCCAATAGCATACGTGTGGTATATTTTATTAGTCGTTTAAGTATAGAAAACAACTGAAGCATTTAAGTGTTGAAAAATGAACGATGGTAAATGCCGAAAGTTTACTAGGTACTTATTGGTATCCAGGCTTATACAAGTTTTTTTTTATTATTTGTGGAGCATTAATTATTGCAAGTGGATTTTATGCTTATGAAGGTAAAGTCGCGACTTCTGGAAATTAAGGTCGAATAGTAACTAATTCAACAAAGATTTTACACCTTATTAATGTGGCATACCTTACCTAACCAACCTGCAACTTAGTTACTATTAAACTGGTTTAACAAAAATACTTGTAATATTCAAACAATTATTCAATGTCTTCAGAAAACCACTATGTTTTGAATCTATCTGCCGATGCAGTTAATTTGGCATGTTTATCTGACTTGGTTCCGACAGTGACCTACACAATTGATCCCGTGTGTTAGGAGTGCAGGCGAGGCATAGGTATTGATCGGCGTGCGGGCAGCGACATTTCCACCAGGCGGGAGTCGGGACGCGATAAGCCCTGAGGCGCTGGTATGTCCGCCGAGCAGCCGACCTCAGGAGAAGCTATGTCTATACGTTACTGACATAGCTGCATGGACTGTGAGCAGTCATGCATAAGCTACTACCAGGTAAACAAAACCAACGTTGAAAAAATTTTTTCACTTTATTTGGGTTGCCACATACTTTTTGGTGTAAACATACAATAAATTTGACATCATCTACTCATTTATTTGAAACATGTTTTTTTTTATTTTAATATAAAACAGGATTCCGTGTTTTTCACACAGTTTAAATTTCTTTTACTATGAAATTAGTCGAGTAGTTAAATTGATATTATAAACCTAAAACATTTGATTTAAACCTTTAACCCAGGTGTTTTTTTTTTTTTTTGCTAGTAGTTATGAGCCAATCCCAAACCGCATAAAACATGTTTTCAGTTTGCGCTGTAAGAGTCTCACTTCTGTACGTCCCGCCTGTTCTGTGGCCGACGCGTGGAGGGTCGCGGGTTCGAAACCACCCCCTCGGGTCGCTAGCCCTTGTCGCCTCCAGAGCGGTTCTTGGTGGTTGCGTCGTCCTCGCAAACTGCGTGAGGAGGCGACATGCAACATGTTCGCCAACCGCATTTTATAGCAGCCGTTTATAAATTTGCGCAAGGCGCGATAACGCAACGCAAGTGTTGTTCAACTTCTAAATTTCTTGCGATTTAGATAGCCATATTTGAAGATAAGTGTTCCAAATACTAGACGTTATTTGCATATAAGAGAACGATGTTTTTACTAGTATAGGATACATAATGTTTACACTTGTTAAACTCTAGTATAGTGAAAGAAAATGAAACTTTTAAATCAAATTGGGCAAATTTCGTTTGTTCTCATGATAATATGAATCATCAAAAAAGCCCTTGGTAGAAATTTGTTTTTTCTACTGTTTTACAGTTTGAAGATTTAGGGGTTGGTGACGTGTTGCGACTTGCGTGCTTCATGAACGTTTGCGATCGTCTTGCGTTTTGTTTCGTTCGTTGCGTAGTTTATGAACCCAGCCCTAGGCCCGGTGACGAGCGAGAACCTCGTGTCTGTGACGTCACTCGCCGGACCCGGATTGTCTGCATCTCGGAGCTGTGGTCGTCACCTCGTGTGTGTGTGTGTGTGTGTGTGTGTGAGGCGGGACCAGCTAGCTGGTGCTTCTGCCGCGCACTCTGCTCCCGGCGCATCTGAGCGGTGACAGTGACATTGTGCGTCTGAGGAGTGAAGATACACGGTGTGATGCAAAGTTCCTCGGGTGCGTTCAAGAACCCCTGTACACACAGAACAAGGAGGGAAATAAAGAAGTGCGACTTCTTACAGTGGAAACTGAAACCATGTTTCACGCGACATGTGTCGCTATCTGTTGGCCGGGTCCATAACTACCAGCAAATAAAAAATCGCAAGGTTCTTGTTAATATGTTTTTTTTGTTTTATTAAGTTATCTCCTTGGCGGCGCAAAATTAATTTAATCGATGCGAAAATACTTAATGCGGTTTTGTAATTAACCGTCATGTCATAAATAAAAGAGTAGGAGGTGCAAAAAATTGTATTACACACCACAAAATTAGTGGCTACCTAACTAGAGTGAATTTTCACTGGTTTGTTTGCCTGATAGTAGCTTATACATTACTTCTCCTAATAAATTAATGTAATTATGACAGCAATATATTATAAAAACTGCTATCTAGCGGACGGGTCCATAACTACTTAAAAAAACTAGGTCTCAGCCTCTCCCCCGAGGCTGCACCGGAAGTATTCTGCGTGTCCCGGAAAGAGCACCCTGGTGGCAGGGGACCGCGAGTGAGGGGCGGTTAGGGGTCGCGCAGCGCCGAGAAGCAAGAGTCGCGCTCTGTGGTCACCGCAGGCCGCAGATAAGGGCGTGGTCGCCTCCAGACCCGGCCAGGTTCGCGTGTGCGAGACTCCAGCAGCGGGCAGCCCGCTTGCTGCGTGGACTGGGCGAAACAAGAGTTGCATTACCACGTCATCACCAACGTATTGACAAGCTACAATCATACATCATACATGTCTATAAGGAAACATGCATGACTTGATGTAAGCTTTTGGACATACGCCATTGCTAAGCACATGTATGTCTGTAGAAGCAAACTACAAAAAACCCAAAAGACAAAAAACAAACAAATTAAGCATAAAATTGCTGTTGTCAACAGGATATAAACACTACATAATATTCCATAACAGGAATATGGTCAACAAACAAAGAAAAATGGACTAAGAAAACGAAAAAACCCCACAAATGATGATAGCACAAAAATATTGAACCCAAAAAAATTCAGCACAACAGTTTAAACGAGACAAAAACACGACCAAACGAAAAGACGAAACAAACACAACAGTTTTCTAAAACAGAAACAAGCGACGTTTCGGAAACTGCTATCTGCTCCCGTCCTCAGGCAGAGACGCACATGGTTCGAAAACACAGGACAGGTGCGACAGGAAACAGTTGAGTACAGACCTTTTAACATTGTGTTTAATAAAAACTGGTTTAGCAGTAGGAAAAACTTAAGTTGTTTCCCTGTACGAGCGAGTGAAATAGGTTTCCTGTAGCAGCCCCTGATTGGCCACATCTCACATCACAGCCAGTACATTAGAGGTGTAAAAGTAACGAAAAAAAGGCGTACCCGTATGTATTCGTTACTATAACAATTAGTACTCGATACTATCGTATCGTTACGTTGCTCGTTACTTACGATACCTCATAACTTGCTATGCTATGTTAGAGCAACGAATCGAGTCGTATTGCGTACGCGTACAGTATGACGTCGCGGCGTCGCAACATTCGTAATTTGTAGAAAACAAACTGCGTAAAATGCATTTTTTTCACTTTTCCGTATTTTGAACCAGACTTGTGTTTTAAGTCATTCGAAATTCAATTTGATTTAATAGGTAAAGTGTAGAACTACAAGTGAACTGTTGACGGAATCTACTAAATTTGCAATGGATTATCTATTCTGAAAATTTTAACCGTGAGCTTATGTTACATCAAAATAACATCGCAATCCATTATGCGTCTATTGTAATGAAAAAGCAACAAATAGGCGTCGAAAATTATTCATTGACAATAAATTTTAAACAAGATTCTAACGATAAATCCCATAGTACGAAATATGCGAGTAAGGAAATGCATTCGTGTGTAACGTTTCGTTACTCGGTAATGGATGGCGCACCCGTTACTCAGTTACCGAATACATGCGGTTTGCTACGAGAAGCTTAAGATGTACATCAAGTTCTGTCCCTGCCCGAACACGCCCGAATATTCACCTTCGGCCAACCTCGGGATTTGTTTTATTTTTGCGCAGGAAAAATGAATTCAAATATTAAAAGTGGTCGGTTATGTTAGCTACATTAAAACACCATGGGCGGTTAGTTAGGTTGGTATAGCTACATTAAAATAAACAGAGAAATATCAATATATGTAAATGAACCCGAGGTTGGCCGAAGGTGAATGTTCGGGCGTGTTCGGGCAGGGACAGAGCTTGATGTACATCTGAGACTTCCCGTGAAGAGAAGCCTTCCCCTACACAGACCGCTTCTGTGGCCTCGCGGCACAGCGCGTGCGCAGAGACCTGTGTTTCGCCAGTCTCGGCCGAGCGGCAGTTAGCGCCCTCTCGACAACACTTCGCCCGAAACAAAGAATTCGGAAGTAGAGCTCCGTGGCCGAGCAAAGAAAGAAAGAGAGAAATAAAAAGATACACCTTTCGTGGGTTTCCATTGCCACAGTGTTTAGAAAACTGCGAATTTCCCCTCGCTGTAGAAATTGGCAAGTTTTTTTTGCTGCAAAGTAAAACGTCCTTCGCTTGTTAATTGCGGTGTTACAAAGCTCTATCTATTTTATCCTGTTTGTTTATATCACATCCTTCCACCGTTTGTCAAAAGTTCAAAATAACTAAATTGTAAATATGTAAGTATTCATTGTTGAATAGCGTTTGATATTGTTAATGTACAATTGAGGATCGCAGGATTTCATGGCCAAGAAACCTCACTCACATCCAGTTAAATTTTCGCTTATGTTTAAGTAATAACGGTCAAAAATAAACACCGCGTTCAATTTAAGGAAATCCTACCTTCGGAATAATTTAGTAATTATTATAACATTTAATTAGTAGCCTCGATTTTCTTCGGGAGGTGAAACACGCGCTCGAAGTGACACACAAACCCAACATTTTGCAAGTAAAGTTTTGTAAAACGCTCAAGACTATATTGTGCCGGCCTTGGAATTGTTTAAAAAGTGTAAGATTTTTTAAAATCTCATTAGAACAATCAATTCGTTTAAGTGAAGGCTACGTTTTATACATATATACTTATAAAAATACTTATATATACTTATATACTTATATATATTTGCTTGGTCTTAAAATCAGTTTTTACTTTAAGGCCAACACCGCTTCGAGACATAGAATTCCTACTAAACTGTTAAACATGTTCACCTTAAATTATAAAGAACACTGGTTAGAAATGATCTTCGTAAATTTATGAATACCGAGTTATCTTGGAACACTAAGTAACGGTAATATTTAACAATACTCAAAATTAAAGAAAGAATAGTCTGTAGTGAAAATACTATTCCTTTTGTACGTGACGGTTACTGTTCGCAAGGGAACTCAGAAACCGGAAGTCTGAATGAGTAGCAGTGTCTATAGTCTGAAACCAAGAAGGAGGAAAACTGTGAAAACCTGGAATTGTCAATGAATTTTGAATTCGTGGAAAAATCAGGAAATAGTCGGGTAGATACCTGTGTTACTTTAGATGATTTAAATGAAATGTTAGACCAATGCTAATCCTCAAAATATTTTGGTCGGTGAAAAATTCAGAAAGAACTGGATAAGTCACGGAAAAAAAATGCCTGTCATGGGGACTGTCAACAGAAGTGAAAACTTAAAACTTTGTTTTTAAATGTGTAATATGACATCATTTCTACGTCAAATGTACATAAGAAAATGATTGTGGTATCATATCAGTACGATGTCAGCATGATATCATTTATCCTTACATCATTTTTTAGTCACAACAGATGTCAGTGGTATGTCAAAATTACGTAAAAATTCATTACCTAGCTATGACTTACCAGTGATGTCAGACCTAGGTCATGTATTCACATGGTCAAATAACTTCACTTACTGCTACTACAGCATGATGCGAACTCACAAGATTTTACCCATCCATAAAAGAGTCCAACACGCACATGATACAGTCGAGTATATACAATGTATTAGTGTATATATGCGTAAAGGTATACATGTACGTCGCCAGTCTGGCGCAAAACGTCACTGGCATGTCGGTGAAGTGAACCCGTAAGTTTTGCTCCTACCAAAAATCTCTCAACGCGGCTAAAGAAGTTTTCATTTCAAAGGGAATATATTCTGTGCGTGGGTTTTGCTTGGACAATACGTTTGCTGTAATGTAATTTCTAACGAGACACCGCCTGTGAAGATGACGAAGGAAATGTCGCTACTGATCGTTGGAACTACTTCAGACTCACGCAACACTGGTGGATATTTACATCCAGGGAAACCCTGGCGCCCATTACCAGGAGGCAAGAGCGGACACGGCTGAGGAAAAACTGCCTTATCGCGCGCAGGAAAGGAAACTCAAAGCCCGTGATGCTGGAATCACAATGACGCGACGCGACGCGACGCGACGGATGCGATATCGCGTTATTTAGAACCGCGCGGCAAACTAAAATAAACCATCTGTATAAATAAAAATCTAAATGTTCGTTCGTTCAAAATCTTGAATCTCAGAAAATTCTTCATTATTTTGAAAATTTGACTCTACGTTGCATTTGAATGTTCGCGTGGTTTATATACTTACGTCACTTACGTGACAGGTAGAAAGATAAAAATAGAGATGGATAAAAACATAGATTTTTAATATTTTCATTTATATAGAGTGATATATGTATATATGTATATGGGAAGAGATAGAGATATAATATGTATATAGATGTATACAAATTTAAAAAAAAATGACGGATACAAAATTGCGACGCATGCCGGCATTAGCTAATTTTATATAAAATATTTCTGATCATTACGTATGCACCACACATACGACAGCAGTGAATGTTTGCTATATTATTGATGTGTTAACATATTAGCTTGCGGTATGGGAAGCCTTCTTTTCACAGACGAGAGAGCCAAACGTCCGATCGTGCATCTTCGGTTTTTTTAGCTACATTATAAATACTTTAAAACATTGTGGACGGTTGATTTGGTTAGGATAGCTACATTAAAGATACTGTGAAATCATGTAAACAAAAAAGCGAGCATGAACTTCGGGTAACTTCGGCTGTAGCTCTCTCGTCTGTGAAATGAAGACTTCCCCTCGCGGTATACGGCATTTAGTAGGCGATTTCGTGAAAATGGAACGGAAATGTGACAAAGATGGCGGATCGAAGAGTTGCAAAATAAACCCTTATACATACATATTGGTGTGTCGAATGAAACTTTGAAAGTGGAACTACCCTGGGATATATTTGTCAACTTAAATAGTCAAAGTAAAAAGTGATATCAAGTATTAAAAAAAGTAAGAAAACTGGCCTCACACGATAAAAAAAAAAACCATCCTCCTTTCTGACTGCAAGTAGTCCTGATGGCGCAGTGGTTATACGCGCGCTTGGTAATCTGTAGGGATGGTTCAAATCACCGGGGAAACATTTTTTTTATTATAGCTTAATAATATATAAAATGCTATTATTATATATTATATAATATATTAGGTTAAGGTTTGTTTGTAGGAATATTTACAGGTTGTTTTCAGTCGTTTAAGCAAAACCAAATACACAAACATGTACTTAGTGTTATAATATGTTTTAAAATGTTTCAGGTTAATAGTTTAGTAATACCATTGAAGTATAACATCTAACGTGTGCGGAATATTTATAGTATTAACTGTTGAGTGAATTTTTAACAAGATGGACAGTACTTCAAAAAAATTCCAAGTCAAAAATTAAGCGCAAAGCGGGGATTTATTGGACAGAAACTTTTAATTCGATAAATTCTTAAAATATAGCGCCATGTCCGGAATCTTTAGAGATCCTACAAAATGTTACATTTCTTTGGCACCACGTTCTTCCCAACACAAGTTTCCAATAGTACCACCTTGTTAAACAGAATAATAGTTAGGTCTTAAAAATTGGAAGAAAAAGGTTTACCTTTTTTTTTTTAAATGAATAGTTGTATATTTATTTTAAAGAATTATACGTGAAATTTGGTGTCAGTTTCGTACTATACAAATATGGACTTCAAACAGCATTCCGCTCTAAATCTACTATTAAAAGTATTGTTACCAAGGTGAAACCAGCCACAGAAAAATTACAAACTCACAACTGTGTGTATCAGATCCCCTGTGAATGTGGCCACATGTACATAGGTGAAACTGGCAGAGCTCTATCCACCCGAATCAAAGAACACAAAAACAACTGCAAGAAGGGTGAAACCCTAAAATCCAGACTTGCTGAACATACATGGGAAAATAGCCACAAAATTCTCTGGGAAGACTCCACACACTCATACAGGAATCCGATAAAATAAAAAGGAAAATCAAAGAATCAGCCTTCATTATTAGCAATAAAAATATTTTCAGCCAGCAGAGCATTGAATTAAAAAAATATGTGGATCCCTTTGATAAAGAGAGAAACATCCCTGCAGCACAAAACAATAACCAATACTTAATCTACCATAACCAATCCGCTTTAACTCCATGGTGCACAGCCAATGGGGAGATAGCTCGTCTGCCATTGGCTGAGCAAGATGTAGCCCTTTCTCTGATAAATACCCTCATTTTTCCAGCCCCTACTCAGTCGCACCTGTGTTTCCGTACCATGTGCGTCTCTGCCTGAGGACGGGAGCAGATTGCAGTTCCCGAAACGTCGCTTGTTTCTGTTTTGGTAAAACTATAGTGTTCGTTTCGTCTTTTCGTTTTGTCGTGTTTTTGTCTCGTTTCAACTGTTGTGCTGAATTATTTTGGGTTCAATATTTTTGTGCTGTCATCATTTGTGTTTTTTTTTTTTTTATCTTTCTATTCTGTTTTGGAAAACTTTGTGTTTGTTTCGTCTTTTCGTTTTGTCGTGTTTTTGTTTCGTTTCAACCGTTGTGCTGAATTTTTTTTGGGTTCATTATTTCTGTGTCGTCATCATTTGTGTTTTTTTTTTCGTTCTCTTAGTACATTTTTTTTTGTTTTTCTTTGTTTGCTGACCATATTCCTGTTACGGAATATTTTGTGGTGTTTATCCTTGTTGACAACAGCAATTTTTTCTTAATTTGTGTTTTTTTGGCTTTATTGGGTATTTTTATTTTTTTATTTTTTAGTTTTTAGTTTTTCTTCAACAGAAAAAGTTCTTTGCAATGGCGTATGTTCAAAAACTTACATCAAGTCATGCACTCCCATTGCACAACTCTTTCAAAGATAATTTCGTATTATAATTTGCTCGTTACAAATCACTGGCGAGTACTGAATGACTCTCACTTTTTTTTCAATCGACATGTTTCAGAGAATCATTTGATTCGAATTTTTCATGAATTCGGAAACATCGCTGCGTGAACACAGCTCATAAGATTTCTCAGATAATTTTCAATAAACAAAACCTTTAAAAAATATACTTTAGAAATAATATAAAAGGATTTAGTGTAACCTTAAATCGGAAATAAACTCGTGATGCACAGGTACTTCACTAAGGGCGTAACTGCGACTGGATGGAGTGTTTGTCGCTCCACGTCGCAGGTGCTTCGCGCGCGGTTGGCGGGGAAACTGTTTATTCGCGTCGCGCACGTCGCGTACGTCGCGTACGTCGCGCTATTGCGATTTCCGCGTAAATGGTCGAAGCTCTTAGAATTATCAGAGCTTCAGCTAATTGGCTCTTTGCCCCTTCTCGTATTGTCCCCAACATTCTTTCCGATTAAAAAAAAAAAACCTTAAGAATTTAAAATTTTTGTAGCCTTTCGCGGCCATATCTGAAACACTTGAAAAACGTTATAACGAATCTTTAAGATTGGAAATGAACTAATTATACTGACGTTGAAAACTGCTATGAACTCCACACTACCTGAACAGAAATCGATTTCGGAAATATTTTCTTGTTGAAGAAAATTGTTGTTGAAGAAAATTGTTATGGATCACTGGTTTGCTTTTTTTTTGGCGTAACTTTATTGTATTTAAGTTATTTCGTGCGTGAATGTGAAATAATATTCAAATTTAATTGAATTATTTTGAGCAAAATTAATAATATAAAAACACTTTTATTTATGGACAGATTTTACGGATACTAATTATGATTAGGAATAAACATTATGTTAATATAAATATAAAAGTGGGATATTTTATAAAGTACAACTCTAACATCATTTACCATTATATACTAAAAAAACTTTTTTTTTTGTGTGGAAAATAAAGAGAATAGTTCTTGAGTAACATCGGTAACTAAGGACAGAGGAATCGGAGAAAATTACTTGTGAGAAAGTGTAAGATTTGGTTTAGCTACTTGTTTGTGTAAGCTAAGATGGCAGATTCAAGAATTACGTGGCTACAAATTCGTGTAGAGTTACGGGAAGATACATATATTATTGCGACAATATTGCTTTAAAAATTAGGGAAACAAACCTGACAAGAAATATTGAACTGTTAACCTCTATATTATTTTTCTTTATGTCTTGCAAGATGTTATTTGCAACAGCAATCATTGTGCTAACTGCCACTCTTAATTTACACGGACGTAACTCGTTAAATTAAATGTTGCATAAATATCAATTTTTTTTAGCGATCATGCCACTTGAAACTTTTATTGCTGAATTATATTAGAACTATCTTTGTTTTTGGCAACGTACGTACATAAAGGACTTGTTATGCTTACATGTTTGTGTAAATATTTCCTTCACACGCACTTTCAAGTTAGACGGCAATGCAGACATTATATTATTAGTTATTAATATTTAAAATTCTTCTACGAAATTTATATGTAAATGCATAATATTATAGTTTACATTAAAGCCGTAAAAAATCGAACTTGTGAGATATTTAATTAAAATTTAACCTAGCACTGTAAACTAAAACACATAATAATTTGAACCAAGTTTTTATCTCTATATTACGTCTAAATAAGGTATTGCGAATCACAGAGTGCTGCGTCCATATAGCGTACAACTTGACATTTACAATGTGCCTGGCCATCTGCAAACAAAGCGCGTATATATTATATAGTTTTTTATTTACCCTCTTACAGGTCAGCCAAGGGCGGGTTTACCACAGACACGTGTATTTCATAAACCTACATTGACATATTTAAATAATTGTATAATACATACATAATCAAATATAACAATTTTATAAATACATTTAAATAATTCATAAACGAAAATTAGAAACAGGAAAACTCTAATAACTGTAATTACATAGCCAATGATTAGCATAGTTTTATTTAGATTGCACTTCTAAAGTACAAACCTCAAAAAAAATATGGTTTGACTTTAGTTTTATTGTAGTATTGTCTTAGCAGCACTAATAGGAGAATGTAATCAGATCTATAACCCGAAGGTGAGTGTGAAATATATATTTACACAAAATTTTAAGCATAAAATTTTTATATGTACCTAATTTTCCAAAATTAAAATTAGTTTTACTATAATTTATCGATAAAATTTTCAAGCTGCATGATATTTTAAACATTTATATTAGGTAACATTCATTTCAACGAGTTAGGCCCGCAAGTTAAATAGTGGCAGTACACTGTAATTATAGTCTGGTTGCTGTTTGAAGACAAACATGCAAAGCATAAATCAAAATAATATACAGAGAATAGTAGTTCACTATTTCTTGTCAGAATGTTTCCCTAACGTTGAAAGTAATATTTTCGCAATATGTAGCCATGTAATTTGTAGCCATGATTTAATTTGTGAACTTTTGAACGCGCCTGGTAGATCAGCTGCGGCAATGTCTGAGCTGCAGTAGCTTATTGAATGGTTGTTCACATCCTCAAATTTACGGCAGTTTTTATTTGCGTGATGTTCACTTCCGTAAACATCCTTGTGCGAATATAAACGTGTTGTTTTTTTTTAATGTGTTTGTTTCGTCTTTTCGTTTTGTCGTGTTTTTGTCTCGTTTAAACTGCTGTGCTGAATTTTTTTGGGTTCATTTTTTTTGTGCTGGCATCATTTGTGGTTTTTTTTTTTCGTTCTCTTCTGTTTTGGAAAACTATTGTGTTTGTTTCGTCTTTTGGTTTTTTCGGGTTTTTGTTTCGTTTCAACTGTTGTGTTGAATTTTAATTGGGTTTAATATTTTTTTGTGCTGTCATCATTTGTGGGGGTTTTTTCGTTCTGTTTTTCCATTTTTCTTTGTTTTTCTTTGTTTGTTGACCATTTTCCTGTTATGGAATATTATTTGGTGTTTATATCCTATTGACAACAGCAATTTATTGCTTAATTTGTGTTTTTTGTCTTTTGGGTTATTTGTAGTTTTCTTCTACAGACATACATGTGCTTAGCAATTGCGTATGTCCAAAAGCTTACATCAAGTAATAAACAGAACTATTATAAAGATATAACGCATATGTTGTGCGATGTTATTGTGTGATGGCCCTAAGTTTAAAATCTCGGTTGCGTATTATTATTCTACCTATTTCGGTAATATAACGAAGACAACAGGAGAATGAGTGTGAAGAACGACTAATAAACATTTGTAATGGTTTAACAAAATCATGCATTAGTATCTGTAATTCCCCCAGATCATGTAACATCGTAAAACATAACTTGTTAAAATTAAAGTTGCCTGTATGATGGCACACTATTGCAAATGTCAATTAACTTATCCGCAACATGTATTATACTGTTATAGCACAATTTTGAATAAGATCTCAGGGAAAACAAACTTCATGATGCACTGTTAACACAGTCGGTATTACAAGATGTCTACACTCCGGACCACTAGTCTTGGTATTATTAATGTAATATAGTATTAAAATATGTAGAACTCCACTATCACATAGGTACAATTTTGAATAGTCTTAAACAATATGAAAATTCCTATATCTATGATATTTTAACATTTGTTAAAGAGTAGCTTCAATGCGAATAAATACATATTGTTAAGGATTCATGACTCTCAAAGCAGGAATGATCTCACCTTGAAGCTGTCGTATTGTCTAAACCAAATCATTCATTTATGAAATAAAATCTGTTACTCTTGAATTGTAAAGCACACATGTATTTTGACGTGATAACGTCTTATAAATCGTTGAACGCCGGCTGCACGCACGAAAAGGCATGACTCATTGTCACGTTCCGCCTGAGCCGAGCATGCAAGAACCGACCAACCACCGAGCGAGAAATTCTTCTATGATATCAAACTGGTTGAGGCGGCCTTTTTTTTTAACTAATTGTTCGTGATTATATTTAAACAAATTATTTAAATTAAATTTGCAAAAAAACTGTAAATAATATTTGAAAATTAAAAAGTATGCAATATTTCATCAATGTTTTCTTATGACGTTATCACGTAAAATTATCGTCCGTAATCCGACTTTACAGACAAACCACCCCCCCCCCACATTTTTTTTAATATCACTGGTTTCAACAACACACTACATCGTTCCTAACTTCCTCATTCCAAAGACAAGGTCCTGCTATTATGTCAATAGTCTTCATAAGAAACTAAAGCAGAGAGATCGCTGAAAGTGGTCCATAGATATCTGGAACAGACAAGGTCCTGCTATTATGTTAATAGTCTCCATAAGTAACTAAATCAAAGAGATCGCTAAAAGCGGTCCATAGATATCTGGAACAGACAAGGTCCTGCTATTATGTTAATAGTCTCCATAAGAAACTAAAGCAGAGAGATCGCTAAAAGTGGTCCATAGATATCTGGAACAGACAAGATCCTGCTATTATGTTAATAGTCTCCATAAGTAACTAAATCAAAGAGATCGCTGAAAGCGGTCCATAGATATCTGTAACAGACAAGGTCCTGCTATTATTTTAATAGTCTCCATAAGAAACTAAAGCAGAGAGATCGCTAGAAGCGGTCCATAGATATCTGTAACAGACAAGGTCCTGCTATTAGGTTAATAGTCTCCATAAGAAACTAAAGCAGAGAGATCGCTGAAAGTGGTCCATAGATATCTGTAACAGACAAGGTCCTGCTATTATGTTAATAGTCTCCATAAGAAACTAAAGCAGAGAGATCGCTAGAAGCGGTCCATAGATATCTGTAACAGACAAGGTCCTGCTATTAGGTTAATAGTCTCCATAAGAAACTAAAGCAGAGAGATCGCTAGAAGCGGTCCATAGATATCTGTAACAGACAATGTCCTGCTATTATGTTAATAGTCTCCATAAGAAACTAAAGCAGAGAGATCGCTAGAAGCGGTCCATAGATATCTGTAACAGACAATGTCCTGCTATTATGTTAATAGTCTCCATAAGAAACTAAAGCAGAGAGATCGCTAGAAGCGGTCCATAGATATTTGTAACAGACAATGTCCTGCTATTATGTTAATAGTCTCCATAAGAAACTAAAGCAGAGAGATCGCTAGAAGCGGTCCATAGATATCTGTAACAGACAATGTCCTGCTATTATGTTAATAGTCTCCATAAGAAACTAAAGCAGAGAGATCGCTAGAAGCGGTCCATAGATATCTGTAACAGACAAGGTCCTGCTATTAGGTTAATAGTCTCCATAAGAAACTAAAGCAGAGAGATCGCTGAAAGTGGTCCATAGATATCTGTAACAGACAAGGTCCTGCTATTATGTTAATAGTCTCCATAAGAAACTAAAGCAGAGAGATCGCTAGAAGCGGTCCATAGATATTTGTAACAGACAAGGTCCTGCTATTAGGTTAATAGTCTCCATAAGAAACTAAAGCAGAGAGATCGCTAGAAGCGGTCCATAGATATCTGTAACAGACAATGTCCTGCTATTATGTTAATAGTCTCCATAAGAAACTAAAGCAGAGAGATCGCTAAAAGCGGTCCATAGATATGGGGAACAGAACGCGCAGACTGGCGACGCCACGTGTTGGAGACGAGGAGGTGCGCCGGCCGAGCGCTGCACGCGGACCCCACCAGGCGATGTGCGGGACTTCTTCCTGTGACGCGGCAGGATGTGTGTGTTTGGGCGCCGCGGGGGTGGAGGGTGGCCGTCGAGGGCGGGTAATGGGGCTGTTGTGGCGAGGATCACGCGCGGATATCTGCCACCACCCCCTCCTTCCGTCGCGCTTCCTCTCAATTGTTCTAGCCGATTAGCGTCTCCAGTATTCTGGAATCTACGTCTGGAAGCCCATATTCGTCCACGAGTACACGAGATTTGACACGAACATAGCCATACAGTTAACCCATGTATTAGAATCTCTGAAAGTTCAGGAGCCATATATACTTTTGTGAGCAGTTCTACCTTTAGATTTTATTTTAACACTAGCCAACAACCCGTGGAATCGCACGCACAATCTCAGGGCATCGCTGGTGTCTGACCGTTGAAAGCAAAAAAGTACGTGATTTTATTCGACACAGTTAATTGTCAGGCATATAGAAGAATTAATCCACAACAGGAAGACTCTTCGAAGGTCCAGAACCTTCTCGGGACATTCTAGAACATCCTGGAAGATTCTAGAACATTGTGGAACATTCTGGCCAGTCTCAGTCACTTCGGCACTCAGTTCACGGACTTCCCGTAAGAAGTCCATTGGTGTGATGCCCTCTTTTGACGCCCATATCTTGGAACCCAGCCCCTACTGATGGAGGCCTACCATACACACAACCCTCATAGGGCGGCAAGGGTGCGGTATGAATTATAGCGGCACGCACGGGCAAACCACGCTTACATTTTTATACTTATATATTGATTAAATTACTAAACAATAACCATATAGGAACTTGGTACAATACCAGTAATTGTAGTTAACTCATTACAAATTAAACACCGTCCAGGTTTCTTGGTCCCAGTCATTTATGTACACAGCAAAAATTATTGGCAGATGTTTTAAAAACCACTGTAGAGTCATAAATGGATATCTTGGCAGAAGTTAGTGGCCGGCAGGGAAATGTTAGTCGCCCTTCGTTGTGATGGATTGATTTGCTGTTTAACAACTCCGTAATTGGAATTCCCAAAGCGAGACTCAGCATTGTTCGGATTAGCTGGATTGTGGCAATGCTCTAGGAGATGGCGAAGGTTAGTTGGAAGAGTACAGATGTAGCGCGTGCTAGTGGAAGCGTGAGAAAAAAACCGAACCGTCGGCAGGCAAAGACAGGAATAATTTCTCTTCCCAATATGGCGGTAATAATGTCCACTCTGCGTTGATATGGACAAAATAAGAGTGTGTAAATATGGCGCAGTTAGCTGTGTCGTGATTTTACACCACGCGCCTGTCGTCCGGCTGTAAGCGATCCTCGTGGGAGGTTCAGGAAGCTCACGAATACTCTAGCTGCAAGCAATTTTTTTTATATAATTAACTGTTAAATGATTGCTGGTAATTTAATAACATTCCGTGTCAAAAATCAGGCCCAAAGCCGGAGTTTCATATTTTTTTCAAATCTTTTTCGCTTTTATCTGAGCCGATTCATTATTCGCTCTGCAAATCGAATGATTCGATAGTCGACGTAGCTGCTTGGGCAACGAATTCTAGCGGCGGGTGCGGTAAATGAACGTGATTCGCGTCGATAAATTCAGTTGAAAACTCAATTTGCGTATATATGTATCACGCTCGGCATTATTTTAAAGAATTGTACTTAAAATTTCGTGTCCGAGTTTCGTTCAAGAAAGGTTTATTTGAGGAAATTTGCGTGAAATTTACAAAATTTTCAAATCAAAATTCCCTTATTTAAAAATTGGCTTTTCAAAGTTTGCAGAACTGAGGCCTAAGAACTGCATTATTGCTGGTGCCAGTGGCACTCATCTGTCTGTGTGTGCACTGCACACCAGAACATAAAACTCAAGTTTTTAGGAGGTAGTTTAAATAAATTGACACTTCCTGGCTCTGAAAGTTCTCTATCGAGATACAAGGAATATACGGCTAAATTTATGTGCAATCCAACATTATAAGCATGCTTCTTAAATTAATGTGACTACTGTACCGATATTGATGAATTTAAAGAAGCGTAAACCGGGTTTTTCGAGGAGGATATGATTGACAACATCACTTACAAACAATGGATTACTTTTGACCGATGCAATTTCTAACATTTACCAAACCATTTATGAGTTTGTTCAAGAACTTGCAATTAACTAAGAAACCTTAATAAAAAAAAACATTACTTTGTTGCTAAACGACAATCAAGTTTTTTCTCTGAAAAAATCTTTGTTGGAAGAAAGTGAAGCTGTACTAACATTGGAATTTTCCGAAAATTATTCGTTTGTTCAACAAGATGAGACTCAAAAGTTTCATTGGAACAATTCTATGGCTACTGTGCACCCTTTTGTAGTATGTTTCAAGGAAAGCAATCAATAAACAGGAAAACCATAGCTAGTTCACCAGAGTTTTGTATTTATATCAGACTGCCTAACACACAATACTGTCATTGTTCATGCTTTCCAGAATTAGTTTATCCTATTTCTGAAAAATTATTTGCAGAATTTTAAAAAAGCTGTACAATTTTTTCAGATGGCTCAGCTGCACAGTACAAAAATCGTAAGAATTTTCTGAACCTTTGCTATTACAAAGAGGACTTTGACGGACTTGAGGCTGAGTGGCACTTGTAGCTACATCACATGGGAAGAGAGTTTGTGATGGAGTTGGAGGAACGGTAAAAAGGCTTGCTGCCAAAGCCAGCCTCCAAAATCCTTTTAAAAAAATCTAATTCTAACACCATTTCAGAAATTCCATGCCTTCATCCCTCTAGATCTAAATAGGGTCAAAACCAAAATTTACTCATTTTCTGATGATTCGGAAACTCTTAGGGTACAGATCAGCTCTGGTGATGAAGACATTTCATTTGAAGAAATTGCCAGAAATTGTGTGTGGTGTCACTTGTGCTTACGATAAGGAGTGGTGGTTGGCGCATATTGACTCAAAAGACGATGTTGAAACATAAGTTCGTGTTTCCTTTCTTCACACAAAAAGACCATCGCCATCATTCACATATCCTAGGAGAGCAGATACCTTAGCACTGCCAATAAACTGTATTTTGTGCAAATTACATCCAACCACAGCAACAGGTGGAACCCACCAAGTTGCAGCAGATGAGACGGCCGAAGCAGCACAAGTTTTGGCAAAGAAGAGAACTCACATTTACTAATTTTAAGTGCTAAAAGAAGGGGGGGGGGGGGGAAACTGTTCCTTGATTGTAAATAAGTATAATTTTTTATTTAAATAAAGTTAGTAAAATGAAATTTTAAATTTAATAAAATCTATTATTTTTAAAAGATTATTTTTGACGCGACAACGTCTAATAAATCGATGAACGACGGCTGCACGCATGAAAAAGTGTCCCGTTACGCACATTGTCCCGTTACGCTCATTGTACGCTTGCGCCGCATCTATCTCTCTTTCACTCGATTGGAACAACCATCGATTTGACTTTTTCGAGGCACATTAAACTTGAAACACTCCCATTCGTTTCCTACGTTTCCTATCATCGACCTATCCTTAACAGAATAACACAGATTGGAAGAAGTTAAATAGCAAACATGTATAAAAGTTATAGTTAAAATAATCTGTTCGTTAAAGTAATAAAAATATTTGAATTAATGAGTGCAAATAAAAGTAAATTTATCAACTAAATTGTAGATTTCATTTCACTCCTTCTTTGTATCCATACAAAACAGTAATAATTCAATAAAAATGATTCAATTTTATTCATAAAAGTATGCAATCATTTCATCAATGTTTTGTTATGACGTCACGTTAATCGTCCGTAAACCGACTTTACAGACAACCAATTTTTAAAAGATTATTATATTTTTTTTAGGCTAACAAGTAACGAATGGACAGAATGTCCATACGCATTAATTTACATAAATATCATTTCAGTATGAAATCATTGGAATACCATCATGAAACTTTGTACACAAGTTACTATATAGGTTTGGCATAAAATATATTTTTCCCCATCAAAATTAAAAATTCTGATTTGTTTTAAAACAAACTTATTTGAATTCTTTGGGGAAAATATAAAGTGACGTGATAACACTCAAGTTATATGTCAAATTAAAGCCCTTGTCATTTTTAAGAGAATGATACAAATTTGAGCTTACTAGGACAAACGGTTTAGAGTTACATGCTTTTAAATATACCACAACGTTCCTACAAACTAGAGTTTTTGAATTTTTCAAAAATTTAAAACTCAAAAACCAAAAGTTATAAAAAAATCCAAACTTTTTATTTTCATCTGCTAAGCTAATACTATCTCATAGAAAAAAACTTCATAAAGATCTGAAGACATAATGTTTTGACCATTGGTTGATTTGGTGTGGAATGACGCCAGTTATCACACAGTTCCCTAGCTGCAGCAGCGCTCGCAGCTCGTAGAGGCGAAGATGCTCTGGTTGGGAGCGCATCGGTCGACCTTGTGGCCGCCTCCTCGTAGCAGGTCGCGTGGAACTCGCTCCAAGGCCAGTCTCGCCATGACAACGCTGTAGTTTATTACGTGTGAGGGGGAAACTGCTAGAACGTGTTTTTTACGGACTTTTTTTTTCATGTAGAATTAAAGTACGGCCAAGTATAATATAGGTACGTGCAGAAAGCCTTAATCTCTTTAATTCGACCGCAGAAACTAAACACGGAGTCTAGAGGTCACAAAAATCACGAATAAGAATAGAATCTGAAGGAACGGTCATGGGCGACACGAAAAAAAAAAAAAAAGTCCCGCAGTAAACAATAACAGTGCTGGAAGTCAAGAAATTTTTTTTCTATAGGTCTAATTGATTACTAGAATTTTGTCTTTTGATGCCTCACGTCAGTTTATAGTTACACATTAAATGTAACTGGTCCGAGACATAAAATCGTGCTGATTTGAATTGTGGAAGGGGGAAAGTTGTACCTGTAAATAGTGGATCTAATATATAAAAGTAACCCTGTTACATGAAAAACGATGCAAGAGGTCCTGAAAAATCCCTTAGATTGGTTCTCCAGGTATTTGTAGTCACCCTCTTACGGGTCACCGCTTAAAGAACCACAGAGGCGTGTGCCATGATGCGCGAGGAATGTCGCCCTTATGCCCGCATGGGCACAGTTGACATAATCGAAATAAACGAAAAAAATTTATACAGCACAAGATATTCTCGTATTCAACATTTTTTGACGTGATAACGTCTTATAAATCGATGAACGCCGGCTGCACGCACGAAAAATTGTCACGTTCCGCCTGAGACGAGCGTGCAAGAACCGGCCAACCACCGTGCGAGAAAATCTTCTATAATATCAAACATGTTAAGGCGGGCTTTTTAACTAATTGTTCGTGATTATATTTGAACAAAAATATTTAAATTAAATTTGCAAAAACTGTAAATGATATTTGAAAATTAAATGGTATGCAATATTTCATCAATGTTTTATTATGACGTTATCACGTAAAATTATCGTCCGTAAAACGACTTTACAGACAACTCCCTTTTTTTTTGTTATGCTATTTTTGTTCAGTTTCTTGCATATATTTATTAGACCAGAGATAAATATATAATTTAAAATAAAAAAACTATTTAAAGCAATTAGAGGTGAAATTTCATGAAGCTGGAAAAAATATGTACTACACAAAAATTATCCTATGTTTTCAATACAAATTTTTTGAAAGAGGGGGGGGGGGGGTGTGCAGGAAGTTACATAAACAGTTAAATAGTAGTAATTTTTTTTATCGAATTTAGAACATGAACAAACATGGCTTCAACCAGCCAAGTACTCTGCTTCTATTGGTAAACTGAAGAGCTCAGCACCGCCGGGCTGTTGCAGAGCGGGCCTTGGGGACCTGCCGTGCAGCACGAGTGGACTGTTTCAGCGGCGGCTTTGTTTACAGCAAACAACTGCAGGGCGGGGGCGCGGAATAGCGCTGGTCCTGCAGTTCCCGAGTAGTGCAAACTATCAGGCGTTGCACACCGGCCCGGCGTCCTTCGCAAACAACTGCCGCGCGCTCCCCCGTGTTTACCAGCTCGCGTCTTGTTGCGACTGCAGTGTCGGCTACAACCCATATTTACTGTGCAGGCCAGTACAGAGAGAATCACTCCATTCTGGTCTACATTTAATCAATATATTTTAAATCATCCTGCTCTATGCAATATTTGTAGTCATATCCATTGGGAGAAAAAAGAGAAAAAAAACATTTCTGCCACGTGTTTGAAAATTCAATGTTTACTATATGAAAAAAAAATACTGTTCTTGATTTAAGAACTTTTAGAGGTGCTAGAAAAATTTCTAATTATAATCTTTTGATAAGTCTTGTGGAAGGGAAGTTTATAATCGATTTGAAAATGATACCATAGAAGATCATTTGAATTTATAGTTATATAAAGAAGTTACTGTTTAATAATTTTTAGAATCATTATGTTAAGAAGAATTGATATAACTTAGAGAATTATTAATACAAAAGACTTTATAGTCATACTTCCTTCATCGAACTGATGGTGTAGAACATGGGTTTTAATGCTGTCGTAGATGGTAATGGTTCTACGAAGACTTTCTGCAGCTACACAATCTCTACGTTGTGTTACTGCTCTCCAAGTATTATCTACAGCTACAGATTACGCCTTCAAGTGTAAACTCTGCAGCAAATATCGACTTAAACGAGTCATCACTTCTTAGTTTGCAACTCCTACCCGAGAATAATGATCTACTAGCATCGTAGATATCGTCCAAAGACTATTGAATAGTGTAGAATTGAAAATTCTACAATAATATCCTTTTATGTGCATGATGAAAGCATGTTCCCAGCTCCAAACGTTATGTAAAATTATGGTAAAGTAATTTTGTAAAAGTGTTGTTATAATTACTCAGTTGGTATTAGCGTTCCAATTATAACTGATCCTACATATTTTCAATATTACTTCAGATATAACATATTTCCTAACACAAAACTACAAGATTTAATTCTGTATTAATCTACTCGCCTATAAGATTACCTTGTTATAGATAAATGTTTCTTACGCTGCTATACTGCATTGAGCTTAGATATTTTTTTATTTGTACTTAATAATTTTTCTGTTAGTAGTAAATCCCATTTACATGATTTTTTTTCTTTTGTATGTGACTCAATAGTTTACCTGGTTGGAAATGTTTAAATGCTGAGTTGGAATGGTCATGCTAATGGCTAAAATCTTCATTAGTCATTGAGATCATAGTTAAAAATCTGTTATACGGTTTTTTATAATCTAAATATCGGTGTTACATCAATGTAAGTCCATTTAACAGAATACAGGGTTTTATCATAATTCTCGATTCAGTACATAGCCATTTATTTTCAATCTCTATCTCAGATACATTAGAGTCCCAGGTAAATATATTGTATTCTCACATTGGCGCTTGATTGTTTTGTGAAGCATACGATATATATATATATTAATTCTGTGTGGGATAATTAATTTATAAGAGTAACCTTTTGGTGGCGGAGGCGATGTCGTAAAGGTGTCCCTAAAAACTCCTTAATAGTTTATTGCCCAAGAGAGTACGAACCATGGATTTAATTCCAGGTACGCCCTTTTTTCGCAACTCGCTCATTCCTCCAATGCTCGGTTCTCATCACACCACAGTGCAGTGAGTGTTTGACATCGTGTGAGAAATGCTTTGAAATATTCACTGCTTCAAATTAATATTCTACATTGAATCATTTTGACAGGATCAGGAGTGAGATGGTTCAAGCGAGAACAGGAGCACATGAATTTGAATGGGATCACTGGAAAAGCGAGAATGAGATGTTATGGACATGTCCAGAGAATGGGAAAAGAGAGGCCGGTTAGGAAAATGATGTATTTGAAGTACACAGGAAGAAGGCCCCAAGGAAGACAAGGAAGATGTGGGAAGAGCATGTAGTCAAAAGAGTTCTGGAGAGATGAGAATAAGAGAACATTGTGAAGGAGGAATGATGGAGGTGTCCGAGGAAGATTAAGGAATTTTACTTTGCTGATCCATCGCAGGCTGGAAACAGTTGATGATGATGGAATTTAAAAGAAAAAGGCCTGGACGTTCTTGTCATTGTTCGCACACTCTGAATCTGACATTTCTATCCGCGTATCGCAAGCCAATGCTGAAGTCTTGCGCGCGAGACGAGAACCCGTCTACCTGATCGTTGGACAATGGTTGGAACATCCCGAGTCAGGCGAAGGGCGAAGCTTCCAATATCAGGCGCCGTGTTTGCCCGGTCGCGGAACAAGGAGATAACTCGCAGATAGAGTGCGTTTTTCCCAGAAGGGAGGGTGACGTAATCCTCACATAGATTTGCGACCACGAGCGCGCCCATTCAGACCCGGCGATTGTGAGGCTGTGGGTTCGAATCCCGTCGCGGACCTACGTGATTATCCAGACGTACTCGAGTCCACTGCCCATTAGACAGCTTGGGTAAACAAAGTTTTATCATCTCCCTGTGATCACACTTTTTTTTACACCAATTATAAGTGATAAGATAAATAATATCTGTTAGCAGCTGGTCATCATTACCGATACGATTATGAAGGTTTTTTAAAAATTCAACACAAGAAGAAAAATAAGTATGCTTCGGTTCATTGGCAAAATCCTAACGGCTTCTGTTATATCTCTGGATGTAATGCTCAGTGAAATCAACGTAAATATCAGCTGTTAAATCTGTGTAACGCAACCCTTCCATGTTTCATGTATCAGTTGGAAAATAATTCGTCCATAATGGCTGCTGTTAGCGTTGGGTTCTAGGGAACATGAAATGAATAACTCTTGTGTTCAGTTTTCGGGAGTCTCACTAATGTGACAGCTGTTGTAGGTAGTGCCTGAAACCCATGCATGCAAGGCGGCACATTTGTTAGTTATTTATTTCATGTATTTATTCGACTTTTGTTTGTGGCATTTAAGGCGTGTTCTCCTCCTCTGAACCACGTGACATGAACAACGTATAAACAATTGGTTGTCTGTAAAGTCGGTTTACGGAGGATAGTTTAACGTGACAACGTCATAACAAAACATTGATGGAATGATTACATACTTTTATAAATAAAATTTAATCATTTTAATTGTAATAATAAAAGAATAAATACTTGAAATTATACTAGTAATCAGATTTTTAAAATGCAAGAATAATTAACCTTTATTGCCAAAATTGTTGTTGTAATAAGCAATGAAAAACACATTAACTTTTCACTTCACTTTATAAACAGTCGACGAAACAGTTCACGTGTAGATGACTTGTAATTAATTTAAAAAACTGGCGTTTAGCTATAAAGTTTAAATATAATTATTATGAACATGTTTTCATATAAATAAACTGTAATCAAATATCTATTATCAATTAAATGAATCACCATAATTTTTTATAACCTATTATTACTGCACTCGCCGACAGCGTAACGGAACAATGAGCGTAACGGGACACAGCGTAACGGAACAATGTACGTAACAGGACACTTTTTCGTGCGTGCAGCCGGCGTTCATCGATTTATTAGACGTTGTCACGTCAATAAGTAATAGTCAGGAATCAGCCATGAGATGACATACTAACATAGCCTATTATAGCAATTACTGATGAATCAGCTACACATTTAACATCCAAGTTTAGTAATATCATAAACCATATAAAATATTGTATAAAATAGAAGAAATATTCAAATATAATCAAAATTCTTATCACGACACTGTCATTCTCTCACACACGCTCTCTCTCTCTATCTCTCTCTCTCTCGCTCTCTCTCTCTCTCTCTCTCTCTCACGCACACACACACACACACATTCATTCGGTCGTCTCCGAACGACCACTCATAAGGCCATGTTTATAAAAACTAAGCAAGAAATGCAAAAAAAAAATGCAAGACCCAAAAATATCAATTACTACTTTTTTCAAGAACCCGTTTGTAAACTACGCAAGACGTAATGACGCATCGTAAGCATTGACGAATTATTGCTTTTTGGCTTGCGTTTCGGCGCCCTCCATATTTGAAGTAAAGTTTCCCGATGCAGACATTTTGTGTATGGCAAGACACGATGTTTGTTTTATTATTGCTAAATAAAATTGACAGTTTCGAATATATTTTCATGATAAACAAGAATCATCAAAAGAAGCCAGCGAAAGAATTTTTGACGTGACAACGTCTAATAAATCGATGAACGCCGGCTGCACGCACGAAAAAGTGTCCCGTAACGCACATTGTCCCGTTACGCTGTGTCCCGTTACGCTCATTGTACACTTGCGCCGCATCTATCTCTCTTCCACTCGATTGGAACAACCATCGATTTGACTTTTTCGAGGCACATTAAAACCTGAAACACTCCCATTCGTTTCCTACTTTTCCTATCATCGTCCTATCCTTAACAGAATAACACAGATTGGAAGAAGTTAAATAGCAAACATGTACGTATAAAAGTTATAGTTAAAATAATCTCTTCGTTAAAGTAATAAACATATTTGAATTAATGAGTGCAAATAAAAGTAAATTAATCAATTAAATTGTAGATTTCATTTCACTCCTTCTTTGTATCCATACAAAATAGTGATAATTAAATAAAAATGATTCAATTTTATTCATAAAAGTATGCAAACATTACATCAATTTTTTTTATGACGTCACGTTAAACTATCGTCTGTAAACCGACTTTACAGACAACCAATAAAGTTTTTGTTTCTTTGTTTTACAATTTTAAGTTGTAAGGTTATGGTGCGGGTCGCGACATTGCGTCCATGCGTAGTTTATAATCCCGGCCGTAGTTTATGTAGCGGGTGTTTGTTCTGAAGCTGAAGTCATTCTGTTTATCAATTAGTCAGCAAAGCAAACCGTGGTCCTATAAAGGCTGATGCTAGGAGTTTATTTAATGGATTGAAATGTACTTCATGGGGAGAATAGTAGGTACAATTGCCACCATGGAAGTGAGGGGGCGACTAAAATGCTGCCCCTTGGAAGGGCAGCCCTTCAGGATTTTTCTGGCAATGGTTTGTTTGTACAGCGACTGGAATGGCAGCCCTTCCAGTATCTTAATATGTGTATATTTTCGTAATTTTATAATCCTGAATTGTTGCCCTTTGGAAGGGCAGCCCATCAGGATATCTTTAACAGTTGTGTTTTTGAAAGGTTGTCTGAATTGTTGCCCCTTGGAAGGGCAGCCCTACAGGATTTTTCTGACAGTGGTTAGTTTGTAAAGTGACCTGACCTAACCTAACCTGACCTAACCACTGTCAGAAAAATCCTGAAGGGCTGCCCTTCCAAGGGGCAACAATTCAGCTCCCCCGAAGTGAGGAAAGGACCTGAAACGTGTCTCCAAGTACATGTTGAGCACACACCACACACGGTACAACAGCTCACTAGAACTAGAGCATGCGCGGCTGTTGACAGTTCGTCGCCCCCCGCCCCCGCGTGCGCCGTGTTCGGACCTCCTGTTCGTGGTCACGTGGTCGCGTGGGCGTGTTTACAAACCACCCCTCCCACCACATGTCCGTCTCTAGCGCGGCCCTACCGGCTGCAGATTGTCCACGTGGGAGTACGTACATAAGAAGCTCTGGCGTTGACGAACGAATCACCACCGAGCCCAAAAATTAAAACTAAATTATAATAAACAAAAAAACTTTTAAAAATTTAAACACTCATCCGGGTGTAATCTGGCTGGAATCGCGCTGCGTGCGTACATAATGACTTGCGTTCTCTGTGGTTTGTTTGCTCTGAAATAATTCCTTATATAGGTATTAGACATGGCTAGTTCCTTCCACTGTTTTCTGGACTTCCCGTCTGTAACGAGGAAGCTGTAGACTATTAAATAATATTCATAACTGCGATTTTTATATCATACGTACATAAACAAATGCCTAAGGTAATAACAATATTAATTGGATAATACTATGTCGGTCAAAATAGCCTCAGTTAGGGCTCAGCTAGTCCTCAATACGGTTCAGCTAGGGCTCAGCCAGGCCTCAGTAGGGCTTAGCTAGGGCTCAGCTATGCCTCAGCCAGGCCTCAGCTAGGGCTCAGCTGGGCCTCAGCTAGGGCTCAGCTATGCCTCAGCCAGGGCTCAGCTAGGGCTCAGTTATGCCTCAGCTAGGCCTCAGCCAGGTCTCAGCTAGGGCTCAGTTATGCCTCAGTTATGCCTCAGCTGGGCCTCAGCCAGGGCTCAGCCAGGGCTCAGCTGGGCCTCAGCCAGGGCTCAGCCAGGCCTCAGCCAGGGCTCAGTTATTCCTCAGCCAGGGCTCAGCCAGGGCTCAGCTAGGGCTCAGTTATGCCTCAGCCAGGGCTCAGCCAGGTCTCAGCCAGGCCTCAGCCAGGCCTCAGCTGGGGCTCAGTTATGCCTCAGCCAGGGCTCAGCCAGGCCTCAGCTAGGGCTCAGTTATGCCTCAGCTAGGGCTCAGCCAAGGCTCAGCTAGGGCTCAGTTATGCCTCAGCCAGGGCTCAGCCAGGGCTCAGCCAGGCCTCAGCCAGGCCTCAGCTGGGGCTCAGTTATGCCTCAGCCAGGGCTCAGCCAGGCCTCAGCTAGGGCTCAGTTATGCCTCAGCTAGGGCTCAGCTGGGGCTCAGTTATGCCTCAGCCAGGGCTCAGCCAGGCCTCAGCTAGGGCTCAGTTATGCCTCAGCCAGGGCTCAGCCAGGGCTCAGCTAGGGCTCAGTTATGCCTCAGCCAGGGCTCAGCCAGGGCTCAGCTAGGGCTCAGTTATGCCTCAGCCAGGGCTCAGCCAGGTCTCAGCTAGGGCTCAGTTATGCCTCAGCCAGGGCTCAGCCAGGGCTCAGTTATGCCTCAGCCAGGGCTCAGCTGGGGCTCAGTTATGCCTCAGCCAGGGCTCAGCCAGGGCTCAGCCAGGCCTCAGCCAGGGCTCAGCCAGGGCTCAGCCAGGCCTCAGCCAGGGCTCAGTTATGCCTCAGCCAGGCCTCAGCCAGGGCTCAGTTATGCCTCAGCCAGGGCTCAGCCAGGGCTCAGTTATGCCTCAGCCAGGGCTCAGCCAGGGCTCAGCCAGGGCTCAGCTAGGGCTCAGTTATGCCTCAGCCAGGGCTCAGCTAGGGCTCAGTTATGCCTCAGCCAGGGCTCAGCCAGGCCTCAGCCAGGGCTCAGTTATGCCTCAGCCAGGGCTCAGCCAGGGCTCAGCTAGGGCTCAGTTATGCCTCAGCCAGGGATCAGCCAGGTCTCAGCCAGGCCTCAGCCAGGCCTCAGCCAGGCCTCAGCTGGGGCTCAGTTATGCCTCAGCCAGGGCTCAGCCAGGCCTCAGCTAGGGCTCAGTTATGCCTCAGCTAGGGCTCAGCCAGGGCTCAGCTAGGGCTCAGTTATGCCTCAGCCAGGGCTCAGCCAGGGCTCAGCTAGGGCTCAGTTATGCCTCAGCCAGGGCTCAGCCAGGTCTCAGCTAGGGCTCAGTTATGCCTCAGCCAGGGCTCAGCCAGGGCTCAGCCAGGGCTCAGCCAGGGCTCAGCCAGGCCTCAGCTGGGGCTCAGTTATGCCTCAGCCAGGGCTCAGCCAGGCCTCAGCTAGGGCTCAGTTATGCCTCAGCTAGGGCTCAGCTGGGGCTCAGTTATGCCTCAGCCAGGGCTCAGCCAGGCCTCAGCTAGGGCTCAGTTATGCCTCAGCCAGGGCTCAGCCAGGGCTCAGCTAGGGCTCAGTTATGCCTCAGCCAGGGCTCAGCCAGGGCTCAGCTAGGGCTCAGTTATGCCTCAGCCAGGGCTCAGCCAGGTCTCAGCTAGGGCTCAGTTATGCCTCAGCCAGGGCTCAGCCAGGCCTCAGCTAGGGCTCAGTTATGCCTCAGCTAGGGCTCAGCTAGGGCTCAGTTATGCCTCAGCCAGGGCTCAGTTATGCCTCAGCCAGGGCTCAGCCAGGCCTCAGCCAGGGCTCAGTTATGCCTCAGCTAGGGCTCAGCTAGGGCTCAGTTATGCCTCAGCCAGGGCTCAGTTATGCCTCAGCCAGGGCTCAGACAGGCCTCAGCTAGGGCTCAGTTATGCCTCAGCCAGGGCTCAGCCAGGCCTCAGCTAGGGCTCAGTTATGCCTCAGCTAGGGCTCAGCTAGGGCTCAGTTATGCCTCAGCCAGGGCTCAGTTATGCCTCAGCCAGGGCTCAGCCAGGCCTCAGCCAGGGCTCAGTTATGCCTCAGCCAGGGCTCAGCCAGGTCTCAGCCCGCGCAGTGGCCGGACCAGTTGTTGATGCCGACGCACCGCCAGCAGGACGGCTGCCTGACAGTCGCGACTCCCTGGCGAGACCTCAGCTGTCCGGAGTCACCGCCGCACTCCCAGGTGTGGTTCATGCCAACACGTCCTTCGCGCGAAACTGTCAGCTATTCCGAACTTTATTGGTCGATATCGCTCCGAAATATTTTGGACCCAATAACTCGAACAAAAAAATAAATAAAAGTGACCGATATGGGTGGAAACAGTCTCTTGGCGCAATTCTCTGTCGACTTCGCTGTCTGCGTGCGAGGCTGCTTTTCCGCTTGACTTTTGTCCGTGTGGCAGTTATTCGAATACGCCTATGTGCATACTCTACGGTAATACTGTTCGATAGGAGATTGGAGGCTGCATGTGTGGTCTACTCGTCTCATCTAATATTGTCTACTATTTAATAGCTGACTTGAAACTGCATTGAATAAAGTTTTTTTTAAATGTAAATAATATTATTCTCTCGTCGTCACCGCGGCAGATTCCGCGCGACAGTTGGATGCGACCACTACGCACGCATTCCTGGCGTAGCGCATCTCGTAGCGCTTTTATCCGAGCCTTGAGCACTCTTGGCCTCGTACAGCAGTAGACCTGGCAACACTTGCATGGAGATGAATAAAAAAAGGCCCTAAAGGAAAAATTATGGCATGAAAATGAAATGCCCTAACATTTTTGACTGATGAGGAAGAGAGACTTATAATTTTTTTTCTTCCTGACTGTATATTCCGTAGGACGTAGCGTACTAACCACGCATTTTGCATCTTTACTAAATACTTTTGCTGTATTATGCAAGTTTTGTCTCATTCGCACGCTTGTTAAATCGCATAAAAAATCGAAATCGATAGTAGTCACAATTTCCTCAAGTCAAATTGCATGAATGCACATTTAGGCTCTTATATTTCCGCGCTACAGTACAAGGCGAATTATTCTCATCGTGATCATTATACGGGACATTTTTTGCAATCTAAAATTATCACACGGTAGTACAGAAGAGACACACATGAAATGTACGTTTTTGACGTGACAACGTCTAATAAATCGATGAACGCCGGCTGCACACACGAAAAAGTGTCCCGTTACGCATTGTTCCGTTACGCTCATTGTACGCTTGCGCCGCATCTATCTCTCTCCCACTCGATTGGAACAACCACCGATTTGACTTTTTCGAGGCACATTAAACTTGAAACACTCCCATTCGTTTCCTACTTTTCCTATCATCGTCCTATCCTTAACAGAATAACACAGATTTGAAGAAGTTAAATAGCTAACATGTATAAAAGTTATAGTTAAAATAATCTGTTCGTTAAAGTAATAAACATATAATTAATGATTGCAAATGAAAGTAAATTGATTAATTAAATTGTAGATTTCATTTCACTCCTTTGTATCCATACAAAATAGTGATAATTCAATAAAAATTATTCAATTTTATTAATAAAAGTATGTAAGCTCTATTATTTATTTTAAAAAAGTTTTCTAAAATTTTATTTAAGGTTTTATATAAGTACTGTTGTAAGTTATGTACTTGTACGTTTTCGTTTAAATATTTAATTTTTTTACTTTTTAATACATAGATGTTTTCTCAAACAATGTTTTACCTTATCTTGCATTTGAATTAATTGCTCTTTTAAATTTTCAACTTTACAAAAACTAATGCAATATTTCTTAAGTTTATTAATTTTTTTGTTTATGTATTTGTCAGTTTTTACAATTTTTGAAATGCTTGCATTAGTTAAAACACTGCACATAGATTAAATTGACTAGCTGCACACTTAAGAGTGCTAAATTTCCTGTTTGATTTACTGAAATATTTTCATAGTGTAAAAAAAAGAGGAATAAAATTGAATGAAAAAATTGGCGCAACAGCTGTAACAGTAAATCCCTTCTCGGCTTGTCTTCATCTCACTTTTTAACCTGTTTTATGCCCCGTAGTTGGATATGTAACATTTAGTAGAACATATACAGAGGTGCCCCCCCCCCCCAAAAAAAAACTATGACTCACCCCCCCCTTAATCTAATGATGCGGCCCCCCACCATAATTTTTTATGCCATTTTCTCAATGATTTACTCAATTATTTTATAATATTATACTTTTTTAGTATTATATTTTATCACATTTTGCATTAATTAAAACTGGTTTTCTAATAATAATTTTGGTCATGTCAGATAATATTTACATCCTGAACCGACAGATGCCAAACTACTTTTGTTGAGGAAAGTGCGGGGTTGCCAATTTGATTTACAAGATCCCTTTCAATTATCAAAGCACCAGAAACGTATTTTCACATTAGAAGCTATTATTATGTAAATAATATATACATTATTCTCGTTTTTTTAACCACCCCCCCCCCCTGAAATTTTAATGACGCAGTCTGCGTCGTGACCCCACTTGTGGGCACCCCTGACATATATTTACTTATAATTTTTCCCCTTGTGAGATTTTAGTTTCGTTTCATCAAATAGAAACTGAGAAATTGCTAATGGATCTGATTTCCGCCTGACACAATGCAACAGTGCGCAGCAAATGTTCTAATTTATGTTTTAAATCACACGTAGTTTCATTTTAGAATAAAAACAAGAAAGTTTTTGTCCGGCCGGGCAGTTGGACGCAATAGCGGAAGTGCGAGTGTGAGTATTGTGTTGTGTTCTTTATGAGCACGGAGCGCGGGCAAACAGACAGCGCCGCCATCTCGCGTCGGGTGAAGCTCCTTTCACAACAAGATGGCCGCCGCAGTCGCCGCTTCTCGCCCCGAAGACTGGACGGCGTTATCGAAGTGCGCGCCGCGAGCAATAACATACAAAATTTTAACATAAATAATTACGCTAGAATATGTTATGATACACACACTTTCTTTGGCCTTTCGAAGTGAGGTCTGCTTATTGCTGACAACTTATAAGTACATATAAAAAATGTCGAGGTGCTAAGTAGAGTTGTTAGTTTTCCAGAAAAGTGTTTTGGGGATTTTTTTTTTCTGTAATTTAGCCGAAAATGTTTTGCTTGACAGGAAATTTTCCAAAGAGTTATTTTTTTTATAGAAACACGAAAACAGCTATAAAGGTAATAAAATGTTTACGACACACGAAAAACATTAGTCTGTGTATATATTTGTGTGTATACACACACACACACACACACTAAAGTATAATATTGGCCAAGAGTGAGCGCTAGTTAAAGAAAATTTGGCAGATGTTAAAATAATAAAATCAAATATTAAAAATTATTTTAATTATCGATCATACACTAAGAGATTGTGAACGAGTGTTTCAGTGCTCGCCACTGAAGTGTAACAACTAACCTGCGTAACGAGCAAAATATAATGTGTTCTCGTGTCGCAAGATACGTTCATAACACCTAAAACGCGGACACGAAAATTTAACGTAGAATTCTTTAAAATGATGCCGAGTGTGATAATTATTGTGTTTTAAACTACATAATTGACGCGAATCACACGTAGTTTCCGCACCCGCCGCTAGAATGAAAGGGCTCCGATAAAAGCAAAAAAGACTTGGAAAAATATAACTAAACCCCGGCTTTGACCTGGTTTTATTAAAATTGATTAAACTGGTAATAAAGTTTCCCTTTGTCTTTGCGAACTTCGGTTGCGGCCAGCCGCCGCAGATGGCAGCCAATGGAAGTTCCAGGAAGACCTCTCGGGCAGGGCTCTCTCACACAGGAGGATGCAGTTAGTAATCATGACATTGCCCTTGGGATATTCACTAAATATATGGTCACAAATACTGAAATTTAGTATTTTAGTACACATTTTGATTGAAAGAAGAGGTTAGCACATTGACGAAAGTATTTAAGTTAACGTTAATATTCGCTACAAAGAAATACGAAGTAAAATGCGGCCTTCCTCTGGAGCCGCCGCAGATGGCAGCACCGCGGTGGTATCCCAAGCGCGGCACGCATAGCGCCTGAAACTAGTCGCCCACTACGTCAGCGGCACTACTCCGCGCAGCCCTGTCCGCCGCGGAATAGTTCCGGCGCAGGAACTATCGGGAGAGCTCTGAGCGGAGTATTTCTGCGCGGCGCGGCGGCTTGCTACAGCCTGCGGTGGCAGACGGAGGAACACTTCGTGCTGACACCACCTTCGGGTGCCTTCGGTGCCACTCGGGTCATGATCGGTATCTTTGTTGAGTCTTGTTTATGAGATCTGCGCACGTGGCCGTACTTATCTAGAGTAAGAAGATCAGTTCAGGTAAAATTTGAGAATTTATTACTTTATTTAATATCTTTAATGGAAAAACTTCCGCTGATCTTTAAGTAAATCGGGAAACAGGTGATGGAATTCCCCGTATATTTCTCTCTTCTCGTTAATCGGGTGAATCCACATGTGCCTTTGTCTCTTCTCCTCCTCTTCTGATTCCAGTGAACAATGTAAAAACAAATCTTCCTCCTCAGAGCTGCTCACGACGTTAAAAATTAACAAACCTAACATCATGCAAACGAATAACAAAACTGAACTGAAACAAGACCAGTCACGCGACGCACCTGTACACTAGGTCAACACTGGAGGAACTGAGCGGTCGGAATCATGAAGCGGAACCTTCGGAATCTCCCGCGGCGCCGCAGTGGGCTGCCGAGCTAGAGACGTCGCTCTGTCCTGCATCTAGCCGGCGGACAAGGACTCCCAGGACCTCCCTGCGGGGAGGGGGGGACTGAGGGGGGATGGATCGTTGAACCCTGGCGACGCGCCAGCAGCCGGGTTCAATTTCCTGCGGCTGCTGACGCCTCGTAGTCCGCGGCGGTGGCTTGTTTACTGACGCAGCTCGGCGGCCGAGGGATTCGCGCTGTTTCTGCACCTTCCCCCCTCCACCCTCCACCCTCGCCCGCCCTGTGCCTCGCTCGGCGTGCGGCGGGAAACCTTCTCTTCACAGACGAGAGGGCCGAAACCCGAAGTTCATGCTCGCTTTTGAAGTTATACTTATAATGCGACTTCCAACAAGGTTGCGTTAAACGTTAAACGATACCATGGAGAATAACGCTACAATGGAGAATTATTTGCATGCGATTAAAAAACTATTTTTTAATGATGCCAACGAAGTATAACTTCTCACGCGCATACCTAAGTACACGCACCCATTTTTTCCCCCGTATCTTTAATGTAGCTATCCCAACGAAATCAACCGTCCACAATCTTTTGAAGTATTTATAATATAGCTAACCTAACCTAATTGACCATTAGTATCCTTTTATCAACACATTTACAATGAACAAAAAAAAAACCGAAGATGCACGAACGGGAGTTTGGGCTCTCTCGTCTGTGAAAAGAAGGCTTCCCCACTTGGAGGGAGGACCGCCGCGGTGCTGCCATCTGAGTCTGGTGGCCGGAACCCAAGTCCGCACAGCCGAAGGGAAACTTTATTAACTGTTTAATCTATTTTTAATACAACCAGTGTCGAAGCCGGGGTTTAGTTAAATTTTTCCAAGTCTTTTTCGCTTTTTTTTTTCGGAGCCCTTTTCATTGTGTATTTTTAACATTCCGATCTGCTGATCAAACGATTCGATAGTCGACGCAGCTGCTCCGGCAGCGCATTCTAGCGGCGGGCGCGGGAACTACGTGTCATTCGCGACAAGAAATGTAGTTGCAAACACAATTTGCGTATAATTTATCACGCTCGGTTAATTATTTTAATGGATTATACGTTAAATTTCGTGTCTTCTTGGTTTCGTATCGTAAGTGTATTTGCAACATGAGAAAATATGAGTGTTTTCGTTACCGAGGTTACATGTTGCACATTTCTGGCGAGCACTGAAAGACACAGTCACTTTTTTTTTGTGTGTGAAAAATCTACCACTGTTGCCACGCCAATCCAATAGACGGCACCATGTACCTATGTGCAGTATTTAAATTGGATTTGTTTAAAATTGTACTACACCGGCTTCTTTACGAGAACAAATCTCTGTTCTTTCAGCAATATATTTTCTTCGCTGTATAATTTTCTTGTAAAATAAACCTACAGCGCTTGCAATTGTGTAGTAACATATAGGTTAACGAGAGTCACGCCATGCTCCCGCCCTTGCAGGTTTAAGCTGTCGCGTTTCTCAACTCGTGTGTTTGGTTGAAGCTTCTGGCCGCCATATTGCAGCGCCCGCGACACCGTGGGAATCACCGGACACGCCTCGCGACTTAATTAGTACGAATTAGACATGTCCGTCGTTTAGCCCAGTGGCAGCCGTGCAATGCAGTGTTTCGGAACTGTTTTCCACAAGGCCAGTGCTCTATATAAAATTGAGTATGCACAATAATTAACTCTTTCGGTCACACTTTGTAATTTTTTTATCTTATCCAAACTTTTTTTTAAAAATATTTTATGTAGTAATAATCTTAAGATCTAATTATAATACATATGAATATATTTTTATATTATCATATATAACTTAATATGAATTTTTTTTTCATAACCCTTAAGAATGATGTCGAATGGAATGTAGGCTACACGATGACCTACACTTTCGTTAATGTATATACCTATCATGTCCACTTCAGTTCACGAATAGACTGGTAGAGTTAATAACATTGCACTGGTTCTTGCAGTGGGAGGAATGCTTGGAAGTAATTCAGTGGTGTTCACTGTACGTCACAGACACAGAGGAGGCTCGAGAACACAGCACAAGTACGAATGCACAGACGCCACAAGCAGCGCGACCCCCGACGCAGACGTCGCAGCAGCTCATATGTGATCTCGTGTAGCGTCGTTGCTGACATTCCGCGTCTTCTTTCGGCCTCGGCAAACTGTGGAAGCGGACCACGCCACTCGACTGGACTTATCTCCTGCTCTGTCCAACTCTTCATGCGCGCCATCCTCTGCATCCTGCATGCTCCTGCGCAGTTAGTGCATGCCCTTGCATGCCTCATGTCTGCCCAGGGATTCTGTGTGTCCGTGCGGGTTTTACCTGGGCCCAACGTAGCATGGTTTTAAGAGGGGACGCCGAAATACCACAACGCCGAAATACACTAACGCCGAAAAATGTCATTGCAGGATTGCCAAAAAAAGGTTAGGTTAGGTTAGACTAGGTTAGGTTAGACTAGGTTAGGTTAGACTAGGTTAGGTTAGACTAGGTTAGGTTAGACTAGGTTAGGTTAGACTAGGTTAGGTTAGACTAGGTTAGGTTAGACTAGGTTAGGTTAGACTAGGTTAGGTTAGACTAGGTTAGGTTAGACTAGGTTAGGTTAGACTAGGTTAGGTGAGACTAGGTTAGACTAGGTTAGACTAGGTTAGACTAGGTGAGACTAGGTTAGGTGAGACTAGGTTAGGTGAGACTAGGTTAGGTGAGACTAGGTTAGACTAGACTAGGTTAGACTAGACTAGGTTAGACTAGACTAGGTTAGGTTAGGTTTGATTGTGGTATTTCGGCGTAAAGGTACATTTAAGAAACACACACAAATTCATTCAGTTGTTATTTCGGCGTTGTGGTACACAACAGTTTTCTAGCTGTCGGCGTTGTGGTCAATTTTGACATTCGGCGTTATGGTATTTCGGCGTTGAGGTAACGACCCGTTTTAAGACAGAGGAGTTAGTGATGGCTGGCCAGTCCTCGCACGACTGGGTGTTATAGGCTTCAGCGCTAACCCGCCACCCTCCTACAAGACACACCTAGTTGTTAGTCGGGTCAGATCCCTGCCCCACTCTCCCCCCCCCTCCTCGGTAGCGGCGCTAGGGTCCTGGGTTCGAGTCCCGGGTGAGGCGACAGCGTGAAATTGTAAGTGTCCAAATTTGTCACAATGAAACTGTAGAAAACGCCAATAATAAGGCAAGTCACGAAGGTGGGAGTTGTTGGCCTCGGTGGAGATTAAAAAAAACCTCATCAGTGAGTCAAAAATTAAATTAATAAAGTAAAGAAGTAAAAAAAAATAGTGCGTGTAACTCAGTATACGTGATACAAGTAAAACTTGTTTCGTATTTAAAACCTCGACTTGTAAAACGGCAGAGAGAAAGAAAGAACCTTTTTTTTTAATAACACAGGGTGGGGTAGTTTAGCTATCACTTCTTTTCCAAGTATTTAAAAAAAGATTTATTAGAAATTTTATAAAAAATAAATATATTAATAAACATGAATTAATAAAATGATTACTCTTCAAAATAACTGCTCAGGTTAATAATTATTGATCAATAAATAATGATTGACAATAAATATTACTTTTGAAATACATAAAGAAGAAAAACTGTTAATGTTAATTAATCGTCGAAGAATTCTGTCATTTGGAACTCGCCGAATCTCTGAACGAAATTCGGCCATTGAAATGTTACCGTCACCACGCTCGAATAATGTGGTGATATCTCTCGCCTTGTGGCAAGTGGGGACACGTGGTTGCCCTGAGCGTTGTTTGCTTGAGGTGCTCCTGTTTCCCCCTGGCCCTGCATTCCGCCCATGCCCGCCTCGCATTCCGCCCATGCCCCAGGCTGACGGAGCAGGGACTTGCATTACAATTGTATCTTCATTACTCAGCCATATAGTGCCATGGTTACCACACAAATCTGGCATTTGACCTATGCACGACGAGAAGACGTCGCGCCAGAATATCAAAATTGTGTATTAGTATGTATTATAGTTAGTGGTTCAGTATTATGAACACCTGAAAAATGAAAAACAAATAGTTAAGTTGAATAGTTTGTTTAAAAAAGGGGGGGATTTGTCTGTAAAGTCGGTTTACGGACGATAATTTTACGTGATAACGTCATAAGAAAACATTGATGAAAAATTGCATACTTTTTTAATTTAAAATTTTATTTACAGTTTTTGGCAAATTTAATTTAAATAATTTGTTTAAATATGATCACGAACAATTTTAGTTAAAAATCCCCGGCTTAACCTGTTTGATATTATAGAAGATTCTTCTCGCACGGTGGTTGGCCGGTTCTTGCACGCTCGGCTCAGGCGGAACGTGACACTATTTTTGTGCGTGCAGCCGGCGCGGCGTTCGATTTATAAGACGTTATCACGTCAAAACCTGTATCCGAGGAGATGAGACAGTGTGCCACTGAAGGGTTGAAGGGTTGACTGCGGGGGCAACTGTCCAACACGCAGGTGCGCCCTGGCCCTGCTGAGGCCCAGACAGGCGCCACTTCCATAGTAATGATCGTTCGCTTAAATCTGTAAACAAACCCCTTGCGATCATACCATTTCTTTGCAACTTGACAACGAAAAAAATTACAGCCAAACACAACAAAAATGGCATCACAAGAAACTATTTATAATTAGAATAGAAGTAATTTCTAGTACTGTAACAGCAACTTAGATTAAAGCAAATTAATAACAACTGAACATGCAATAAACTAAGGAGATCAAAACTTGTAATCTATTTTTCTCGATGTTGGTGAAACATGGTATGATCCAATTTTTAAGGATTCAGTTCGTCCCATCTGCTGTCACCCCCTGCTGAGGCCTGAGGCCTGAGGCCTGAGGCATGTCCTCATGGAGTCTACTCTCGCCTGGGCATGAGGGGGGGGGGGGGGGGCAGGAAGTCACGCAGTCTCGCAATGCGGCCGCAGTTGGCTTCTTGGGCGCTGCGGCCCCGCTGCGCTGCGCCAATAACCGCGCGTCTGAACTAGTTCTGTGTCCTTGTGCTCCCATGTCTCTGTGGAGGTTGAGTATAGTAGTCCATCTGCTATTGCAATACTTCACCCGTAATTAAAAATTCCACTCATAACACAATAATAAATTTATCTTATATCTATGTATATATAAAAATTAACGTTCGTGTGTTCTCGCATCGTTCATCCGATTGAGTTGAAACGTTGATACAGTTTTTGGTCACACTTTCGCGAAAGTTTGTAAAGTGACCTAACCTGAACTGGCCACTGTCAGAACAATCCTGAAGGGCTGCCCATCCAAGGGGCAACACTGCAGCTCTGGGACTGCGGGTTCGTCTTCGGGCGAGGTGTTAGCTGAGCCGTGTCTCTCCTCTGTCCCCGCACCGGAAGCTGCGTCGCGCACAAAAGGAAACTTCCTTCTCTTATTATAGTCTTGTTTCAACAAACACACGCTATGAGCCTCCTCACCTTTTTTTACTTCTCTTTCTCCCTCTTTCACCCCCTCTTTCCCCCCCTTTCCCCCTCACTGGTGACCGTTGACCGCAGGGAGCTAGAGCAGGACACGACAAAAAAAAAGAAGCACATTCACCGCTTTTAATCTGTCAGGTACTTGGTCAGTTGTACTCCCAGGGAATAACTGCGGTGGTTGTTTTTCACAGTAGTTGTTCCAAGCAGCCGTTAACCCTTGTGACGTCAGAGGAAACCGACTGTTCAGATTTATTCGTTTTGAGATTTTGAAGAAAAAAAATTATATATATATAGTGACAGTAATTGTTTTCGGCTTCAACAAGTTGCAGTGAATGAAAAGATCCTTAGTGTTGTAAGTCTGGCAGTTGGGGGGGATGGAGGGGGGTGTTTAGATGAAATAATCTCCCTACAAGTCCTCAATACACTGGCGTTACAACAACTGGGTGGAAATGCTGCGTGACGTAACCCGGGTGTGCTACTGTAGCTCCGGGAAGCTGTAGACACGGCTGCGCGCCGAATGAACTTAATAGGCTTCAGTCTGAGACGCACTTAGTCTTCCCTAACTGGACCCCGCCCAAACACACTTAGTTTTAAACCTAGGTTAGGAAAAAAATCTAACAACTATTTTATAACGTAAAAAAAAATAATATTTCAGCTTCTGAAATTGTATCGAGCATTCTGGCAAAAACCAAGTCTGGAGGCGTTTATTGTTATTAATACTGTACTATGCGAGACTGATAGTTATATAGTGCCTAAAAAAAACCGTTGGCAATCGATTTTTTTCCAATACATTCCATTGTCACGCTCCTGCTATAACCTTGCTTCGCTTGTAGATGCACAGATGGCAGTGCAGTCGGCGGCGGTGACCCAGTGTTTCAGACCAGCGCTGGTCCATAGCTCGGGGCGCGGGTGTCGCTCGGGAGAGAAGCTCTAATTACCGACACTGAGACCTGGTGTTTTGAAGTAGTTTTGGGCCCGTCCGCTAGGTAGTAATTTTCATAATATATTACTGACATAACTACATTACTTTATTAGGAGAAGTAATGTATAAGCTATTATCAGGCAAACAAACCAGTGAAAATTCACCCTATTTAGGTAGCCACTAATTTTGTGGTGTGTAATACAAAGAGTTTTTGCACCTCCTACTCCTTTATTTATTACATGACGGTTTATTACAAACAGCATTAAGTATTTTCACATCGATTAAATTAGTTTTGCGCCGTCAAGGAGATAACTTAATATAACCAAAAAACATATTAGCCCCAGTCCTCCGCCCCAGCTCCGGCACTTCCCTCCAGAACAGAATCACTGTCTATCGCACCCACGTCATCTCCCACCTCACGTACGCCTGTCCCACCTGGTCTCACTCATCCCTCTACAACCTAAGCCCTATCACCAGGACATACTTCCTTGGCACCCGTCTGATCCTGTGGCTACCCCGCGCCACTCCCCGGCAAGAACTCTTACATGAAACCAGTCTTGCCCACATCCACGACACCATCTCCAAAACCACCAAGAAATTCGTCCACAAATGCTCCCACATCAGACAGATCGCCGACCCTCGCCCCAGAAGACCGCTCTTCACGACGGATCATCTCCAGGCAGAGGACGACATGGACCCAGCGGGAGGGGCCGGCGGCTAACCCTGGGGACCAGCACAGCTGCGAGAAGGCACCGCGGTACTGCACCACTCTCCACCTGACCACCCACCGAGACGCAAGGACCGGGCCCGGCCACACCCTCACATCATCACCACCCTCACCACCCTCACTAGACACTTCACCTCACACAAATCACCTGCCCCCAAGGACAGGAAGGGACAATTTATGTATGTATCTATAATTTATTGTAATTATTTTTGATGTAAATGTATCACATGTTCTCTTCCATGTTTTCTATTTGTATTCTCTTTTTTATAATAAAGAGCTAATTTTTGGCGGGGCGGACCCCCGAACTAAAAAAACTTTGTAGAAGAACCTCTATTCCGATTGTTAATTTGCTGGTAGTTATGGGCCCCGCCCAACAGATAGCGACACATGGTTTCAGTGTCCACCTTGTTTATTTCCCTCCTTGTTCTGCGTGTGTCGCGTGCGTCGCTGGGGTATCGAGGGAGAGGCAGCGCGTAAGACGAGGCGACCAGCTATCTCCGCGGTATCGCAGCAGCGCAGTGCAAGCCGAGCCTGCTCCCAAGTCACCGCACTGGCCTATAACTGTCCTGGGGCCTATTTCATAACACTACAAGTCTACAAGTTACAAGCAACCTGTAACAACTTTGATCATGTTGTAAATACTTGTAGTTACAAGTTAATTATACAAGTAAATAAATGTTTTTGTTTCATAAACTTGTAGCTTGCAAGCATTTGTAACTTGTGAGAAATTGCTACTAGTGTCAATACATAGGTATAATATTTTGTAAGTCCAATTATTATTAGTTGTAAATCATTGATAGGTCTATGCTCGTGTATAGAATGATATTATAACATCTTAGAATACAATGGATATTATTATATTTACCGATTCTGATGAAGATGATATAGATATTGAGGTTATGAGGCGACCACGCAAATTTAGAGAGAGAGTGAACATGGGACTTGGCGCAGTATCTGAGTATAACATGAGTGCTGTTAAACTGGAGGAGCTGGTACAAGGCCGACACTTGAGACAGCGCGCGCTGGACTTAACCCAGAACAGTCCACGAGGCGTTCATCCCGTATCACGCATCCAAGATAAACCCTTGATTCCGGTAGCAGGAACTTTTATACGTTTATCCTGTGGTGCGTGAGCTTGCTGTTTTAATTTGGCATGTAGAAAGGTTCTGGACACAACAAAAACTTGTCATTTAATAATTATTTATGATTGTAAAGTTTAATACAAAAATTAAGTCCACAAGACCTGACATAATTTGTTTGTATTGTGATAATTTTGTTACGTCCAGGATCTTTCGGCGTACAAAAATTAAAACAGCAAGTATAATGTATCGCAGGATCCATCATGATTAACGGATAAACGTTACGTTTTACAAGGAAATCAGGAGCGTACACAGGATTTCATTTTGATGGTGGGGGGGGGGGGGGTTGAACTTTAAATCAAGGCCCAAAGTGTAGTTAATTTCATTACTGAGAAAAAAACAACACATATTTGGATTCCAAGGCGCAAAATAATTCAATTCGTACCTTAAGGGGGAATTAGTCTTCTGCGATCTTTCATTTTTCCATCTTTTTGCTATAATTCTAATTTTGAACTTTATCCCAATTTTTGTCATGTCAAGGCATAAATCATCAGTTCACGAATGTTGACTTCAACTAGTAGCCAAAGCTAAGTCTTATGCCAACTTTATTTAGCACGGAAACTATCTTGCAAGCGGTGTCAAAATTTTGGAATTGCAAGATGGTGAGCCCTTATTCCACTTATTTAACTCACATAGTGGGAATTAAAAATTTTATTTTGAGAAAATTTATTTTGCAACAGTTTTTTTGCAAAGATAGAATTAACATAGGTGAAGCTTTTACATTAAAGTTATTTATTTTTATATCCGTGGGAAAGGGGGGGGGGAGGGTTACTGTTACACACTGCTATTTAAATAATTACTTGCATTTATGTTAAGGCTGTGTTCAAAATAAAACACGAGTATACCTACTCAAATATCGATCACACGATAGAAATAAACAGTCTCTTAAAAATTGGGACAAATTAAATCTGTACTGATATTTTAAGTTCATCACGATTCGGGATGCTTCAATACCTTCTAGCTAGCTAGTTCACACTATCCCTACAGGAATGTATTGTGCAATTTATGTTGTTCTATTTAAAGTTACTCAATGAATTATTTTCGGAACTAAAACTAGGTTTTCAGGATTTTTTACGTGCCAACGTCTAATAAATCGATGAACGCCAACTGCACGCACGAAAAAGTGTCCCGTTACGCACATTGTCCAGTTACGCCGTGTCCCGTTACGCTCATTGTACGCTTGCGCCGAATCTATCTCTCTTCCACTCGATTGGAACAACCATCGATTTGACTTTTTCGAGGCACATTAAACTTGAAACACTCCCATTCGTTTCCTACTTTTCCTATCATCGTTCTATCCTTAACAGAATAACACAGACTGGAAGAAGTTAAATAGCAAACATGTATAAAAGTTATAGTTAAAATAATCTCTTCGTTAAAGTGATAAACATATTTGAATTAATGAGTGCAAATAAAAGTAAATTTATCAATTAAATTGTAGATTTCATTTCACTCCTTCTTTGTATCAATATAAAATAGTGATAGTTCAATAAAAATGATTCAATTTTATTCATAAAAGTATGCAATCATTTCATCAATGTTTTGCTATGATGTTGTCACGTTAAACTATCGTCCGTAAACCGACTTTACAGACAACCAATTTTTTCCCCAGCCTAGTTAGTGTGGCTGCCTGAATGAAGGCATGCGGTGGACACCAGCAATGCTTCAGCCGCAGTTATCTGGACAGTGATTGGCCGGGCGGAAGCGAGCTGCCTGAAGGTTGCAGCAAGGAGATGGCCTGTAACGAGCCAGGGTTGCGATAGCTCACGGCAGAGCGCGCCAGGAGAAGTGTGTCGCGCGCAGACGCCGTGTGTGCGGCCCGCCAGGACTCATCTCGCCAGATAACAGCTGATACGCGTCAAGTGCAGTTTCCCGCCCGCCAGCCAATCACGCCACCTCCAGACGGTCGCTACGCACGGAGAATTCCATCCGTCAAACCGTCAAATAGCTAGTAGTTTGCGAGGTAGCTATTGCCGGCAACTTTCAGTACACTAAGGGCCGCTTGCAGAGGCAGGCGAGTGAAGTCCGAGCAAAAACTTGGCAGGTTAATCAAATGGAAGAATACTCCACTTCGTCTCAAGTCACGACTGTGCAAGCCGGCCTAAACTATTTAGAAGTTTAATAATGTTCGCAGGCTTTCACGGCCATTGTCTGAAGTAGCTTGGCTTCTGAATTGTAGCCGTGTCCTTGGCGAATAATTCACCGACGTCTCGGTCGACATTGCAGTCGCCATCATCAGGGAGCATTTACCTACTGAGGTTCTTACCAGTTATCCTGCCTTTACAACTGGTAAGAACCTCGGTAGATAAATGCTCCCTGATGATGGCGACTGCAATGTCGACCGAAACGTCGGTGAATTATTCGCCAAGGACACGCTACTATTTAGAAGTTTATTTATTTGCCATTACACGTTTTAAGTTTAGCCGGTTGTCACTCTTTGTCAACCTAATTTAATTTTTTATTGCAACTTTACTATTTTTTTGTGTAGTAATGATGTTACGCTATAATTAATGTATAATTATTTTGTAATAATCAATCTACGTAAAATAAAATTCATTTATTTCATAGCCATAAAGTATGATGTCCTTTAGAATGTAGGTACTTCTTAACCCACACAAGTTTGATAAACTGATTGCTTCATTGAGATATAAATCATCCATTTCATTGGACGAATACAATAAAGGGTTAATATGTGAAACAAAACCTGACCGTGACACATGAACGTATTTAACGGCGTACGTACGGTAACCTCGAAAAAATATATATCACAGCGGGAGGGGGGGGGGGGGAAATGAGTGCAATGATTTTTATGATTGCTTCGAAGGCATCTAATGAGGTGGCAGCATCCAGATGGACGGACGTGCGAGTGTGTTGAATGGGGCGGGCAGTTGACGGACTCACGGACTCACGGACTGAAGAACGCGGCAGGACAGCACTGCCTCATGCCGTCAGCTTTCACTGCAGGCTCACTGCAGGGCAGCGCTTTCGCGCTCCTAGTTCGTTCTTGCATCTCCAGGCAGGCGGGCCCGCAGATGCTAGTTTTCCGGGAAAGTAAAATTTTCTTGTAATATATAGAAAATTTTTCTGCAAACATTGGAACATTTTCATAACTAGATACATACATACTTCTTCAGAAACACACAAATAAATTGTATGGGAGTCTTTATACAAACAGACATAATGGCTCACTTAATATTAAGAGTTTAGTAGGACCCATGCATACATCTACCAACTGATATGAACAAAGAAAGGTCGTTTACGGTACCTACAAATCTGCAGAAAATTATTGCATCACATGTATTAAATTATGTGAATCGAATGATTTGGTTGAGAAGGGATATGTGGTTATATTTTACCAAAACATTTTCTGAACGGAAATATTCCCACTCCCATCTCTAGGTGGGCCCCAACCGTATTGCGTCATTTTAGGTGGTTTTTAGGCCAAAAACAATTAATTTGTAGCTTGTTATTGAAAATTTGGCCACGTTAAGGCGTGTGCCTAGTATTAAATTCTATGTAATACCTAAGTTTGTCAGCGATTGGCTTCAACACAGACGTATGTAACTTGGATTCACCTGAAATCATTGGGTGGTTTTAAATGCGTTTAGAATATATATATATATAATATACAGCTGTAAAAATTACGTCAGTTGCCAAGCTTGTCAATGGTCAAAAAAAGCTCGGTACTCTCTGCATTAACGAACAATTGAAAATTCTCGTGACTTTAAAGCGACGGGATACAAGATGTCTTTCGATCTTCATCTTTACGTTTTTCCACAGACGTACGTTTCTCCAAACTGATGTTGGACTTCATCTTAACGACCCATCCTCCGTTCTCTGTTTATAATAAACTCTAAAGTTGTAGTTGTCGGGACGCCACGCAGATTGCGCTGGCCGCTTGTTTTTTCCTGTTTACAGTTGGTTGTGGCCGCGACGGTACACACATCACGCACGCCTGTCTGCAGTCTCGTGCTGCTTCTCTGGAGGCGTTCAGAGCACTAACCTCGAGTACCTGCCATTCCAAGAAGAAGAAGAAAAATTGGTTGTCTGTAAAGTCGGTTTACGGACGATAGTTAACGTGACAACGTCATAACAAAACATTGATGAAATGATTGCATACTTTTATGAATAAAATTGAATCATTTTTATTGAATTATCATTATTTTTTATGGATACAAAGAAGGAGTGAAATGAAATCTACAATTTAATTGATAAATTTACTTTTATTTGCACTCATTAATTCAAATATGTTTATTACTTTAACGAAGAGATTATTTCAACTATAACTTTTATACGTGTTTGCTATTTAACTTCTTCCAATCTGTGTTATTCTGTTAAGGATAGGACGATGATAGGAAAAGTAGGAAACGAATGGGAGTGTTTCAAGTTTAATGTGCCTCGAAAAAGTCAAATCGATTGTTGTTCTAATAGAGTAGGAGAGAGATAGATGCGTCGCAAGCGTACAATGAGCGTAACGGGACACAGCGTAACGGGACAATGTGCGTTACGGGACACTTTTTCGTGCGTGTAGCCGGCGTTCATCGATTTATTAGACGTCACGTCAAAAATTTGAATCTCTTCTCCTCGCCCTCCGAAGTGAAATTCTGCGTACTCTCCTGCATCATAGTAAAATAATTATTGGCCACATTGAAGTTCGACGCTAATTCCTTTCCGATGTGTTATTAGCATCACTTAATGATAGTATTTTTTATGAATCTCCCTAGCCAGTTTTATACACTACTAAACAAACTTCTAGCATTAGGCTTTGTGTAGCCTACGGTCTGTTTTGGTAACCGATCTGACGTAGTTGACTTCGGCTTTATTGGAACACACAGCCACTCTATGGATTAATAACTCCTTGGTTAATGCAGCTAATTTTAATTTTGCTTAATTTTGGCTAGCTTTCATGTGACCTACCCCCGGATGAAATGAAAAAAGTGAATCAACAGTCCACAAAAATTAGACGTAAATCGTCCAAATTAGTTTCAACTGAATTTGCATTTTGTTTTTTCCGCGGGACTCGCTCGGAACTCCCGCTGAGGCCGGCCTTGTCCGTCTCGAACCGACGAGAGCAGCTGTGACGTGTCGCGTCATCCCGGGCCGACTCGACGCCCGAAAAAAGTCCAGAAAGGCGGCGCTCGTTCACGTCACTCCGCGCGGCGGCCCGCGGAATTCCCAAGGCCGCTCGGCTACAGATGACAGCGCCGAGGAAAGATCTTGCTCGGGGAGCGGAAGGGCAAGGGGGGTAGAGACGGCACTTGTAATCCGGTCAGGCACACGTGGCATGCCTGACGTCAGTGGCCGTGCAGGGCCGCCAGCCAGCTCCGAACCTGACATCGCGGTCTGGTCTGTCGCGTTACTAACAATATTATCCACAAACATATTATGATGTCATCCACGCAGTATTACCTTGGTTACGTGCCTGTAAAGTGCATGTAGAGAGTTTTTATTTGTGCTGTTTTGCTGTGGATACGCCCTTGTGCGCGTGTGGAGTGTCGCGGAGTGTCGCGGAGTGTCGCGGAGTGTCGCGGAGTGTCGCGGAGTGTCGCGGAGTGTCGTTGCGGAGGTCCAGCTCAGCTCGGGCATACCTCGCGGTGGCTTCCGGGAAGACGACGGCTGTATCCCCATGGAGTAGCAGTCAGTGTTCCTGGGAGTGGAGCAGGGGGGAGGGGCGCCGCTGCTTTCATTGTCTCCCCGCCGCCTGCATTCCTGACGGGCGCATCACCCAGACTCCCGGCTCCTCCCCCCACCCCTCCTCCTCCTCTCTCGCCCCGTGCCGTGTGGAGGGTTCACAACTCCACAGCATTAACTGTTCGACGAATTTTATCAAGACAGACGACATTTAATAAATATTTCTTGTCGAAAAACAGGCCCAGAGCTGAAGTTAAGTATATTTTAAAGTATTTTTTTGCTCTTATCGGCGCCTTTTCATTGTGTAGTTTATCATTTCGGTTCTGCTAGTCGACGTAGCTGCTCCGGCAGCGCATTCTAGCGGCGCGTTTGGAACCTACGTGTGATTCGCGTCCAGAAATGTATAGTCGACAACAAACACAATTTGCACACACTCGGCATTATTTCAAAGAATTGTACGAAGTGAGGGTGAAGACAGTATGTTACTGTGTCAGAAGCCTTGTCACCTGCGACTACTGCGGTAGGTCCATATAGATATATACGGGTGTTAGTGTCAGTAGTAATGTAAGTATTTGTTGTAATTTCATTCAAACCCAAGATGAGGGTTGGTTGGGGACGCACCACAACGTCGAAATACCACAACGCCGAATGCCAAATTGACTTCAACGCCGACAGCTAGTAAACTGCTGTGTACTACAACACCGAAATACATTAACGCCGAAAAATGTCATTGCAGGACTGCCACAAAGGTTAGGTTAGGTAAGGTTAGCACACAAATTCATTCAGTTGCTTTTCAATTTGCTCCTGTGCCCCCCCCCCCCCCCCAGCAACATTTTTCGGCGTTGTGGTACACAGTAGTTTTCTAGCTGTCGGCGTTGCGGTCGATTTGACATTCGGCGTTATGGTATTCGGCGTTATTGTACGTTCGGCGTGGTGGTAACGACGCTGCGGCGGCAAGTTGCCCGATAAGACGGTAGCCGCGGCGAGGTCAGCGCCGCCGAGTGGGCGGGGCCTCGCTGTCGTCGCCGCCCCATTGGTCCAGCGAGCTGCGGGAGGGGCGAGCCGGGTTCCCCCCTCCTCCTCCTAGCCTGACCCGCGTGACCCCTGACCGCGCGCCGGCCACGCGACTGCCCGCCCGGTGACCTCGCGCGACCGGACTGGACAGGTCTGGACAGGTCTGGCGCGGCGTCTCGCTGGATGCAGGTTCATCCCGCCCCATTAGCCTTGCCCCCTGCCCCTTGCCCCCTGCCCCCTGCCCCCTGGGGCCATCTCGTCTGTCGGGCGTTCGCGTGCAGACGCGCGGTGCCAAACACAATACATCAAAGTATTCCCAGTGAAGCAACTTACATTTCTCAAAAAGAAAATTCTTTTGAAAAGAATTTGGTTGTCTGTAAAGTCGGTTTACGGACGATAGTTTAACGTGACAACGTCATAACAAAACAATTGATGAAATGATTGCATAGTTTTATGAATAAAATGGAATAATTTTTATTGAATTATCACTATTTTGTATGGATACAAGGAAGGAGTGAAATGAAATCTACAATTTAATTGATAAATTTACTTTATATTTGCACTCATTAATTCAAACATGTTTATTACTTTAACGAAGAGATTATTTTAACTATAACTTTTATACATGTTTGCTATTTAACTTCAAGATCGTCGAGAATGTTTTACGCTTTTTCGCAATTACACATTTAACGACGAAGTTTGTTCGTCGTGAAATTAAATGTAGAATTTAATAAAAATGCCCTTGCAGTTAATAAAATAAGTATTAGTAAGTTTAAGAAAGAATTTCGGCTTTAATCTCCAACCCAAACGCTCGTGTTGCGCTGGGGCCGAGATTAAAATTCGTCGAGAATATTTTACGTTTTTATGTCTTCCATTGCTCAAAATGATATGCAATTGTGGCCCCGGGCACTAAATTTTATTTATAATTCATTATTATAACGCCCCTCGCGATAAACAAAGGAAAATATGTATTAAAGAGTGCCTGGTTCTCGCGGAAGCGGCTAGATCGCACGATTCGTTCGGTTCGCGTCCGTCACCGTAGATGACAGCACCGTAGGGGAATACTATTATTTCGTTTTTATAGTACAATTTTATAACAAATACGCATCCCAAATACACCAAACTTTTTATATTGTGTTACAATATTTTTTTAAAACATTCTGCAAAAGATCCCGGGTGTAATTTGAATTATTATGTGTAACTGTAAAACACCATTGTTCGTACAAAAAGTATTTGAAAATTCAACATTACTTTTTAATAACCGTACAGATTGTGCTGAAAATTGGTGGACGGTCGTTAAATTACATAATATTAATAATTCAAACGACGGAAACATGATTGAAAAGTCAAATCGATGGTTGTTCAAATCGAGTGGAAGAGAGATGCGGCGCAAGCGTACAATGAGCGTAACGGGACACATCGTAGTTGGACAATGTGTGTTACGGGACACTTTTTCGTGCGTGCAGCCGGTGTTCATCTATTTATTAGACGTCACGTCAAAAAGGAAACATTATCACCGTTTTTCGTTTAGAACTAAACTTTCTGAGATATAAGCCTTTGTAGTAATTACAAGCATAGTTATTCGTAAGGTGCCCCTTTAATTTAATAATTAAGGCATGTTCCACTTATGTGACTATTTCAAATGTTTCTCTGTTGTCACACTTAACATTTTATATTTTGTAAACATCTCAATGTAGTAGGCTAACATTTGTGCTTCATTATACCTAACACTTGTCTCTTTGGCGGTACAGAGTCAGTAGTGAGTGAGTGATGAGCGTGACTATATATAGTGTGTGTACTTATTAAAAACAAGAAGACTACCAGCGCATCCCTAATACTACTATGTCTGTTGTGTACCAAATTTGTGTACCTAAAAAGTCCTTCGATACACTCCCTATTAACCCTTTTTTCGCCGTAAAAATATATACATGTTAAAAACGAATCTACGAAACGTAACTTGACCAGGCAAAATGGCTCGTAAATGCAGTGCGCAATCAGACACTTTCAGAAATAATGAGCGGCTTGTGTATGACGCCTGTGTAGTCCCAACTTGAGTGGGAAAAACACCAAGGACAATTTTATACAATCACTTGAAAACTATGGTAGGTGAAGTGATATTTTTTTTGCATTAGTAACAACTAGTATTTTTTAACTCTATTTTACTACTATTAAGCTATTTTTTATAGTTAATATCCCATTGTACACTTTATTTTTAGATAACTGGTAACTGAAAGAAACCAGTGCAGATTAGGCCACAGTTTTTTGAGAAAAAAAATCACGTAAAACAGGTGCGGATAGAAACATCGAATTTTAAGTTTAACAGAAAACCTTTGGTAAGTTACGTGCAAGGCTGCCTTCAGGCAATAATTTTTTTTTTTTTTTTTTTTTTTTTGTAAATTTGAAGCTAAAACCACCTAGATTTAAATCTAGATCGTGGGTTTTTAAGTTTCAGTATAAAACATCATAAAAATGTATTTAATCTAGAAGACTATGGTTCGACGCATTGTTTAAGTCCGCCAACTTTTTAAATCGGGAACATTCTGTAATTCAAAACATAAAAGTTATCCGGTGCATTCGTGTATTCCTTTCATTTTGTGGTCCGGTACCAGAATTTTCGGCTGCATTCCGGCTTTTGATATTTGCCATCAGGTCGCACTACTGCGCCGCCGGCTTTTTTTATTAGTTTGCTCAAAGTTTTTCGTTACTGTAACTAAAGGTGCACATGTTGAACATTTGTAAGAAAAACGAGGTTAGTTTACCTTTAATTGGATGTATGAATTGTTGTAAATAGTCCCAATTAAACTGTTATGTATACCATTGAAACTGGGACATGCTTTTATGGACATTCTGTGTATACTTTCTTTAGCCTACAGTAGCTTATTACAACTTGTTTTACATATCAATGTACTGTATATTAATTCGTCTGTGGTATTCCCATTGAAACTATAGACGTTTTGTAGTCTGGCAAACCTGGCCGAGGTATTGAACGTGACGCCTGGTCAGGGGTGTACCTGTGTGAGGTGGGACCACCTGGGTCTTCTATCCTGGACTGGCGCGCAGTCATCTCCCAGTGGATATGGGCGGTGACCATGACATTAGATGCTTTCCAAGTATCTGCGGGCGTTTCATTGATAGAATCACGCGCATTATAGAAATTTTCCTTCTTTTGAAAATACAGTTTAAAAACGGAGTAAGGCAACGGCCCTCTGGGGGAGCTAAATTGTTGCCCCTTGGAAGGGCAGCCCTTCAGGATTTTTCTGACAGTGGTCAGGTCAGGTCAGGTCACTTTACAAACTAACCACTGTCAGAAGAATCCTGAAGGGGCAGCATTGCAGTGGCCCCGGCCCTCTGGCAGCGGGAGTCGTGTGCGCCCGGGCGAGTGTAACAACAAGCTCCTGACGGCCACTTGTCCAGCGCACATCTCCCTGGTGGTGCTCGAGGGGGGAGGGGGCTGTCTCACGTCAGAGCGCCGAGGAGACAATCGCTCCGCTCCCACGAGACATGTCGGGCCTGGGAGCGGCCTTCTCTCGCCGCAGCCTCGATCCTGTCAGTCCGCGGCAAGCACGCCGCCAGTAGCACCAGCACCACCAGCACCACCAGCACCACCAGCACCCGGTGTCCTTCCCTGACTGGCCGCGTGACCGCGCCGCCATTCGGCAAACCTCGGAGAACTCCGCTCTGTGGATTCCTGTCGCACGCACAACTTTATAAGGAATTGATTTCCTTAACTGAAACGTATTATGTGAAACGTATTTTTGTAAACACGTTTTCTTGTTGTATTTCACAAAGAAAACCAACTGAAAATATTAAAAACATACTTCTAAAGAGACGTAACTGAAAGACGCCATCTTGAAGTAAACCGTTTTTGCCAACTGATTTTTTAAGATCATTTTAAAATAAAATTTTCGGCCCTGTTTTCAGCATAGCACACAGTTTAATGGCATGCATTTTCAACAATATTTACCGGCTGCTACAAATAGTTTCTCCTCTGAAATATTAATTAGCGTTTAGCATTGAATTACTATTTTTATTTTCTTTCCGAATTATTACAGCTGTAACAGTACTCTAAATATACACTAATTTAGTATCTGGCAACAGTTGCCGCAGTATGCTCAGTACTGCCAACTAAGGAGCACTACAGCGCGCGTTATTGGAATACCTAGGGCCGGAATTCCAAGACAAAAAAAAAACTAAGGGTTCAGGTGTTGGATATGCTACACCTGTATCCTAACCGTATTCCTAGTGGACGATAGGACAGGCTCTATCCCTTATTTTTAGGAAACTGATTTTGGTGTCCTATTCGTTGCCGATATATTTCCCGAATTCCACGCATGCGCAGTGCTCACTTTTTTCCGTTGATCTCGTCCAGAAGACGGACCTGCGTCTGGGGCCATTTAACTCGTGTATAGTCATTTTTGTGATAATTGGGTGTTGTACCAAGCGTGTTGGTGTAGCGAAACTATCCTGGAATACATTCTGAACACCTTAATGGTCATTACAAGAAAAGAATAATCGCATCTTAATAAAATTGCGTGATAAAATTAGAAAGGTAGTTATATTTTGTGCGATGGTGCTGCTATCTCTAGTATATTATTATTTTTTTATTTATTATAATTATTTTAGTGCCTACCAAAGTCAGAGCCTTTAACAGGTGGGCACTTAACAAATATTACAAAAAAATAACAATAACATACACAATACATAATAATAACACAACAATAAAATGGGACAACACAAACATAAACACATGACAAAAGACACTTAAAAAAATATAAAAAACAAATTTGTAAATTTTAAATTAATTAATGAAATAACAATAATACATTATTTACGTCAGAAATTATCTTAACTGCAAGAAAATTAGGAATTCAAAATTTCTTTCATTGAGATTTTTGCCCTTTTCAATAGGTCTAAATCTTTCAAATTGTCATTGCAATTATCAGTACACCGTTTTGATAGCTCATTTTTTATGTGATACGTTCGAAAAGATCGCATTGTTCTATGATTGAATACATATATATATATTATATATATATATATATATATATATATATATATATATATATATATATATATATATTGCCGTAACGCTGTATCGATGGTTGCGAAACGTCCGCTAGAATCCGTTGAAACTAGGTTATAGCCTCGCACAGGGAACCGTCTTATTAAAATGGTTGCCGATTTGTTTCCTTACTTGGACACGTTTCTGGAATACGTCCCGCGAGTTAGGGTACGGTTGTGTCCCAACAAGGCTGTGCTTACTCGCTACTACCTTGCCGGGACGTCTTGCAATACCGCCGTGGGTGTAGATGATAGCTACACTTGCTTTGCGCGCATTACAGCGCTCCGTGTGCGCGCCCTAGGCCTAGAGTAAGAGCCAGTGTAGCGGCTGAGGCTTTTAACCACCCCACAGGGTGGGCCTCAACTTAAATATTGGGTGTAGACCAGCTGTAATCTCACAAAAAATCGACCAATTAAACGCGCTGTCTACACCCACGCAAACAAGCCGAGAATAACAAACATTAGCGGAGAATATTATGAGAATAATTCGCGCAGCGTTAGGCCCTACAGGGTGTACAAACACGCGGGGCACACGCGCTGTCGGAGTCCCAGGTATCGGGTGACTTCCCAGTTGAATGGAGAGTCCTGAATAAAAAAAAAGAAAACATGCGATAGTCTTTCAACACTCGCCTCGGTGATGAGCACAGTCATGTGTTCTCTTGCTGTGAATACACTTGTAATACGAAACTCGGACATAAAATTACGTAAATTACTTAATAATAAATAATGCCGAGCGTGCTAACCATTAAGAAGCAATTTCTACCAGAACTTAAGGGGCCCGCCTCGTCAGGGGTGTATGTGTGTTAGTGAGGCGGGATGATAAGCGCGACGCTCGCTGGTGCTTCCAGCGCGGTAAAGCCTCTAAGCGCAAGTCTCCGAACTGACGCGCAGTCTTCTCGTCGTCACAGGATAACTGTGAAATTTGAGCGGTGACCGTAACATTATATGGCGGAGAAATAAAGATAAAGGTGTTATGCAAGCCCCTTAAGTACTTTCAAGAATCTGTACTGATTGTTTTATGCCTAAAAATTACTCTGAAAACACGCGTTTTAGGCATTTTAACGCTTCTAAAAATACAGTTTAAAAACTTAATCCGAAATTAAAAGTACTTTTCGGTCCTCAGCGAACTCTTAAATGCTATTCGTAAATAGGCCCCACTCGGATATCTCGAGTAGTTTTGAAATCGCGTTGTTTTTCCTGAAGCTCTGCACACCGTATGTGTGCCCAGGTAGGCGGGCCCCTTAAGAATTAAGTAATACATATGTTCTTCGCGTGGCCTTCAACTATTAGTGGCGCCTCCACAAGGCGGTTGGTCGGCCGCGGGGACGCACCACCACGCCGAAATACCACAACGCCGAACGTACACTAACGCCGAAAACCACAACGCCGAACGTACACTAACGCCGAAAACCATAACGCCGAATGCCAAATTGACTATAACGCCGACAGCTAGAAAACTGCTGTGTACCACAACGCCGAATTACCACAACGTCGAATTACCACAACGCCGAATTACCACAACGCCGAAATACATTAACACCGAAAAATGTCATTGCAGTACTGCCACAAAGGTTAGGTTAGGTAAGGTTAGCACACAAATTCATTCAGTTGTTTTTCATTTTACTCCTGTGGCCCCCCCCCCCCCCCGCAGAAACATTTATCGGCGTTACTGTATTTCGGCGTTGTGGTACACAGCAGTTTTCTAGATGTCGGTTTTGCGGTCAATTTGGCATTCGGCGTTATGGCATTCAGCGTTGTGGCATTCGGCGTTATGGCATTCAGCGTTATGGCATTCGGCGTTGTGGCATTCGGCGTTGTGGTAACGAGCCGTTGGCCGCAGCCCGGCCAATAGCGTGGCGCGGGCAGAGGCGAGACGCGCCCTGGACCGCACGCGAGTCACGTAACGACGTGACGTCATGACGTCTGCCGCAGCTCGGCGGGCGCTTGGACCGCTCTGCTCCGGGGGCGAGGAAAGCAGTCGGGACGCAACGAGATGGCGTCCACGCGTCTCCATTATTATTTCTCGTTGCTTCACACGTTGGCAACACTGGCCCGCGCCATTGGACTACACCTCCCAGCATTATTATTCCTCTGCAGTGTACAGCGAGGGCGTTCGGGCAGCATTCTTTACACGCCCGATCGTTCATCTTCGGTTTTTTTTATCATTGTAACTCATGATAACTAATGGTCAATTAGGTTCGGTTAACTACATTATAAATACTTAACAACATTGTGGACGGTTGGTTATAATAAGTAAGTATAGCTACATTAAAGATACTGTGAAATCATGTAAACGGTTTCCTAGCCCTGGATAGCTACATATTAAAAAAATGTTATTTGCTAAGCAACCATAAAATGATTTTACATGATTTTTAATGTAGCTATACTTACCTGATATAACCAACCCTCCACAATGTTTTAAAGTATTTATAATGTAGCTAACTTATCCTAATCGACCGCAGAATTTAATGCCACACCGGTTTATACAATTAGATAGAACGGCGTATGACTTATTAGTAAGCTACATCCCAAATAAATACACCTGTTGTGGTACGAAAAAAAAAGCTATAATGAACTTTGGGGAACTTCGGGTGTGGCTCTCTCGTCTGTGAAATGAAGGCTTCCCAGGGCGTTCAGAGAAACAACATTTTTTGTTTTGTTTTTTGTTTAAGGCGTGATACAGGAACCTAAAGACGCAATATTGGTCACAATGGTTTATCGTTTAATGCTGAAAATTTGCCTTCGTTGACAGCGTAAATACATTTGTAGTAGTGAAAAAAAAAAGTATTAAATACTAAACTCCAGTGACATCACTATTTGTAGCCGCCAGTCATTGAATTCCGTTATTCCATTAATTATATACTATGTTTTTTAACGATGCCAATATTTGACAATCGAGTTACAGAAATTTGTTATGGGATAAAAACGTTTGAAACCAAGATGGCGTTTTGCGGTTCATATTTCGCCTTAACGTCTCATCGCCATCGAGGTCATACAGGTCGGTAAAGCTGAACTCACAATTATACCCAATAGAATGTGATAGGTCTTCGGGTTGCTGCTCGCAAGCCAAGGAGTATCCATGAACTTCGAGAGAAGATATCAGAGGTTTGGAACGAAATTACGCCTCAGGAGTGCAAGGAATTGGTCCAGAGCATGCGTAAACTTGTCCGAATGTGCTTCAAAAACAAGGGAGGTCCTGTTGATTATTAAATAGACGATACAGTAATACCGCAGTGACAATTAAAATTTAATTTTGTTTAAGTTGTAGCAAATGACATGAGAATTTTAATTCCCTTAGCCAATTTTATGTTAACTCCATATATTTTACTAATGTTCCCTCAAAATCTGTATAAATACTATAGCTAAATAATATTTTAAATGTATTAATTTATATTATTTCTATGGATTATAGGTAATATTTCAAGTGTGTGATTTAATTTTTAATTTTTTTTACCAAATGATTTTTCAATTTCAACTCTTACTGCATGTAACGGGTAAAAGCCAATATATTAGCTGTTGATTGTTTCGAAAATAATAAATGTATATTCAAATAGTTAAATTACATTTATATATACAATTTAAGCAATTATTGTATAAATACTAAAATTATTTTGTTCTCAGTAACAAAAAAAAAAAAAAAAAAGAAACCAAAGTGAAAGGTGGTCTTAAACGTTTGTTAGGCACTGTACGTCTTGTAATATTTTAGCGTAATTTTGCAATATATGTGGGGAAAAAAAAGGAAGTAAATAATAGTTTTCCATACGAAGATGGTAGGCCCATGTGTTCAAAGCTATAATATTCGCTAGGGGGTGTGAGAGAGTATCACGTGTGGAGTTAACGGACACATATTTTAGCCTAACGCATGCAGTCGTCAGAAATGTATGGTACGTGCGGAAAGGTTTCCACGGAACATGGTTATTGTGTTTGTTTATCAACTCGGTCTCACGGCCACTCTCGTGCCAGCGCCTGGAGGGGGGGGAGGGGTGTATGCCCAGGTCCCGGGAGACACTGCGCGGTGCGCAGGTAGAGGAAGGATGCTGCGGCTGGACCGGTCTCCCCCAGACGAGTCCTCCCGGCGGCCGGAAGTCCCAAGGGTGAGAGGACCCGGGTAACGGGCCGTCGTGGCTCTCACGCTCATGTCGACCCCCTGGGCGACCGTTACTACCACCCCCCCCCCCCCGACAGTCGGGTCACGTACCCTCCCAGCATGAAGGCTGCGTTCATGAACTGCAGAGCAACTAAACCGACGATAGATATCCCGGATATACTCTCCATGAAGATGGTGTTGTATGATTTGGCCCCGGGTAAATAGGTAAGATATTTTTTGCCAAGTGGAAGAGCATCTACGAATATCTTGTGTTTTATTTTTATTATATACGTTAATCCTGACCATGTCATGATCTGGAACCTTAATTTTTTTTAAAAAATAAATGAATATCGATCTTATCGGTTGTCTTCTGTCACGTCGTGCAGTGAGGAAGCGACAGACCCGGTGCTGAGATCCGTCTCCGTCGCTAGACTGCGAGACAAGCAAGCACTAGCTGCAGACCTGCCGCGAGGCTAGAGTGCAAACATGTGTGGGGAGACCTGAGATAAATGCACTCCTCTTCTGTCGTTACACGTCTGCCTTGAATTTCGCACGTCTGTGTGATTATCAGCGAAGCAGAAAAGGTGGGTCCATGCAAACTGGCATCTTGCTTCGAATTTTCTGTGCTTAAAAAAAATTGGTTGTCTGTAAAGTAAGTTTACGGACGGTAGTTTAACGTGACAACGTCATAACAAAACATTGATGAAATGATTGCATTTTTTTATGAATAAAATTGAATCATTTTTATTGAATTATCACTATTTTGTATCGATACAAAGAAGGAGTGAAAGAAATCTACAATTTAATTGACAAATTTACTTTTATTTGCACCCATTAATTCAAATATGTTTATTACTTTAACGAAGAGATTATTTTAACTATAACTTTTATACATGTTTGCTATTTAACTACTTCCAATCTGTGTTATTCTTTCAAGGATAGGACGATGATAGGAAAAGTAGGAAACGAATGGGAGTGTTTCAAGTTTAATGTGCCTCGAAAAAGTCAAATCAATGGTTGTTCCAATCGAGTGGAAGAGAGATAGATGCGGCGCAAGCGTACAATGAGCGTAACGGAACACAACGTAACGGGACAATGTGCGTTACGGTACACTTTTTCGTGCATGCAGCCGGCGTTCATCGATTTATTAGACGTCACGTCAAAAAAAACCTCAATCAAAACTTAGTTATATACACCACTGCAGATAAACCTTATGTGTGTGTATATATATATATATATATATATATATATATATATATATAATACGTAACGGAAACCCTATAATTTATCAACTAAACCAGTTCAAATAACGAAAAAGAAATCAAACTTTTTCCCCTACAACGTAAGTGCACGTAGTCTATTTATCGCGAAATAATCCGAACTCTGGAATTAGGCATGCTTCCGCTAGCCGATTGTTTCCTTGTGATTGGCGGCCTTCTGCAAGAGAAGCAACTGCCTTATTTGGTCCGGGCCAATCAGGACTCTGTTTCCGCGCTGGATGACTGTGATTCGCGAGTGTCGACAGTAGAAATGCGCCTGAAATGAGACCAGCCAGCCACGAAACACAGCTAAGGAATGCTACACAGTTTTAACTCGCGGCTAGTCTGGAAATGTTTTCGTAGAATTCATTGGAAACCTCGGAAGTTATACGATAAGAGCACATCGAGTTTATCTACATTATGACCACTATAACGTTTACAGTTTGTGTGTGTGTGTGTGTGTGTGTGTTTGTAAAATAGTAAATGAATTACGGGGCCTGACGAAGTTAATTTGCCTCCAGATCCTTTGTTTCTCTCGAAAGGCGCTGGTCTTAAAGCAAATAACGGTTACAGAATACTTCTAGCTAGGACGATAGCAGACACACATCCGTTCCTATCGACACACAATCGAGTGTCGTAAAGATAATTCATATTTATTATTCGCATGATTTTTTCCCCCGGTGAAGACATAAGAGGCACCCAATGGGCTTGCATTACACCTTTATCTTCATTTCTCCGCCATGAAATGTTACGGTCACCGCTCAAATTTCACAGTTATCCTGTGCACTGGGAGAAGACTGCGCGCCAGTCCAGAGGAGACACCGCGCTAGAAGCACCAGCCAGTCCCGCCCTGCCGACACATAAGGCGACAGTTGGTGGAGCGCACCGCCACTAGCGACCATATGTATGCGCCCCTGCGCGCGGTAACTGTTGCGTGGCCTCCTTGGGTCGCCATTCACTGCCCGGGCCGCCTCGCCTGCCCTTCTTCGTGGTCCATGTCCCCTCCTAGCCGGCTGCAGGCGCAAGCTTCTGTCAGGACGCATGGCGCTGCAGCCAGTGAGAGTAGAGTGGGATGCAATTTTGGCGGGACTAGAGAAGTGTTCATGATATTGGTAAGAAATTGTGAAGATGTAACAAAGTTCAGATGTAGGCAATTCCTGCTTTAAAAATTCATTAATTGTTATTACTAGGGACACCTGTATTTCGCGAATACATTTCGTGTCGAGGTATTTCACAAAATACTGTAGCTTTTCTCCTGTGGTTATTGGCTGAGGTCGGTGAGAGGTGTCGTCCCGCTCTTGACGGGGCCAATGAGAATGTGGTCACCGTACTGCTGCACCCTCACAATTTGCCATGACTGTTAGAAAAAGCTACAGTGTTTTGTGAACTACCTTGACATGAAATGATATCGCGAAATACAGGTGTCCCTAGTTATTACTTATAAAAACCCCAGCCCTCGGAAACACTTCACCATAAGAAGTGTTGTTGTTTCAACTTGCATCCTCGAGATGAAACTTCCGACGAAGGAGTTTGATTTTTAAACGTCAATTTAAGCCAACGAGAATACGTAATGAATTACATTTTAATCTTCATCATTTTTGCATCAGTGGGGACGTAACACAACGGCAAATATTTGGGTCATTTCACTGTAAAAGAAACATGTTTTGAAAGTTCCGGAACACTATAAGTGAAATTACTAACCTGCATATTTTATGGGGAAGTTGCCATACGAACATGGTGCATTTCCAAATCAATAATTTTCCTAAATGAAGAAAAAATATACTGTTGATTCATGGGATGTACCTTTACCCAATTTCGAGTTTGTTCATTATGTTCTTAGAAACGTTGGCAAAATATTTGTACAGTGTACCACCAAGTGAAGTAGTACGAGGGCAGTTCGCTGGACCATTGATCCTGGGCCTCGATGGTCCCGTGGTCCACCCGACAGAGTACTCCAGGCCACCGCGCCGGCAGGGTACATCCTTGCCGTATGTCTCGGCCAGCTCTGCACGTACCTCATGTCGACGAGACTTTTCAATCCTGATCTATTCATTGGCTCAGTGAAACAATTCCCCATATCCTCGCGATAGTGGTGCCTGTGAAATGCTTCGCATCAGCTGTGAAAACTATTCTATGGACAAGCGCGGAACGTGATTTGCGCAAATTGTGTTGTCAACTATTGGTACTTTTTTTTACGCGAATCTCACGTAGTTTCCGCGCCCGCCGCTAGAATTCGCTGCCGGAGCAGCTACTTCGACTATCGAATCATTTGATTGGCTGACAGTAATTATCAAGTAATTATTGAAACGGTTCCAATAAGAGAAGAAAAAAAATTTAATACTACTGAATCCCGGCTTTGAACCTGATTTTCGACAGGGAATTTTTTATTAAAATTCTTGTTAAAATTCACTAAACAGTTAGTACTGTAAAGGTTCCCTCCGGGTTCGCGTGATCCGCCGCAGATGGCAGCACCGCGGTAGTCGCACAGTCGCATCGCCGCGTGCCGAGGCCAGGATGCTGCCCGCGAGAAAGTAACTAACACACAACGGGGACGCACCACAACGCCGAACGTACAATAACGCCGAATGCCAAATTGACTACAACGCCGACAGCTAGAAAACTGCTGTTTACCACAACGCCGAAATACATTAACGCCGAAAAATGTCATTGCAGGACTGCCACAAAGGTTAGGTTAGGTTAGGTAAGGTTAGCACACAAATTCATTGTGTTGTTTTTCATTTTGCTCCTGTGCCCACCCCCCCTTTCCCCGCAGCAACATTTTTCGGCGTTACTGTATTTCGGCGTTGTGGTACACAGCAGTTTTCTAGCTGTCGGCGTTGCGGTCAATTTGGCATTCGGCGTTATTGTACGTTCGGCGTTGTGGTGCGTCCCGGAAGAAGGCAGTATCAGCAGCTTACTGAGTTTGAGAAGGTGGATGTTCGCGAGAAGGTAACCAACACACAGCCAGCGCTGGACCGCTCAGAGCTGCAAGGGGTGGGGGGATGGGGAGCGTGGCCGGGGGCAGGGGGGAGTGTAGGGGGAGCGTGGCTGGTGACTGTAGGGGGAGCGTGGCTCGCTGCCACACGCGCTCCGCCTCTTCCTGGTTGCTGGAGCCTCTGGACCGCGGCCAGCCTCCCGCACTCCTCGTGGCGTGTCACTGCCATACTACTCCACACATCTAGTCCAGTGTTTACAACAACACTCTCGGGGTCGGCTCAGTAATGCTTCTGTTCACGCAGTTTGCTTTTAGAACTGTTTTTTTTACAGTGAAAATGCTGCTAAAAACGCGGAAATTTCCGGAGGTGGAAAAGGGGGGGGGGGGTTTGCACGCGCGCTTAACGAACAAGTCACATGTCCATCGGTTGGCCCACATGCGTGCGATAAGCAGAGAACTATAAAAAAAAATGCAGTAAGTTTTCCATTAAACATAATTTTGACGTGTACGTTTAATCGGCGTTTCACAAACTCCTGTTTTGCATGCGCAAGCGAGGGGCTTTTTATTTCCCGGGAGGGTGGAGGACTGGCATAGTCAGGGAATGTAAATGAAATGACTACTGGTGCTATCTAAATGCTATTCAAAGTTGGCCCCGACAGCAGAATGTGTGGTAGTTATTTACATGACGGACGAAGTATACTTATAGCGCATCTCGTCCTGAGATTGCAGTGTGCATTTAAATGGGCATTTACTGTCTCTTTCCAGTACACGAGTTCTGCCATTAGCGCTATCCTTGTCTCGATGTGCTCTGTTGCCAGGTGCACGCCATATCACAACTGTTTTAGACGCAATTTTTAATGCAATGAAAATTTGTTTTAACGTGTCGGAAAAAATTGTATTTTGTAAGGTAAGATTTGGAATGATAATTATTGTGGAAATACATTTTCCTGTTGTATTTCATCAAGAGCATCATTATAATGTCTTTTTTCCTTCTTATTTCTAAGGAGATGTTATCGAAAGACGTCATCTTGGTTTCAACTGTTTATTGTTTACATTTTTTTATATAATTAAATTTTAAAAGGTTTCAGCATTGCACATCCTTTCAGGGAATGCCTAGTTATATTAACAGTGACTGACTGTTACATATGGTTTCTCCTGTGAAATAATAATTTGTGTTTAGCATTTAATTATTTTTTTTGTCAGAATGACAACTGTAATAATACTGAAATTGGACACTTATTTTATGGTCTTAGATAAATACAGTATGGTAAACAAAATGACAAAAACGACGGTTTACACAATAAAACTTTTATTTGCAAATAGCAATCTGACAACAGTGTTCGCCACTTACTCCAAGCGTGAGACGGGCTATAGCCGCGCGCGTATTTCGGCAGCCAGCTCGGCACCGGGTTGTTACCATAACGCCGAATGTCAAAATTGACCATAACGCTGACAGCTAGGGAACTGCTGTGTACCACAACGTCGAAATAACAACTGAATGAATTTGTGTGTGTTTCTTAAATGTACCTTAACGCCGAAATACCACAATCAAACCTAACCTAACCTAGCGTAATATAACCTAAACTAACTTAACCTAACCTAGCCTATCCTAGCCTAGCCTAACCTAACCTAACCTAACCTAACCTAACCTAACCTAGTCTAACCTAACCTAACCTTTGTGGCAGTCCTGGAATGACATTTTTCGGCGTTAGTGTATTTCAGCGTTGTGGTAATTCGGCATTAGTGTATTTCAGCGTTGTGGTAATTCGGCGTTGTGATACACAGCCGTTTTCTAGCTGTCGGCGTTGTGGTAACGACCCCACCTACATCACGTGATACCTTGATTCAGCTCGCTGACTGTCACGTGACGCGATCCACTGTTCGTTTCCCGGAAACAGCGACGTATTCCCCGCGACGAGGGGTGTCTTGTTCTCTGATGCAGGAGTCGGCGAGCAGATAGCCAGGGTTATCGCGGTCTGCTCAGGTTAGCACGCGCCTCTGAGACGTGCAGGCATTCCTCCCGCGAGAGATACACCGCCCTGCGCTCTGTTGACGGAAACCAGAACCTTACACCCCTCCCCCTCCCCCCTCAGTGACGGCGGCATGTCGAGGCTGCAGCACGGGCGGGTGTTCCCAAACAAGTCCAGTCGTGTCTCTGCGCCGTCTTCAGTTCGACCAGACCACACGGCAATGTGTAACAATCTTTAGATTTGTGACTTGATGTAAGCTTTTGGACATACGCCATTGCTAAAGCAGTCCATTCTTTGATAAATACCCTCATATTTCCAGCCCCTACTCAGTCGCACCTGTGTTTTCGTACCATGTGCGTCTCTGCCTGAGGACGGGAGCAGATAGCAGTTCCCGAAACGTCGCTTGTTTCTGTTTTGGAAAACTATTGTGTTTGTTTCGTCTTTTCGTCTTGTGTTTTTGTCTCGTTTCAACTGTTGTGCTGAATTTTTTTTTGTTTAATATTTTTGTGCTGTGATCACTTGTGGGGGTTTTTTCGTTCTTTTAGTCCATTTTTCTTTGTTTTTCCTTGTTTGTTGACCATATTCCTGTTATGGAATATTATGTGGTGTTTATATCCTGTTGACAACAGCAATTATTTGCTTAATTTGTGTTTTTGTCTTTTGGGTTTTTTGTTGTTTTCTTCTACAGACATACATGTGCTTAGCAATGGCGTATGTCCAAAAGCTTACATCAAGTTATGTGTATCAACTTGTTTCTGATTAACACTAGCGCTGAAACACATTTTTTTTTTTTTTTTTTTTGCAAATTTACTCAGTTTCTACGTTCTAGAAATTCAGGGGAAAGTAGGTGAAGGTGTAATTAGTCAGGGAATTCACTTGAAATCCTGGAAAAATCACGGGAATTCCCCCAGTGATAGTAATTTTAAGAGGAAATAATGCTTCTCCAGTCTGCCATCAATCCAGACTGTTCATACGGTGCATAGTCGCAGACGCCACGCAAGAGCGCATGCTGGTCACAACTAGGCCAGTCGCGGGCAATGTGGGCCCATGTCCAGTGATGGCCCTTTCTGTTTAAATTTTTCTTAAAAAATCGACACGAATGGGGAAAAGGAATAATTACATTTTTATTAGCACGAATTTCTAGGTGCTGGTCAAAACTCTTCGAAGATTTTATTTACTGCCTCATGTAAGACGAAATTTTATTAACATTTTATCGTTAGCATTCATAAAAAATAGCCCGAGTATGATATGAACATATCGATGTATCTTTAAGATAAATCAGTAAAACTTTCGTCTAAATTTAATTTCCGATCTGGCTTGAAAACTTTTTAAAAAATTTCCGGGAAGAGACAGAACCAAACCCCCCCCCCCCCCCACGAAACCTTTGGGGACCTTTCTATAGACCCAGGTCACCCGATAATGCCTTTCACCAAAATACAAGGGCTCCGCACAAACAATAGCTTTATTTTGGTCTTAAGTCAGCGAAATTATATTATAAATTTTTGTTGACTCACGATGATTCTATACTTAAAAAAAATTCTATTATAATCAGCCAGACCCGGACATACGTCACCGCCGAGTCATCATCCAGACTCTTTCAAACATCTTGGAGATTTCTCAATCCCCACCCACATCTGCTCACCATATTCTCGCGTGAGTATGTGAGAATTAAGTTCTGTGTCTTGAGATCCGAGTTTTGAAACGCACCTACTTAAGTGACTTCTCCTAGGAACAGTCGGGAGAATTTACCAGCCTCGACACTTTCCCCCCACTGTCTCGTGTCTCGTGTCGCCGTGTTGCACAACGGGTGTCTCCCGCTGTCAGGCCATTTTCGACCCGTGTCTGCCTCCCCCCCCCCCCCCCCCTTCCCACACCCTGTGACGTCGGCCCGAGCTGACTCATGCCAGCAGCACAAAGCGACTCAGCGCTGCAATCGGCCAACTGTGAGGGATTTATAAGCAACCTAACAACCTTAAAGGGGTCGTTACCACAACGTCGAACGTACGATAACGCCGGATACCATAACGCCGAATGCCAAATTGACCGCAACGCCGACAGCTAGATAACTGCTGTGTACCACAACGCCGAAATACAGGAACCCAGAAAAATGTTTCTGCGGGGAGGGGGGCCACAGGAGCAAAATTAAAAACAACTGAATGAATGTGTGTGTTTCTTAAATGTATCTTAACGCCGAAATACCACAACGTAACCTAACCTAGGCTAGCCTAATCTAGCCTAACCTTACCTAACCTAACCTAACCTAACCTAACCTAACCTAACCTTACCTTACCTTAGCTAACCTAACCTTTGTGGCAGTCCTGCAATGAAATTTTTCGGCAGTCCTGCAATGACATTTTTCGGCGTTAATGTATTTCGGCGTTGTGGTACACAGCAGTTTTCTAGCTGTCGGCGTTGTGGTCAATTTGGCATTCGGCGTTGTGGTCAATTTGGCATTCGGCGTTATGGTTTTCGGCGTTATTGTACGTTCGGCGTTGTGGTATCTTGGCGACGAACGCATTCAAACTTGGATATCAGAGCAGAAGATTGAACTTTTCACAGTGCCAGTTCATAAACTACGCAAGGCGCAATAACGCAACGCAAGTAATGTTCAACTTCCAACTTTCTGCGGTTTGTGTTGCGTTTTTGACGGCTACATTGAAAGATAAGTGTTCCCAAAACTTGACGTTATCTGCATTAAAGAAGAGCAAGATGTTGTTTTTATTATTATATACTGCATGTTTACACTCGTTAATCTTTCACAAAGTGAAGCAAAATAACACTTTTAAAAAAAATATTTACAATGTATTTTGTTTTCGTGATTAATATGTGTAGTAAAAAAAAATTCGGAGTAGAAATATTTGTAAATGGTTTCGCAATTTAAAGTAAAGATTTGGTGCCGTCTTGCAACTGTGTGTTTATAAACGTGTGTTATTTTCTTACGTTGGTTGTGTGTTGCGTTAACGCGACATTGCAATCGTTGGCTAGTTCATAAACCCGGCCTAACTCCTTGTGACCATTAGTTATCATGAGTTGTCCAAAATAAACATTCACGGAATATGGGGCGTCCCGAGAATATTTGTGGAAGACAAAGACTTCCTAGATTTTATACGGTATGGAAAATATACAAATCCACGAAGTACGTTTCTTCAATTAGGTATTTTCCTCTAAAAACAATTACAAATAATTACCGTTAAATACTTGTTTATGGTCTTTCCTTTTATCAACACCGCCATATTTATTTACAATGAACAAAAAAAAACCGAAGATGCACGATTTGGCGTTTGGCTCTCTCGTCTGTGCAATGAAGGCTTCCCTCGGACGCGTGGTCCTCTGGGATCAGGGGGAGTGTTGGAGGGGGCGCATTCCTGCAGACAGTTCCTGTAACGGTGTCCGCCCGTCCTAGCGGTGTGCCGCCGCACTGTGCCTACCCCGGAGTGCTGCGGCGAGCTGCTAGGTCGGGCCGACATGTTTCACTGAACCCACTTCACTTATATTTAATTTATTAATGGTAGGTTATTTATTGTCTAACCTCCCTTTCTCTCGATTGTGTCGCGTGGTTGATTGGTCCGCAAACGAAAAAGGGGAGTGACGAAATAATATTTCGGCGTTACTGACCATGCAATCAGTGCAAAAAGCACCAATGTTTGTTGTTTTATCTTGAGACCAAATGGAGCCGTCAAATATCCGCGACTCAGGTAATGTCACACGTCACTCTAATCCCGCCATCAAGAGGGAAATAGAGGAACTGAAAATAAGAAATCTTCTTTACAACTTTTTTTTATTATAACAATTTTCGATCGTTTGATTTTCAAAATTTGTCTCCGGTAAAGAGTAGTTAGTGAAATGACTACATTTAAGGTTTCGTCTTACATGGCGTTGTATATATTTAATTATTTTATTCAAGGGCTGTTTCTGAGAATTGAACTCTACGCCTCCCTTGGCTCAACTGTTGTCCAGTTAGTGACACCGTGACAGCTGTCAGCTGTCAGCTGTCAGCTGTCAGCTGCCTGTCACGCCGTGGCTCGCAGGCTCAGGAGATGACATGCCACAAGCGAGGTAGCTTTGTGGTTGATTTTTGAAGATCTAAATCTCATGCAATAGCGAAAGTTTAGAACGCCACAGTTTGCACATAGAAATACATGTTATGATTCGGCTTGAGAAACGATTTATATTTAATTGTTTTTAATACTCTGTTCTTAGTAAATTGTCCGATGGTTTCATTAAAACCCCTTATGAATAATGTTATTGAATATTTGAAAAAAACACATGTCAAGTTTGTGTGAAATACATGCTTCCAAAAACACGCGTGCAAACCGGCACTTGGTAAAACAATTCCTTGCGCTTTTGTGTATGAGACAAGTCGGGATGTAATGGGGAGGGAATAAATTATTTTAGCCCTCTAAGGATTACAATAATCCTTCCAAAATAATATCTTTGTAACCTTAATGTATCTGATTGCTATAATTTTCTTATTCTGTCTTCGGTTGTTTTATTTGTTAAATCCTGTAAGGGAGGGGTGTGGACCCCAACATGGTCGCTCTGCTGGTTGCAATGGTGACATTTGGCGCCATTTTTGAGAACTGTGGAATTCTAGTCGAGACTCATGGCACAGGTCTGTGTAGATTTCAAATAAACATGACGTTTCACGAATTACCAATGATTTTCTTTTACAATTTGCTTAATAGAATATTTTAATTAGTCAAAATTAGCTGAAAATTTTAATATTTTATTCATATGATATTTGGTGGTCGTAGAGGTTTTTCTTATGTGATTTTCAATAATTTTACACCAAATTTTTTGTTTCATTCTTTATAAATTTTTTTTTTGTGTTTCAAGCACTTATTTCATGAAAAACAGTTTGTAATTTTTTTGACGTGACAACGTCTAATAAATCAATGAACGCCGGCTGCACGCACGAAAAAGTGTCCCGTTACGCTGTGTCCCGTTACGCTCATTGTACGCTTGCGCCGCATCTATCTCTCTTCCACTCGATTGGAACAACCATAGATTTGACTTTTTCGAGGCACATTAAACTTGAAACACTTCCATTCGTTTCCTACTTTTCCTATCATCGTCCTATCCTTAACAGAATAACACAGTTTGGAAGAAGTTAAATAGGAAATATGTATAAAAGTAATAGTTAAAATCTGTTCGTTAAAGTAATAAACATATTTGAATTAATGAGTGCAAATAAAAGTAAATTTATGAATTAAATTGTAGATTTCATTTCACTCCTTCTTTGTATCCATACAAAATAGTGATAATTCAATAAAAATTATTCAATTTTATTCATAAAAGTATGCAATTATTTCATCAATGTTTTGTTATGACGTTGTCACGTTAACTATCGTCCGTAAACCGACTTTACAGACCACCATTTTTTTTTACAGTGTATTGCATTTTTCTGAGCAGTTAGGTCCTCGCAATGAAGGTATCAATCCGTAAAAACAAACCTCATCGACTTGTGTAAAGTCGTTGGGACTCCGTCTTTGACTGTGTATCGTCGGGTCTCGAGCGCAGGGAACACCACAGGAGGGGGGTAAGGAGGGCAGGTGGGGCTGGTCCAGACGGCCGGATGCTGGCACAGGTGCGCCGCAGCTAGGGTTACACCTGAAACCCGCGCTGTTTCCCGGAAACTGCAGCCCCCTGCTTCCACGCCTCCACACCTTCACGGCGACACATCCTGCTGTCCACCGCGCCTCTTGCTCACATTTACCAGACACTGTTTCTAATTATTTATACTGCTCTCATCAATAACTTGGTTTATGTATAGAGACCGGAAAAATTCGCGGATTAATTTCGCAATAGGCTAATATAAAAATATAGTTACACTTCAGTGCTGCCTCTGCTATTGGCTCACAACTCACCCTGGATGACTCTGGGCCAATGAGAAAAACCCCACCAAAGCTTTATACGAATCACAGGCTGCTACGTTGGGACGTCTCACAAGACAGCAGCCAATGAGTGGGTGGCATTTGACCGAGTGTACGTAGAACTATGGAGTTCATCCTACAGGTCATTGAACCCGCGAATTTTTCCGGTCCGTATTTATGTAACATTGTACACTGTAAAAAAACCATGTGTAATTTTACACAAATGTTGGTGGCAGCACGAATCTCCTCACAAGTTTGTGTATTTTTACACAGACACGTGTTGGGTAAAATAACAGCAGCATACGTCGTAAAAACGCAAATACTTTTGTTAAAAATATACACAGGCATTGTCAGTGTAAATTGACACTATAGCTAGTGTATACTGACACATATGTCGTGTAAAAATCCACGGGCATAAACTTTGTAAAAATTACTACATGTTGTCATTGCACACATACTTAGTGTAAATTCACACAAACATCGTTGGAGTGATTTTATTCTCGGTTTGTAATTTAGCGAACAGAAAGTGTAACACAGATAACGTATGTGTAAAATCACCATTATAATGCCTCCGAGACAAATGTTTTCAAAGTGTTTCCTATTTTCTAAATTATTTAGTCACTCTTTAGCCTACACGTGGAATGACACTAGTAAAGTGTTACGTTGACACTACAAGATAACAATTTTTTCCTTATGATTTTTTAAAGTATGTTCAAAATAATGGTACGCGAGCTAAAATAACTGTACATTTGTAATAAAAAAAAAAACAACTAAATGTTGTATTAGTTTTGGTTTTTCTTTCTCCTTGGTTTTTTTTTTGTAACCCTTAGAACAATTACGTGCATGCAAAAATTATTTTATAGCGTTACTCTTAACCTACAAGGCTAGAAAATACAAACTTTTGCAGCCCCTTGACATTAGGGTTTTAACTTCATCGTTTTCAGTGCCTGAGCGAGGTACAAATAATTCGGGTTGTATAAAAAAACCATGTTCTATCACAGACGATTCGAACAGTTTTACACAGTCATTGTTTTAACTTGCAGATTATTCATTGTTTATTTTCGTTAGAAGTCAGTGTAATAGTTCATGTACGTAACATAGCTTCGACCGGGTACCATAGTACACTAGATTAAAGATGGTACTGGTACCGTAATAATGGTACTAGTACCGCAATAACGCGCATTGGCACGGTAGTGATGGTACGCCTGACATCCCTGCATTTCTTCCGGAAAACGACCGCTCTTGTCGAATGTTGTCGGATCGCGACTTGGAAGCAGCCCCGCGCGTGTCTGGCGGCAGTAACACACACTTGCGATGGCGCCGCGGGATCAGGGGAGAGGGGGAGGCAGGGAGGCAGGGAAGGGGGATCTTCACAACAGGACGCGCGCAGAAGAGGGAAGACGGAACAACTGATCACGGGAGATGACCCACAGCCTGCCTCCAACTCCGAAATTGAATTTCGTGCAAATCAAGCTCGAAATAAAACTGTTTTATTTTTGACGTGACAACGTCTAATAAATCGATGAACGCCGGCTGCACGCACTAAAAAGTGTCCCGTAACGCACATTGTCCCACTAAGGATGTGCCCCGTTACGCTCTTTGTACGCATGCGCCGTATCTCTCGTCCACTCGATTGGAACAACCATCGATTTTACTTTTAAATCATGTTTTCGTCGTTTGAATTATTAATATTATATAATTTAACGATCGTCCACCGATTTTCAGCACAATCGGTACGGTTATTTAAAAGTAATGTTGGATTTTCGAATACGTTTTTAACTAACAATGGTGTTTTACAGTTACACATAATAATTCAAATTACACCCGGGAACTTTTTTTACGCCACTATAGCATTCCGCGTCTAATAATAACTGCAGCTTGTACCTGCTTACTGTCAATAAGGCGTTGCGAATGCAGTAGCAAGTGTGTTGAAGGCAAGCAAACAGTCAAAATTTTCCCGCGGAATACTCGTGTGTTTTTAATTAAAGTTAGGGACTTAAAAAAAACTCGCAGGTTCTTCGAGTCCAGGAAATGGCGTGTATTCCACACGAAGTCCTCTGCGTTGGCCAGTGGCTGCTTGCTTGTCAAACTGATGCTGGATGATTTAACCGAATTTTCTTACGAATATGTAAGTAGGGTTTTATTTTCCTTGCTAGCAAATGCACATTTATTATGTTTTTCTAATTTTCTGTATGGTTTAATTATAATATATAATTTTTAAATTTAATTTAAATTTTTTTTTTTAAATATTTAGATGTTAAAACAGGTAAGGTATTTATTGTGTTCTTTAGTTTTTTATTTTGTATTTTTGTAATTTATGTACTGTAATGTATTTTACTTTTATATAATTGCTAATATAGGTAAAATACCGCAAGTAGTGTGAATACTAGTACGCTATCACTGAATCTATTTTTATCAGTTGGTCTCTATCAATCACAATGCATTCCATGGAATTATGGGCTATTCTCAAGCAGAGCCAACATTTTAAATGTTTATCGTAATAAATGTATTTATAGACAAAAAATGGCTGAAACCAAAATGGCATCATTCAGTTGCGTCTTCTTAGATATAAACGTCAGATGTTCTTGAAATACAACAAAAGGAAATGTATTGCCGAAATTTTCATTCCAAATTTTCGTTTACAAAATACAATGTTTCAGATAAAATTTAAAAAAAATCACAACATTACAAAGGTTGTGTCTACAACTTGTGTGCTCTGTGACGTATGTCTGGCAACAGAGCAAATGGCAGGAGTCGTGCATTGGAAAGAGAAAGTAGAAGTCCATTAAAGTGAGCACTGCAGACTAAGCACGACACACGCTATAGGCGGGGCAGGGCGACTTGTGGGTGGTTCCGGGGACCCGGGGTGGGGTCGCCAGGAATCGCCAGGAATCGCCAGGAATCGCCAGGAATCGCCAGTACCGGCGACTGGGCCGATGTGCTGAGCTAGCCGCCCGCCGCCCGCCCAAGTGTGTCACGCCCCTGGCGAGAGGGGGGTGGGGGTGTCTCGAGGTATGCGGCTCCCCCTCCCCCTCTCACCCTGCGTCTACTCGAGAAGTCACAGCAGTTGGAAACCAGACACACCGAGGACGTATTTCCTTATGTGCTTTCTGAACTGTATTTTTAGAAGAAAGTGGTTTAAACGCAAGTTTTCAGATTAACAATTAGTAGAGGCAGGAATTTTTCGTTAAAAGATCCGAACGCCCATTAGACTGCAACAAGGTACACCCGCACCTGTGGTTCCTTCCTTGTGATTGGCGGGCCGTCTGCGAGAGAAGTCTTTGCCTTATTTGACCGAGTCACTCAGGACGCGTTTGCTTCCGCACTGAATCACTGTGATTGGTGTTGTTACAATCGATATGTAAGTTACTATGTACCTGGGAGAAACCCACCCAATCACGAAAACACAGACGGTGCTACAGTGTTTTAACTTTCATTTAGTCTCGAAATCTTTTCGCGACAATTAGGAACGGCTCCCGGTAGAGATTCTTGAAATAACCCAAGGACTACTCGCCTCACACCTTCATCTTCGCTTCTCCGCCACGAATGGTTACGGCCACCGGTCAGTTCTCACAGCTGCCCCATGCACTGGGAGAAGACTGCGCTAGAAGCTCCAGCGAGCTACCCCCGACTAGAACTACCCCGCTACACGCTGGTCATCCACCCCTTGGATTTCAGTTACTTTTCACTTGAACTCAGAACACTGCGCAAGTCCGCAAGTGTGTACTTGGCTCATGAGGTCTTGGTCTGGACTGTACTTCGAGATAACGTCTTTTGACATTTGACTGTTCCTATTGTTTGAGCACAACTACTGTAAAGTTAAAACAAATCATCCATACTTATAGGTAACCATAAAACAGCGCGATCGTTTTCTTTTCCCGTAAAAAAGGAACGTGGTGACACCTTTCGACGTAAACGTAAAATTTATTTTCCCGACAAGAGATCCAGTTGGGTCTGTCGATGATTAGTACGCCTGTCGCGATGGTGGTAGGCAACCGGTGGCACTTGGGTGTATGTTTGGTTGTCTGGGAACCCCACCCATTTCAAACTTCACAGATCTGTGTTCTATGTAGGTAATTACAAGTGTTACCAACGCAACGAAGGAAATGTGTTCAACTGCGCTCAGCGGAACTTCGTAGTGAAATGACTGAAAGGGGTCTGGATTCGAATCCCGGGTAAAAAAAATTGATATACAATTTGTACTGCCTGAAAATATTCTTGAGATAAATAAGATAATGAAACGAACAATCACTGAGTGTCTGGTTGTTGAAAAAAGCCGTGGACCATCAATAAAAAAAGTTCAACTGCCTATAGTTGTGCGGGGTTGATACTTCTGATTCCAGCAGTGCAACAAGCACTCCGTGGAAGGCATTTAGTCTTGATAAAAAAAATATTTGGTTGTCTGTAAAGTCGGTTTACGGACGATAGTTTAACGTGACAACGTCATAACAAAACATTGATGAAATGATTGCATACTTTTATGAATAAAATTGAATCATTTTTATTGAATTATCACTATTTTGTATGGATACAAAGGAGTGAAATGAAATCTACAATTTAATTGATAAATTTACTTTTATTTGCACTCATTAATTCGAATATGTTTATTACTTTAACGAACAGATTATTTTAACTATAACTTTTATACATGTTTGCTATTTAACTTCTTCCAATCTGTGTTATTCTGTTAAGGATAGGACGATGATAGGAAAAGTAGGAAACGAATGGGAGTGTTTCAAGTTTAATGTGCCTCGAAAAAGTCAAATCGATGGTTGTTCCAATCGAGTGGAAGAGAAATAGACGCGGCGCAAGCGTACAATGAGCGTAACGGGACAATGTGCGTAACGGGACAATGAGTCATCCTTTTTCGTGCGTGCAGCCGGCGTTCATCGATTTATTAGACGTTGTCACGTAAAAAAAAAAATATTTACAGCACAGAGGAACACAGTGTGCTAACAACGACGAGACAGTTTCAACAACAACAGTAAATGCAGACCGATAACAAAACCTGGACAACGCAGCAAATACACGAACACAACGACGTCAACACAGACGAACACAGCAGTTGCGAACATGCTTATTCTTTAACGGTCGTATATAGGATTGGTTTGTATTGTGGCAGCGGATGCAACTGAGACAGATGCCACGAGTGTCTAGCGCGCGCTACTTCTGACACCTCAGTTGATGACGTCATCTATGCGACCGTCACAGGCATCGTCTTCTGTCTGTCCGCTCGCTTCAGATAGCATCGACTCTGGGTCAGATTATCTGATTGTATCTTCTCTTTCTTCACGTGGCATACAGTGTCGCGTGTACCATTCTCGACTTTTTTCAGAAGAATCCGTTGGAAACCAATTGCCAACAGAGAAGATATTGTACAACACGTGGCTATGGTATTTCTGCATATGTGAAGTAGGTTTTTCGAGATATTACCGAGTACGAAAATTATTGCATTATTTTATATTTTAATTGACGTTTCATTCAAGCATTTATTTTTAAACCATGAAAATGATAATCCAATATTCAATAATTGAACTTTATTTTGTTTTTATTGTGCTTTTAATGTGCGCAGTTAATACTGGAAAGCTCTTTAGGGAACAGTTGACAAATAACTTCAACTGTTGGCAGTACTGGAACAATACACAGCTAAAATTCCCGGGTGAGAAGCCGAACCCAGTGTTACTGCGAACACTATTTTGCAGTGACGCAGTTGTTTTCATGTAAATGTACATGTTTTCAAATATCTGTAAGTTTAATGAATATTTCTGTTCCATTTACAAAAAAAATAAAAATGTGTGTGTGTGTGCAAGTCACACACGGTAGAATAGAAACTTCTGAAAAGTCCCTGATTTAAGATACTTATTGAAAAATATTGAAAAAACAAGTAAATGAAATAATGAATATTATAAATTAAGATAGAACAATATAGAAAAACAAGTACGTATTTCAGCTAATTTCATGACGCTCACACTGTTTACTTCGCTGCATAGCAAGAATACCACGCGCGTGTGCTTGGGATCTACCGACTCACTCTTTCTCTCTCCTACTTTCTACCTTTGTGTATCTTTCTTTCTCTGTCCCTCTTGCGTTGGAATATTGGACGCTACTCGTTGCTAACGCTCGCGCATGCGTTCGAGTGCCACGCATTCACTCTCGCTCTGTCTCTTTCTATTCCCCCTCCCCAGGAGCGTTCAACGTTTAACACAACCTTGTTGGACCTCGCATTAGAAGTTTCACTTAAAAAAAAAAAAAACAGTGCGGACAGGAGTTGACTGTTATTTTACTCATGGTGGTTGCATTGGCCCAGGGAGACTAGTTGTGGTGAGAGGGTTGGTTAGTTTGGATCATTCGCCTCACATCTCCCATGAGGGCGATCAGGTTTCCAATACCAGCGGGGTCGCATCCGGTTTTTTTTATACTCCCGTTTACCCGCACGAGTGCGTTCCCTTTCTGCCGGCTGATTGGAGACTAAACGACAAACAGTCTTGTTAAAACTGTTCCAAATCTAGAATATATATTTTTTTCAATTATGTTGATTAAACAAAATAATTTTATTATTTATTATTTATGACTTTATAGAAGTAAAAAACACAAAACAATGCATATTTAAAAACTTACAAAACAAAATATTAAAAATAATAATTATTTAAAAAGTGAGCTAGTCGTTCAGTAGCTACTCGCCAGATGTGTGTTACAACAAACATCGATAAACAAGCAAATTCGTGTTTTTTCAAGTTTCAAAAACACTAATACGAATCTTGGACAAGAAAATTATCGTAGAAATATTCAAAAATTATTTCAAGCGAGATAAATATACGACCATTGTGTTTTCATCTACATTTCTTGTTACAAATCACACACCTGTCGCTAGAATTCGTTGCCGAAGCAGCTACGTCGACTATTGAATTATTAGATTAACAGACAGAAATTTTAAACTATATAATGAAACGGCTTCGATAAAAGCGAAATTACACGAAGAAAAAAAATTCCATGAAACCGGCTGTAGACCTGATGTATGACTAGGAATTTTATTAAAATACGGTCCATATTGTTAACAATTTTTAAACAGTTAATTATATAAAGTTTTCTCTTGGCTTGGTGAACTTTGGTTCGCGCAAACCGCCATGGTTGGCAGCACCGAGGTGACACGTGTCAGTTCCACGAGACCACCGTTTCATTCTCCACCGACAGCCAATAACAGTTGACACAGTCGCCGCAACACTCGAGTGACATGTGTCCGCTCTCACTCGCCGAGCTACAGCTGACTGACTGGAGTCGCTGTCGTCGCACGGACAGCGCGCTCTCGGCTACTCACGGCTAATCGCGGCTACTCGCGGCTACTCACGGCTACTCGCGGCTACTCGCGGCTACTCGCGGCTACTCGAGGCTACTCACGGCTACTCGCGGTTACTCGCGGCTACTCGCGGCTACTCGCGGCTACTCGCGGCTACTCGCGGCTACTCGAGGCTACTCACGGCTACTCGCGGCTACTCGCGGTTACTCGCGGCTACTCGCGGCTACTCGCGGCTACTCCCGGCTACTCGCGGCTACTCGCGGCTACTCGCGGCTACTCGCGGCTACTCGCGGCTACTCGCGGCTACTCCCGGCTACTCCCGGCTACTCGCGGCTACTCGCGGCTACTCGCGGCTACTCGCGGCTACTCGCGGCTACTCTGGGCTGCTACTCGCGGCTACTCGCGGCTACTCGCGGCTACTCGCGGCTACTCGCGGCTACTCGCGGCTACTCTGGGCTACTCGCGGTTACTCCCGGCTACTCGCGGCTACTCGCGGCTACTCGCGGCTACTCGCGGCTACTCGCGGCTACTCCCGGCTACTCGCGGCTACTCGCGGCTACTCGCGGCTACTCGCGGCTACTCGAGGCTACTCGCTGCTACTCTGGGCTGCTACTCACGGTTACTGGCGGCTACTCGCGGCTACTCGCGGCTACTCGCGGCTACTCGCGGCTACTCCCGGCTACTCCCGGCTACTCGCGGCTACTCGCGGCTACTCGCGGCTACTCGAGGCTACTCGCTGCTACTCTGGGCTGCTACTCACGGTTACTCGCGGCTACTCACGGCTACTCGCGGCTACTCGCGGCTACTCCCGGCTACTCCCGGCTACTCGCGGCTACTCGCGGCTACTCGCGGCTACTCGCGGCTACTCCCGGCTACTCCCGGCTACTCCCGGCTACTCGCGGCTACTCGCGGCTACTCCCGGCTACTCGCGGCTACTCGCGGCTACTCGCGGTTACTCGCGGCTACTCGCGGCTACTCGCGGCTACTCCCGGCTACTCCCGGCTACTCGCGGCTACTCGCGGCTACTCGCGGCTACTCGCGGCTACTCGCGGCTACTCGAGGCTACTCGCGGCTACTCGCGGCTACTCGCGGCTACTCGCGGCTACTCGCGGCTACTCGCGGCTACTCGAGGCTACTCACGGCTACTCGCGGCTACTCGCGGTTACTCGCGGCTACTCGCGGCTACTCGCGGCTACTCCCGGCTACTCGCGGCTACTCGCGGCTACTCCCGGCTACTCGCGGCTACTCGCGGCTACTCGCGGCTACTCGCGGCTACTCTGGGCTGCTACTCACGGTTACTCGCGGCTACTCGCGGCTACTCGCGGCTACTCGCGGCTACTCGCGGCTACTCTGGGCTACTCGCGGTTACTCCCGGCTACTCGCGGCTACTCGCGGCTACTCGCGGCTACTCGCGGCTACTCGCGGCTACTCCCGGCTACTCGCGGCTACTCGCGGCTACTCGCGGCTACTCGAGGCTACTCGCTGCTACTCACGGCTACTCGCGGCTACTCGCGGCTACTCGCGGCTACTCGCGGCTACTCACGGCTACTCGCGGCTACTCGCGGCTACTCGAGGCTACTCGCGGCTACTCGCGGCTACTCGCGGCTACTCGCGGCTACTCGCGGCTACTCGCGGCTACTCGCGGCTACTCGCGGCTACTCGAGGCTACTCGCGGCTACTCGCGGCTACTCGCGGCTACTCGCGGCTACTCCCGGCTACTCCCGGCTACTCCCGGCTACTCGCTGCTACTCGCGGCTACTCGCGGCTACTCGAGGCTACTCGCGGCTACTCCCGGCTACTACCGGCTACTCCCGGCTACTTCCTGCTACTCACGGCTACTCGCCAGCTCAATGTCCGGTCGCCCACTACTACTGAATGTATCTCTAACTACACGTTCAAACGGTGGAGCACATCGGCAGGATGCGTGGAGGCTAGAGTATGAAAGGACACGCCGAGAAAATCTATATTTGTCGTTAGAGCCGTTACCGTGTACAGCAAGACACGTTGGATTCCTTTCAAGTGGAATGTCATGTCACCGATCGTGTGTATGAAACACCACACTCATGCGATTGGTTAGATTGGAACTTATGCCGATAATTCGTCACCACAGTTTTGACGTGCAAGTAGAGACCGGAAAAATTCGGGAATTCAATTCGCGATAGGCTAAAATACAAACAGTTACACCTCAGTGCTGCCTCTGCTATTGGCTCACAACTCACCTGGATGACTCTGGCCCAATGAGAAACACCCGACCAAAGCTTTATACGAATCACAGGCTGCTACGCTGGGACGTCTCACAAGACAGCAGCCAATGAGTGGGTGACATTTGACCGAGTGTACGTAGAACTGTGGAGTTCATCCTGGAGGTCATTGAACCCGCGGATTGTTCCTGTCCCTACGTGCAAGATACACAGGCCATGTTAGGTCCCGGAGAACCATCCCTAACATATACCAGGAGCCTGCTGGGTTACAGCATCTCATTATTCCTCGGACCAATCCTGTGTGTGGTGGCACGTGCTGGCACGTGCTGGCACGTAGCACGTAGTTTCTGCTGGCACTCGCCCAGGTGCGGGAGTGAGGAGGGGGGAGGGGTTGTTCGCTGTCCGTTATGCGCCGGCGCGCGGCCATGTTTGGAGACGTGGCAGGCGGAAGCACGTGACGATACCGGCGGGCTCCTGTTGTGATACGAATACAGCGAACAGGTATGAAATGGCCTTAAGGGGCCCGCCTCGTGGCCGATTTTTTCACCGCTCGGGCTCAAGAGTTGTAGTTTTTCCTCCAAGCAGGGTGGCGAGTCGAAGAAACACTGAGCAGGGAGGAGGGCAGCTGGGGAGTGGGGGGGACACAGCTCCGGCCACCTTCCTCTTCCCTTCTTCCTTGACGCGACCTTGAACGCAACGCGGGAGGAGGGGAAAAGACAGACGCAGAGAATGAGAGAATGATAGCAGGCCGTGGTGATAAGGAACGTGTAGCTGGCGACCGCTCGCTTCCCTGTCCACAGCAATGCATATTTGTGTCCTGAATAATCCACACGCTAGGCTATCCCGTACAAGACTCACAGTATAAGCCTATATTACGCCAACAGTTTCCCAAATTATAATGCTCTATCTGCTTATTATAGAAACACAAGTCTTGCAATTTTTAAGATCGATATAATATTACCTAAAAGTACAGACCTATTAAATTACTGGTAACTGAATGATAAAATTTTCTAGCTCTGCTTGAACCAATAAACATGCCCAGTTTAATACATTTTCCTGTCATTAAACTTTAGCGTAGATTTAACTTATATCGGTTTAAAAAAAACCTTGTTCTAAAGGGGAGTATGTGCAAGTAAAAAAGGTAAACATAATTTCTGATGAAAAATAATTTTTGGAATTGGTTTTTAAATGACTTTGAAGAAAGCATTTTTTTTTTTAAATTTAGTTGATAACCTAATCTGGAACATATGTTTCGTACGTTGGCGTTTCAACTTCTTACACTTCAGAATTTAATCCTCCAGTTATTGTTTGTGAAGGTTAGGACCGAATATTCTTCATTTAAATTAAGCCCATTACACAGCTGCCAAATTTATGCTATACCTTCAATTATACCCATGGGGATAAAAATGAGCAAAAGTTTATCTAGCAGAAGAGAAGAAATAATTAGTTACTCCATTCACACGATACCTAGAATACTAACAGAAAACCTAACAACGCATTTGCCGACAAATCATGCTTTTTGGGCTAGGATAGACATGTTATTGTCCATTCAACCAATTACTGAAAATATATAAAAAATCTCACGGTGTATTTAAAAATAATGTAACCTGGTGGATGAACTTGGTATTTAATCTTCCTGACTTCACTTGCAAAAAATAAAACAAATTTGTGCGGTATTAAAAAAAACCGAACAATTGTAAAATTAATGAAGTTTGCTCAAATGTAGTTTATTTATTATATATTCATAAGATAACATAAATAAGACAGCTCATTCAACTAATTCACAATATTAAATGTGCTATTTGTATTGTACTAATTCCAAATGGTCCCGATTCACATATTTTATACGTACGTACATACTGATTGGTTACTAACTTATTCTACTACTTAAAAGAAATTGTAATTAACAATTTTCGTTAACAAGTGAGACAAATAAACACGCTCAGTTTAATGTAGTAGTTCGCATAGTAAACTGAAATCTGAAGTGAAGGAAAACCATCGCATTTTCGTTTAGACTAACAGGTGTGGGGTTTCTATGATTTGCTAAGTTTATTCAGTAATAATATATGGAGAATAATTTCCTAATAAATTTAGATAATTAATTATTTGTTAAAACTACTTGTATTAAACAATCAAACCAAATGACTAAGCTATAAATTTAATGTTATTATAACAATAGGATAAACAAATAAAATGTTTTAGTAGGTATTTGCTGTAAGCATATTTTTTGAATCAGTAATATTTTATCGAAAAAAAATTATATTCCATTACCTAAGTTGAAAAATAGCGCGCTTTATAGACGCACAACAAAGTCAATGGGAACTTTTGTAGGAGATTATGTATTATCAGTAGAGCAATGCTGTAACTATTTTAGTTTACCAAATATATTTCAGAATACTCCAATACCATAAAATTTAATTTGGGAAACTAATACGTTTCCTAATGTTTGCATAAGTTAATATATACAGGTTTATGTTCTTACACGCGGGTCAATCATCTTGGCAACATTGGCTCGTGGGTAAAGCAGAAAAAAATCGAACACGTTCTAGTACGGTTTTAGCTAATATTTTCGGTATGAAAACCTTTATTCCCAGTTACAAACCCCTTGAAAGGTTGCTGAAATGCTACCCACACGGGAGCAGGCGCGCTAACAGAAAATTTTTATGGAAACTGCTAAGGGAATGGGCATCGTAGTGGTCGCAATCATAAATGTATATATATACATTTGATATGTAAATATGTGTATGCATTTACATATATACATATAAAGTGTGTGTGCATATAAAACTAGATTTCTTATTGTTAATTTTTTTTCACATGTATTGTACAACTGTGAAGTTGGTTAAAAACCAGTGATTTTAAACAAGGGACCTTACAGTACAATAAGTTCAAATTAAATTTAAATCTACCAAATTTAGACCAAATAATTACTCACTTAGATTTACTACACCTCTAATTTACGTCATAAACAGTAGGAAATCAGTCATGGCATATCTCATTTTTATGATTCATGCTTTGCCCAAATTTATGTTTCATAATGTATATGGCAGTATTGTTTTGTTGTTTACTACATATTTGACACTCTACAGGTCCCATTTCTATATGGTTCTAACTGCTACAACGACAAATATAATATGTGGTTACGCTAGATAAATTGTAATTATTTCGTATGCTTTAGCCCGAATCAAAAGGAAAGGAACTTGTGTGTCACTGTCATATTAAAACTTACTTAAGCTTTTCCTATTCAGAATTAAAGTAGTTCAATATTGCTGTATGCAAAGTTACTTGCTTACGCAATCCTCCAACATACACTGACTGAATTTCTTCATGGTACTTACAGGCATAGTTTTTTACTGTAACAATATGTAAAGCAATTTCGGTTGCGGACAATCCATTTATACAGAGAGCCAAGATGTTAAACATCAAAAATTACAACTAGATCACAAAACATACCACTCAGTCACACACTTCTTGATAGAGGTGCCTCACGACAGAGGTGTAAGATAGCATATTTCGAGATTCTCAGCCTGTACCTAATTATTAAGAGCACATCAAACTCGGCATATAGACAGATTTACTTGGAAACAATAAAATAATAATTCAGAATCTAAATTACAAAACATTTCACAGTATTAACTTACGTGACATAGCGTTAGCCTAATAAACACTCTCCCCGAGCGACTGGCTCGGCTCGCCGGGCGCAGAGATGCACGACACAGGGCAAAGCACTCAAGGTCAAAATATCTAACGCGCATTATCTGTTTTGTAAAATGGCTGGCAGAAGATAAAAACAAAAATAATATACAGAATGAAGCACCCAGTGAAATACATTTTTTTTAAATATAAACATTAATGTTTATTTTCTTATGAATAAAGTACGATTTTTACGATTTTTAGAAGTTGAATAAATGCTCTTAAGTTAGATGAAGTCATTATATTATTTTCAGCGAGAGCATTTTGAAACATTAGGCAGCGCAAGGAGCCCCGATATATTTGTATGCAACTTCGTCATATTTTTTGAATAGCCTACTATGTCACAATAAGTGAAAAAAATAATGGAAATAAGAATGCAATTCGACGATATTATAAGGGTTATATATTTACTAGCTGCAGTACCCGGCTTTGCCCGGGCTGAACACCGGGTGATATATTGTCCGCGAGTTACAGCAAAATGGATAGCGATATGTCCAGTGTGTTGGACATTAAGAAATGATACATAATTACTGTTTGTGTATCTGTGACCTATGATTTTCTGTTTACCCATGGCGATCGGTTGAAAGGTTTAGAAGTTGATGCTCTACAGCGCCATCTAGCGGCGAGTTACAAAAAAAATGGATAGCATAAAAACCTTCTTCATGATAAAAACACTTCGATGTGCCAAATTTCATGGCGATCGGTCAAACGGTGTAAGAGTTTATCGACGTCATACATGCCAACATCCAATTATATATATTCTTATATTTAGAAATTTTAGGGCTTTCACTTTTGCGGAAAGTGGATGTTCAGGACCTCGAATGGTTTGGAACACTCCATCTCGAAAGAAATGATATTTGAAATTCCTGAAATTTTCGAAATTTTGGGGCTTTGTCCCCAGAGGGGGAGTGGTGATTTTGAGGACCCTGAATGGCTGAGAAACAATAAAAATCGAAAGAGAATGATATTTGAATTTTTTTAAATTTTGGGGTTTTGACCCCTGAGGGGGGTGGGTGTGTTGTTGAGGACCACGAATGGCTCGTAAACACTCCAAATCGAAAGAGAATAGGCTTTTGGAAATTTTCCGAAATTTTTTAATTATTGGGTCTTTGACTCCTTGTGGGGGGAGGGTAGTTTGAGGACCCCGAATGGCTTGGAAACACTCCAAATAGTAAAAAAGTATTCTTAAATTTAAGAAATATTTCGAAATTTTGGGGTTTTGCATCCCCCCCCCTCCCTCAAAATTGGGTGGGAAGTCGACTTTGGGTAAAAGTTCCACCATGCCCCGGACACTTTAGTTCGTAATGACTTAATTTTAATACAATTTCCTCCAATTTTTCGAAATTTTGTGGCTTTCACTTTTGTGGAAGGGAGAGGGGGGGGGGGAGGGGTGATGTTGAGGACCCCGAATGGCTCGGGAACACTCCAAAACGAAAGAGATATAAAGGAATATAAGAATGTAGGCATTTACTGTACTCCTATCTACCATAATAACAATATTGACAAATAGAAAAACTTATTACCTACCTATTAATAATTTTCTAAATAAATTAATAAATAACTCTATGTTTAAGAATTTACGTACATACATAATATTAAACTTCAAACTATACAAATATAAATAATAGTAGGCCCTACCAACCTATGAATAAATTTCGAAGAAATTTATAAGTTTACGAATTTATATACCTACTTAATATTAAACTTCAACCTATCCACACAATAAAAACCTAAGAATATTAGTGTAATTAATTTTTTTTATTTGTCATAATACCTAAAATACGTATGTTTCCAAAATAAAACAAAGTATAAATAATGACCAATTTGACAAAAAAAATTGTACAACTCGAATGACATTGAAAACATACACGTGAAATTTAAAAGAATTATGAGTGCCCTAGGTAGGGAGAAAAAATATAGAAGAAATTAAATTTAATAAATGGGTGCGTGTACTTAGGTACGCGCATGAGAAGTTATACTTCTTTGGCATCATTAAAAAATAGTTTTTAATTGCATGCAAAAATATTGCGTGGAGTCCCTCCGCGCGGAAGAAGTGAAACTTCGTAATGTGGAAATGAAAATAGGAAGGGGTAGAAATAGATTTTTAGTGAAATCATATTGTATCAAATCAAAATAAAAAAAATAAAGGAAATAAATGTGTAACGATTCATAGATTGATCTTCAGAGAGAGAGAGAGAGAGAGAGAGAGAGAAAGAGATACATATTGAATGACTATAAAACTTACTTTTTTATGAGAGCAGATTTTCATGAAATAAATCATGAAATCATTCAACGATAAAAGCTGTTTATTTAACTAAGCGGACGGGTTCGCCCGAAGGAGAAAATTGACGCGGCAAGACCTCGTGGACATAGAGAAATGACACACACTCACTATTTATGTTTTTATGAAACATGATTTTTTTCTGCAATTTAAATTGTAATATACAAAAACGGTATTGAAAATTGAAACAAATATGGTGACACTACAAACTGTCAAGATCTTTATTTTTTTCTTACTCTCTACTTAGTTCCTTACAATAGAAAAACGTAACGTAATGGCTTGAAAGCTATTGCACGGCAGGCATAGAGGAATGACACTAACAGTTTGTATATCTATGACACACATTACATAAAATTAAGATATATTTTTTTAACACGTTTAATTTTTTTTTTTTTTTTTTTTTTTTTATAGACAAAATATAGCCTATGTCCATCCCCAGGATATAATCTATCTCCTTGCCAAATTTCATTACGATCCGTTCAGCCGTTCAGTCGGGAAAAGGTAACAAACAAACAGACAGACAGACAGACAGACAGAGTTACTTTCGCATTTATAATATTAGTATTGATGAGAATATTTTAAGGAAAAAATATTAACTAAATATTTTTGACAAAAATATTTTTTTTTGTGAAGACGCGTCGTTGTAGATGGAAAAGAAAGGTCCATTTACAGTTCAAAAATTTTCATTACAAAATTTTAAGTTTTCCGTACCATGAAACAACTAGGGTCGGCGTTACATTCTACATCAGCATACAGTGTGTGCGAAAGATTCATCCTTGGATCGTCTTTCATCAGATACACATTCCTAAAATAATTTCATTTCTAATGATGCATTATTTTTAATTGCACGTTTCCTTTGAATAAGCACAGCAAGTTTAAAAGGAATGTTGCCTCAAATTTACATATATACGTATTACAAAAATTTAACGAACGATTGTTTCGTCAATAGGCCCTACACGTGTTATTATTACATTATAGGAAAGTTTCACAACAAATGCTGATAATCCTTCGATTGTTTAATATTAGTTATATAGAATACGTTATACATAAAACATGTAAAAACGACAGTGTTCATGAATTTCGTAAATATAAAAAACCTGATATACGACAACGGGCCGGTTTTATTAAAGCTTTAAAATTGGTATTATCATTAATATCGATATTAAAGAAGGTAACATAAAAAAATCAATTTTAAAATTTGAGATATTTGCTAAATATTTTCATTGCAGGGTTTTAGGTGGTAAATGTTTTTTTGTATAATTCCAAAGCAAAATTTAGGATTGCAGTTAGCGTAGCATCGGTAGGCAACACGTAGTTCATAGTCAGCAGTCCGGAGTCGCCAGTCAAAATTACATAACATGACCAAGGGAGTATTTGATTAAACCACATCATCGCGAAAGATTTTCTGATAGGTGAAAATATTTTGGCAGCTGGCGGTCTGGCAAGTTGTTTCGGGCCAAAGCCCGGCCTAGCCTCACCACCTCCACCTCCTAGGACTGAACCCGTGAGGGTATTCCAGGAGCACTAACTTTTCTTCTTTCATCCTGATGTCACCTGGTCTTAATGGCATCAGGATGTTTGGCCTCGGATGTTCATATGCCATGTTTTTGAATGGTTAAACACCATTCGTTTGCCTCAACCAGAAACAACTTATCCATTCTGTTTGAGCCGCCGTGCCTGCAGCCAGAATATAGCTTTGTCAATTTTATAAAATACTTTGTCAGTTGCATCCATGCAGATTTTAAACACGACGGCTGATGTTAAAACTCTTCAGTCATTCCGCGTGGGATCTCTTGTATGCCATTGCTCCGGGACGGTCTGGCAGTCCGAAATGAAGTTAGATGATATCCCACTGCTCGACTGGCGACTGCTGGACTGCTGTCTGTGGAACAGTTTATCTCCGACTGCCGCCTGCCGGTTGCAAGTTGTCAAACTGCGGACTGCGCATTGTGAATAAGGTCCTAGATGCCGAAACGTCCGGCGTCGCCTCTTCGTAAGCAAAAGAAACTAAAAATTGAACATTTATATCCAAATGGTTTTATTCTGCGGGCTATAATGTCAGGCATGCAGTCCGACTGCCGGGCTCGGGTGCTTGATGAGAATGTGACGTGAGACGAGTGGAACGGTATGTGCACAGACGATAACTTTTTTCCGCAATGCGTAACACGCCAGCGCACAGAGAGGTTTAAGTGACACGAGATATTAGTATAAACACAGCGTCGTTTTTTTCTTATTTTAGCGGCGGCTACACATTACACGTCTCTTAGTAACCTGTGGAATTCGTCAAGGTTTTACAATTAGCAGCGGCGATAATGCAATATGATACTTTTTTTGAACCGCTCTCACGGAGTTCCGTTTGTCAACTGTGAGTCTGAGCTTAGCGAGATTGACACGTGTACGTCTCCGAACGCATACACTTCCAACTTCCAGAACCGCACGTATGTTGCTAGACTCCGACGTTTATGGTTTGAATCACCGGAAAAAAACATAGAAGTGTGTACTAATCGTACGGCCATTAATAACATGCAACAAATGCTATTTATGACTTATTATTCTTGTTTTCTGTATAAAAATTTTCAAATGTGTAGAGGTGTTCCCACTACAAACTATCACAGTCAGCCATGGACAGCCGGCAAAATACTATTTGTTTTAATTGTGACTATAATGACAAGCTTCTATGTCCAAATTAAACTTACACTGTCTGAAATACTGCAATATTTATGCATGTTTGCACACACCGAACAGTTTGTAGCTAATTGCTTTGGGCACCAAATTCTGCTTACCAAATAAGAACCCCCCCCCCCCTCCAAAAAAAAAGGCTCTTCTTATTCTTACGTTCATTCACAATTGAAGTTAAAAAAAATACTTTTTTAAATGTTACGTGAAATTCTTTATTTCAACTTGGCGTTTTTAAAATGGTTAAATGCATATTTTGGTTAAAAGTGTTGATTGCATATAAATTTATACCATTAAAAATATTAATGGCCACATATAAAATAAAATTAATAAATACGTAACTAACAAAGCCATATAAAATCGATTTGAATATATCACTTGTATAATGAAATATTACTTATGCCCAACGATTTGGCGTTTACTTCCTTTAATGGTTTTGTTCTTCTTCCGAGGTGCATTCTGTCGTAACCTTGCCTTATGACCCCGCCTGCAGTCACGCTGAATTCTAATGTCGTTCGGCCTCAACACAACTAACTGTGGAATACGCGTGTACTCAGCCCGGTCTGGTGTCCACAGGCCCGCCCTAGCCGGGGTGAGTATTCAGTCCGGGCAAGCGAAGCACAACTGAAAGAGGACAGGAAGAAAGGCAGCGCGGAGACCCCCCTTCATCCTGCCTCGTCATCCAAGGTCAAGCGGCCGTGGCGGCGCCACATACCGGGAAGAACATTCGCGCAGCACACGTCGTAGAAATCACGGTTTTTCTCAAAATTTTCCGTTGTGACCTAGTGCAAATTATATACGCAGCGAAAGAGAAAGGATTGGTGCACGATCCAAAAGTGGTTTTACGCAATAGTAATGAAAACTGTGAGCTTGGCGTGCCTCTGAAAATACGCTAATTAGGCTTATTCAGCATGCATTTACTAATCGACTGTATGTCTGAGACATCTTAAACAACTTTAGGATCATGCCCGGTACCTTAATCTCTTTTATATCCGAAATCGGTAATCGCATGTCAAATAGTTTCGATAAAAACAACTGATTGTTAAACCTCTGCAGCTCACTTTGCACTGCATGTAGGCGGGCCCCTTAAACTGCATTTTCTTTCATTGACGTGATAACGTCTTATGAATCGATGAACGCCGGCTGCACACACGAAAAAGGATGACTAATTGTCCCGATACGCGCATTGTCCCGTTACGCTCAATGTCCCTTTACGCTCATTGTCCCGTTACGCTCATTGTACGCTTGCGCCGCATCTATCTATCTTCCACTCGATTGTAACAACCATCGATTTGACTTTTTCGAGGCACATTAAACTTGAAACACTCCCATTCGTTTCGTACTATTCCTATCATCGTCATATCCTTAACAGAGTAACACAGATTGGAAGAAGTTAAATAGCAAACATGTTTAAAAGTTATAGTTAAAATAATCTGTTTGTTAAAGTAATAAACATATTTGAATTAATGAGTGCAAATAAAAGTAAATTTATCAATTAAATTGTAGATTTCATTGCACTCCTTCTTTGTATCCATACAAAATAGTGATAATTCAATAAAAATGATTCAAATTTTATTCAGAAAAATATGCAATCATATCATCAATGTATTGTTATGACGTTGTCACGTGAAACTATCGTCCGTAAACCGACTTTACAGACAACCACTTTTTTTTTTCAGTTGCAGGAAGTTATTCATGATTGCTTGTACAGTGTGTGTCATTGGGAACATCTAGCCTGGCTCCTGGTGGCAGTGCTGACACAGCTGACCGGGCGAGGCGGATGCGCGCAAAGGGCCGGCCCCACTTCCTTAGCAGCGGGGGCGGGCGTTCCTCTTCTCGGAGCTGCGGCCGATCACACAGTCTCCCTCCTGCCGCTGTGACGTCACTTCCCTCGGGCCGGCGGCTTCCTGCTCGTTCACTCTTACAATAACTACTTATCCGTAGGGACCGGAACAATCCGCGGGTCCAATTACCTTCAGGATGAACTCCATAGTTCTACGTACACTCGGTCAAATGCCACCCACTCATTGGCTGCTGTCTTGTGAGACGTCCCAACGTAGCGGCGTGTGATTCTTATAAAGCTTTGGTCGGGTGTTTCTCATTGGCACAGACTCATCCAGGTGAGTTGTGAGCCAATAGCAGAGGCAGAAATGAGGTATAACTATTTGTATTTTAGCCTATCGCGAAATGAATTCGCGAATTTTTCCGGTCTCTACTCATCCGCCCTCGGCGATTTCTTAAATGCTCTTCGGATACGTCGAGAAGTTTTAAATTCGCGTGATTGTTCCCTGAAGCTCTGCACATCGTGTGTGCCCGGGTAGGCGGGGGCCTTAGAAGGTGTCTCCCATTTTAGGTCATTAATCAATGATCAACTTTTAGACTTTTACAGTTGTTTAACTTTCACGAAATTAAAAAAATACACAGCGCATACTTTTTGCGTAATTAGCTGCCAAAGTTACATTTTTTTACGTTTTTGGGTTGTACAAATAAGTAGAATTTAATTCATTGCAGAACTGAAATTTTTTAGGTTTAACTGCAATTCCACTGGCTACTTCATGATATGGTTTGTATTTCTATCACAAAAAACTCATTTCATGTTTCTTGGCTGTCAAAATCGTAACAATTTTGATAATAGTGAAATGCCAGGTAAAATTAATATTTTTCGAAAGATAATCAAACTATATCTTTTCTAGTTTTATTTATTTCCTAGTTCGCAGGCTTTCACGGCCATTGTAACTGCTCCCTGATGATGGCGACTTCAATGTCGACCGAAACGTCGGTGAATTATTCGCCAAGGACGCGGCTACAACCCAGAAGCCAAGCTACTTCAAAGTGAGAATATGTTTTACTTTAGATACAAAAAAGCAACATATAGATATGTAAATAATAATATTATATAAATATATTATAATAATTGTATAATTAATAATATAAAATAATGCCTTGTTAGCTATGCGAATAATTGAACAGAAACGTAATAAAACAGTTGAAGTCACACTGCAGATGTGGATGTGTATTCAAACGTAAAACGACATTTGGTTTTGCAGTATACTAAATATCTACCGCGTGACAGTATGTTTGGAGTGTAGTTCTGTGAGGTTCCCGTCGTGCGACACGTCACGAGAGAGAGAGAGAGAGAGAGAGAGAGAGAGAGAGCAGAGAGAGAGAGAGAGATGACCTTGCAGCTGACGAGGAGAGGCCTCCATGTCTCGGGAAGGACAACTCTTGTAAAACTCGCCAAACTGATCGTGCCTGCGAGCTTGTTTGCCGATCCCTGATCCCTGCATCACGTTCACATTGTCTCCGATCACGCACGTGACTCCGCGCGCTGGTTGTTTGTGGCTGCGTGGAGGATCACGCCAGCTACATAGCGACCTGGGGGACACCACTGCACTGGTCACGCGCGGTATTCCACGCCGCCGATCCATCATACTGCCATCCGGGGCAGTAAGCGTGGGCGAAGCCAGAAACCGAAGTTTCTACAACTCGCCAAGTGCTTAGTAATTCAGGTGCACCCCACACTGGTGGAGAATCATTCGAATCGACGGCCGGGGGCGCGTGTCTTGTGGGATAGGTTTGGCACACGTTGTCCCGCGTTATTGGCTGTGCGGGAAGTAATCGATGGATCCCGAGGAACTGCTGGTGTCAAGTACGGTAGGGGTGGAGGGGGAGACGTGTGAGGAAGAACAAGAAGGCAGGCTGCAGTCAGGCACACAAGACAACCCCTCCCTCCACATCCATCCATCACGGGCCCAGCTGCCAATCACCCCTCCACCTCTCCACCCCTCCACCCCTCCACCGGCTCGTACCAGGCCGCGCGCCGCGTATCGTCATTCTGCGGGGGGTGAGGACCACGATGCACTAATTCTTTCCCACATCGCCTTCTTTTCACAGACGAGAGAGCCAAAACCCCGAAGTTCATGTTTTTTTCCCCCCGTATCTTTAATGTAGCTATCCTAACCAAATCAACCGTCCACAATGTTTTTTAAGTATTTATAATGTAGCTGACCTAACCTAATTGACCATTAGTATCCTTTTATCAACACCATCATATTTATTTACAATGAACAAAAAAAACCGAAGATGCACGATCGAGCGTTTGACTCTCTCGTCTGTGAAGAGAAGGCTTCTCTTCTCGTGACTTCGTCTTGAGAGTAACCGTGTAACCGTGTGACCGCGTGAGCGGTCTGCCGTGCGATGCCTGGGCGTCGCCTCGCAACAACACCCAGCAAGTGACGTTACAACAATACTGCCGTCACTTAATACATCTATGCCGCGATTCTTTCAAGTCTGGGTTTCGCACGTCATTTTTGAATTTTTTTTTATTACTTAAGGGCTACTCATGTAGATTTAACACTATAGCTTGCTTGCATAATTTGTTGTGTCGCACACACACATATTCAACGGGTATTTGCCAAGTGTTATATAATGCCCGTAATATATCCTAGTTATCACTTGCGCGATATTTTTACAATGTAAAATATGTGAATGTAAAATATTTTGTGACGGAACAACGTATGCAGGAGAGCTGGCAGGTTCACTTTACAGAAACAGTAATGTCGAGAAAATGGAGGAAAAAAATTACTTTGAAAACATGCCATTTAGCCATTTTTAACTCTTCTAAAAAGGGGGGTTGTCTATAAAAGTCGGTTTACGGACGATAATTTTACGTGATAACGTCATAAGAAAACATTGATAAAAATTGCTATACTTTTTAATTTTCAAATATTATTTATTACAGTTTTTTTACAAATTTACTTTAAATAATTTGTTTAAATATAATCACGAACAATTAGTTAAAAATCCCGCCTTAACCTGTTTGATATTATAGAAGATTTTCTCGCACGGTGGTTGGCCGGTTCTTGCACGCTCGGCTCAGGCGGAACGTGACAATATTTCGTGCGTCGTGCAGCCGGCGTTCATCGATTTATAAGACGTCATCACGTCAAAATCCCAACATGGCGAGTGAAGGCCAGTAATAGCTACCTATAGCCTATAGTATAAGTCGCACTGAGGCAAGGGCTCGGGCGTGTAGTGCAAGTGGGCTCGGCGCTCGCCTGTTTACGCCCGTGTGTACGCGCGCCGTTGCCGTGGCAACCAGCTCATCAAATATACACGCGCCGCCAGACGCTGCAGATGCCGCGCGATGGCTGTTGCCAACCTCTCGCCGAGACATTTCCCTGCGCGCTCCCGGCCCACAAGCAACCAGAGACCAGAACTAGAGTCCCGGAAATTTCCCGGATTCCTCTGGCCTCAGGATAGAATTCAAAGTTATAGGTGTGCTCGACCCATGTTTACTTTCCCATTGGTTGATTTCTTAGCGAGAACATTTTCATCGTTGTTATTTGGCACAACCTGATTCGCTTACTTCTCTCCTAGCTGGACATCGTTGGCTCACGGTCTTGGAGGGGCGTTTCCAGATAACTGCGGGCCAATCATGAACACAGTGCGACAGTGTGGAGGTTTGCATTCTAGCTTGCGACTAAATGAATGCGCGAAAATTCCGTGGCTCTAACCACAACCATTCAGTTGTAGGCGCTTCTTACCCCGAGGAGACTAAGGGACGACAAGCCATGTGCGCTCAAGGGTGAACAAATAGATAACACTAGGATAGACTAGAGACAAGTAAAGCGACTAAGGCGAAATAAAAAACCCTAATATTAATTCTGCAGATCCTGATAAAGACTAGCCAAAAACAAGTGCGCGTGCGCAGAACGAAGGAGTGGGGGATCGGCGCAGTGGCTGGCGGGGAGGGGGAAGAGGGGAAATGGGAGGGGTTCCACCAAGACTCAAGGAAAGTAGGGGAAGGATGGCGGGCGAAAACAAGACGGCGGAAACGCCCGCTTCACAGTGTTGCTTACTAATTCTTTTTAAATACATTTGCTGTGCACTTCGGAAATAATTGGACTTCAATTAGGGGGCCTTAAACTGGCGTATGCGAATTTCTCTATACCACGCACTTTTAACCATACCAATCCTGTATCCCCTACATAATTTTTACTAAAATTTTAGGTTTACATTCCGTTGGATCAGATGTTTAAAAGAATCCCAGGGTAATTATTTTCCCAATTATTTTTTATTTACATAATTATTGTTTCATGTATTCCGCATTCAGTGGCTGTATTTTAAAGGGACATTTAATTTGTTCCCGATGTATTTTTATATTGATATAAATTTAATTTTTTTAAACTAGCAATTTATATTTAATGGATACTTAGTATTTTGCTGAGTAGTCAAAGTTATGACGTTTAAATGAATAATTTCCTGTCCTCACCAATTTTGTTCCTGTCCCTAACAAACACACATGTCTCGTTGCGACTGATAAATTTTAGCAGGATCGAAGGAAACGTTTTAAAAAAAATCAATATGCATACAGTAGGTTCTTTCTTTTAATATTTTATGTAAGCAATGTTTAGATTTCTCTGCAACGGTACTTGCCGCAGTCACATTTATCTCTAACTATTTACCTAGATACAGTTAGTGTATGATCAATTACTTACTTAGTTTCTTTTTATTCTGTACATGGATTTAATTATAGGCTGATAAACTTTCTGCAAAAGATTTATAGTAAATCAGGAGCGTGTTTTGAGAAAAAAAGGGGTTGGATGGACAACAACCCCCCCCCCCCCCACCCAAAACCAGCTGGTAAGAAAATTTAAACTCTTTTCCTGTTAAAGTTACTGCGCTAAGGAAATCTTAGTGTAACTGTAGGCGTGGCAATATGACTGCAAGACAGTATTTGTAAGTTGGGAAAAACAAAGAACAAAGTACGTTCCGTCATGTTATGCCTGTTACGCATTTGTGCATACAATATTCACGACACGTGTTCTTATGGTTTTTGAGTGAGATCACGACATAGTGAGTTGTATTGTCTTGGCTGTGTTATGAGGATATTAACGGCCACATCCTTGACAACTCTGCCATATGTCACACAAAGGGAAATTGTAAATTCAATTTTTAAAAAAATATTAAACATTGGTGCTCGCGTGTTGAATATTTATGTCCCAGGAACCTTGAGCTCAAACATCTGAAGGTTTCAATCCCCCCTTTCATAGTTTGAATTAAAACTTTTTGTTTCGCTACGATTTACTTCTTCTGGGATGTGAGGCTAAGACAAACAATGTTTTTTTTTTGTCACCCTGCCTTTTTGATAGTGTTTTCAGACTTGTTTATATGTATAATACTGAAAATAAATAATTATCAACTGTAAAATTTACTATGATTGTTTTTTTCTTATATTACACGTACGGAATACCAAGTCGATCAGGCAGGACTCATTAAATAATTGATACCAAGGGTATTGTCATTGTCTCGTGCAGTGAAGTGATACGGCCGCCGCGTGGAGTCCCACAGCCACCGACGTGCTCGTAAGAGCCATCAGGAACCTGGCGCGCGCGCTGGAACCGTCCTTATCGCCTCCCTAGATCCTGATAGTCCCGGGCAGGTTCCGGCGCATCTAGGTGCGCGGAGCTCAAGATATGAGTGGCGCGTGTTAATGAGAAGCTATTGAGAATAGGGTCGTTACCACAACGCCGAAATACCACAACGCCGAACTTACAATAACGCTTAACGTACAATAACGCCGAACGTACAATAACGCCGAATACCATAACGACGAATGCCAAATTGACCGCAACGCCGTCAGCTAGAAAACTGCTGTGTACCACAACGCCGAAATACCACAACGCCGCAATACCACAACGCCGCAATACCACAACGCCGCAATACCACAACGCCGCAATACCACAACGCCGCAATACCACAACGCCGCAATACCACAACGCCGCAATACCACAACGCCGCAATACCACAACGCCGCAATACCACAACGCCGCAATACCACAACGCCGAAATACCACAACGCCGAAATACCACAACGCCGAAATACCACAACGCCGCAATACCACAACGCCGAAATACCACAACGCCGAAATACCACAACGCCGAAATACCACAACGCCGCAATACCACAACGCCGCAATACCACAACGCCGCAATACCACAACGCCGCAATACCACAACGCCGCAATACCACAACGCCGCAATACCACAACGCCGCAATACCACAACGCCGCAATACCACAACGCCGCAATACCACAACGCCGAAATACCACAACGCTTAACGTACAATAACGCTTAACGTACAATAACGCCGAATATCATAACGCCGAATACCAAATTGACCGCAACGCCGTCAGATAGAAAACTGCTGTGTACCACAACGCCGAATTACCACAACGCCGAAAAATGTTGTCGAAGGGGGGGGGGGCACAGGAACAAAATGAAAAACAACTGAATGAATTTGTGTGCTAACCTTACCTAACCTAACCTTTGTGGCAGTCCTGCAATGACATTTTTCGGCGTTAATGTATTTCGGCGTTGTGGTAATTCGGCGTTGTGGTACACAGCAGTTTTCTAGCTGTCGGCGTTGTAGTCAATTTGGCATTCGGCGTTATGGTTTTCGGCGTTGTGGTGCGTCCCCTTCAGAACAGTCTTGAGGGTAAATGGGTGGTTACGTTCCCGTATTGCGTTGTTTACAAAACTGTATTTTTAGGAGAGTGTTTTCATGATACGCTTTTAGGCTTGAGACATCCGTCTACAGATTCTTGAAAACACTGGATGTTTCAAAACATGCGTTTCAGCTGTTTTCACTCTCGTAAAAACAGCTTAACAAACGAAATACAAACACATAACTACTAATCCGCCCTCGGCGTATTCTTAAGCTGGATTCACAGTTGAAAAAATAACAGTAACAGTAACAGTAGGTCGTGTGCATAGGATATGGACGCCATGTTTCCTAACCAAGTTGGTCGTGTGCATGGGAGCGAGGTCGTGCGCACAGGAGTGGAAGGAATATATTTTATTTCGGTCGCGTACGCATGGCACAACAGCCAATGAGATAAGAGCAGGGTGCTATTTTGGCGGGACTAGAAATATGTTTATATTTATTAACCATATTGTGGTAAGAAAATGTCGAGATAATAATAGTATTATCGTTATTTTGAAAGTTAATATGTTTATTTAGTACTAACACTGGTAACAGATGTCGCATAGTTCGCGAAATTTCATTGGCTGAAATTAGCAGTAAGAATTCAATTGTGAACCGATTTCGCAGTTCGCACAGGTCGTGTGCACAGGTCATGTGCATGGCTTGCTATGCACTCGCTTAATTTTTTTAATTGTGAACCCAGCCTTAGGGGCTTATCGTAAACAGACGCCACTCTGATATCCTGAGTGGGTTTCAGATCGTGTGAGTTCTTGTGAAGCTCTGCTACAGGGTGGGCGGGTCTTTAACCACGGCTTTCTGTGAACTGGACGACATTCAGTCTGCGACTATTCTAGTCTCACACGTGGTTTTGTTTTAGTAGAACACGGCCCAGTCTACTGGGTTTCTATTTGTAAATAGTCACTTTTCCAGCTGACTGAAAATCAAGCATTAAATTTCGGAGGTTAAATCATAAAAAAATTGAGTATCGCTGCAATAAAGTATTAAAATTAAAAAAAAAAAAAACTTGTATAGTTTATACTAGAGCGGGACGAATATTCGTCGCCGTTTATACAATAGCGTTGAAGTGATTGTACACTTAAGACCATAGTGCAGTCTCTCTCTCTCTCTCTCTCTCTCTCTCTCTCTCTCTCTCTCTCTCTCTCTCTCTTGATACTTAACTATGCAACGAACGCCCTTAAGGTGTGGTCTGAGACTTAATTTTGATTTTTTCTCAGTATAATTTTTTTTTTAAATCCTAACCTAACTAATAACTAAGTGTATTTGGGAGGGGTCCGGGTTAGGGAGGGAGACTAAGTGCGTCTCAGGCCGAAGCCTATACTCTCTAATCATGCAGGATGTTAGCCATGCAGGAGAGGTAGCATGCATCATGTGCTAGGAGGGGATTGGCCAGCCATGGCAGCGATTGTTGGCATGACTAACTCCACTCACTGACTATTCTAGACTAAAACGAGATACGTTGAGCCCAGGTAAAATATGCAAAGACATAGGGAAAATTCTGGGTACTGACATGCGGGATGCAAAAATGTCATGCATTAATACCAAGTAGGTTGGTTACAAGGAAACAGAAGGATGGTTCCGGAAAGGAGTTGGACAGAGTAGAAATAAACTACTAAGCAAATGGGCGGGAGCTTGGGCATTGCTGTTCGCATTTGTTTCGGGGGCGACTTTTGTCGTATCCCGCCAGGCTGCTAGCCAGCCTAATCATTATAACTGTTAGTTAAGGACTGTGCCCCTGTTGCATTTGTTACCGAGTGTGGTGTCACACCACGCAACTGACAGGAACAGCCCTGAGCTGATGCCGCTGAAGGAACAACGTCTTTCCCCAGGGACTTGTTGGCAAGCCTTCTTTTCACAGACGAGAGAGCCACACACGAAGTTCCCCGAAGTTCATGCTCGCTTTTTTTTCCCCCGTTCTCTCTCATTGTATAAACCGGTGTGGCAATAAATTTTGCGGTCGATTAGGATAGGTTAGCTACATTATAAATACTTTAAAACATTGTGGATGGTTGGTTATATCAGGTAAGTATAGCTACATTAAAAATACTGTAAAATCATTTTATGGTTGCTTAGCAAATAACTTTTTTAATATGTAGCTATCCAGGGCTAGGAAACCGTTTACATGATTTCACAGTATCTTTAATGTAGCTATCCTAACAAATGAACCGTCCACAATGTTTGAAAGTATTTCTAAAGTAGCTAAGCTAATACAATAAAAGAACCCGAAGATGCAGGATCGGGAGTGTGGCTCCCCGGGACTTGTTGCGCGGTGTGTTCTGCGCATGAGCCCCGCGCAGCCCGCGCGCCATTGGCCGGGCGCCGCGGCCCAGGACACGGATCAATCCAGCCGCTCCGGGCTCATCTCGCCGCTCCCCCCCTCCACCCGGCGAATCAATGGCGCGCCGCTCTCATTGTTCCGGAGCGCCATTGCGGCGCGGGGCTCGCTTGTTCCGGCCGCCATCTTGACATTCTTCCCTTGGAGACAGTGGAGGTGTTTGTTCTGAAGCACCTGATGTAGTAGCTGTATGGCTGGAAAACAACTCGCTAGGAAGAATCGATGATATGCCATCATTATATACCGGAAAAATTCGCGAATTTATTTCTCGATAGGCTAAAATACAAATAGTTACAACTCAGTGCTGCCTCTGCTATTGACTCACAACTCACCTGGATGACTCTGGGCCAATGAGAAACTCCCGACCAAAGCTTTATAAGAATCACAGGCTGCTACGTTGGGACATCTCACAAGACAGCAGCCAATGAGTGGGTGGCATTTGACCGAGTGTACGTAGAACTATGGAGTTCATCCTAGAAGTTTTTTAACCAGCGAATTTTTCCGGTTCCTAGCCATCATGTAGTGGATATTGCTAAAGAAACATAAATACCAACACATCTGCAAGAAATTATGGTTGAACGTATATTATAACCGAAAAAAAATTGCATTGCTATTGGAGGTCGTTCTCTTTTTGATCTCAAGTATTAAAACATGAGGAGATTTCGATAATATCAACCCTTAAAAGCAAAAATAGAAGTGGCGCGCGAGTAGTATCAGATGATTACCAGTAAGTACTTCTGTCAATTCCTCTTTTCTGTGTTCCGTTTAATAATGGTGGCGTGCGATTCGATAAATATATATATTAATAGAGATAAAGATAGATAGATATAGAGAAAACGAGATAAAGAAAGAGGCAGAGAGTGACGGAGTGCGATAGAGAGGGATATAAATAGTTTGTGTGATAGAGAAATACAGAGTGATGTTGAGATATATACATATACAGAGAGGTATGGGGCTAGGGAGATATTTAGAGAGTGATATATAGATGTATAGATTAAGAGAAAAAATATATTTATTGATGAGATATATATAAAGATATAAAAATAAGGGGTTAGAGATTTAGAGAATTATACAGATATACGAAGACACATAGAGATATATACATACATATATAGTGATATATATAGGGAGATTGAGATATAGAGAGAGTGATATAGAGAGATGAATATAAAGAGATAGATATTAAGAGATATATAGAGTTACAGAGTGTACATACTTAACAAAATTACGAACAGGCATTGAAACTCATGTCGGGCATAGCTATTATTATACCAATTACTCTTGGAAAGATTATTGTCAGAGGAAGCAATCAGTATAAAATAATTTTAACCCTAGAATGTTTATTTTCCGTAATCCATTTAGTTTTCCGTACGAGATCTCTTTCTCCCCTTCCATGAATGTTAAGAATGAGACTGACGTGACTTTTATTTATGGAAAATAATATGAAACAGATTTATCTTTTTATAAATGTTAATTTAAATAATATTTTTGAATTGACTAAAGTGTGGGAACTTATTAATAATGTACATATCAACAAGTGAGTGTATAACAGGACTATAGCGTGTTGTATCATTAGCTCGCAGTGTACATTTTAATGAGCATTTTTATCTTCCCAAAGCACGAAGTTTACTGTTAGCACTGTCCTTGTTTCGAATTGCTCTGTTGACACTCATAACCAAAGAGTAGAAAAGTTTTATACACAACTATATAATTTTATAATTGTTTAAATGAATTTTTTAAAATATTTTTTTATAAAGAGGAAACTTTGCAGTTAGAATTTTGGAAATACGTTTTCTTGTTGTAATCAATCAACATAATCATATGATAATATTCAATCCTTACACCTAAGGAAACGTTACTGAAATTAAGGAAACGTTACTGAAATATGCCATATTAGTTTCAAAAGATTTTTGTCATATTAAATACATAATTAATTGTATGCCTTGTTATTAATAGTGACCGACTTCTACAAATAATATATCTCTTTGTGGAATAATAATTGGTGTTTATAATTGATATTTTTTCTATTTCAAAATGTATACAACTGAAATAACGTTATCAAAATTCACTACTTTATTGTCTTGGAAAATATCCGAGTAGTAATACTAAAAATTTACTAAAACTTATTATAGTCGTCGATGGTATACAAAGAAAAAGGCGGGTGGTGTAAGTACTGCCAACTCAGCGTGGGACGCGCTGTAAGCGCAGACTCCCCGTGTGCGACGGGCTGCCTGCCCGTGCAGGGGCCGGCGCTGCGCGGGTTGCCGGGAGACGCAGGAGCCGGCCGTGGATATTGATTGGCTGGCAGGAGGCGGCGCGCTCGTCGCCATGGCAACGCATCCAAACGCCAGACGCAAACACATCGCCACCTGGCGGGGGGCCAGCGCCCACCTGCCGCCACTTCCTCCCTCCCCTCCTCAACCATCCCCCTGTCCTCGCGGCCCTGCAGCGAGCGTAGCGACCAACACCCGGCCTGCATCCGATACTGTGCAGGCGGAACATGGCCGCTGGAAAACCCTGCGCGGGGGCGAAATGCCAGCGTCAGAAGTTAAGGAAGAATGTCCCATTTTCAATTATATTTTATAACTGTTCAATTTAGACTATTTTACAACAAATCACACATAAAATTGAAAGGTAAACGAACTTAGCTTTTCTTTACAATGTTCAACATGTGCACCTGTAGTTAAACGGCACACATCCACCCTGAAGTCCAATTAATTCTTCCCACACTTTGGTTAACAAGTTCGGAGTAATGGAAGCAGTAAATAGCCTCTTCAATTCTGTGTCTCAACTCTGGTAAATCATTGGATGGTGACGGAATGTAGACGCGATATTTCTAAAGCCCCAAAGGAAATATTCGCATGGAGTATGGCGCGAACCAAAATTCACAAAGCCAAAGTATGTTCTTCACGGCTTAAGGAATTTTAACAAGAAGTGTTTTAGTATAATTCCTCGTCCAAAATCAGGTCCAAAGCTGGGGTGTGGTTAGTATTTTTTCCAAGTCTTTTTCACTTTTATCGGAACCGTTTCATTATAAAAATTAAAAATTCTATCTGCTAGTAAAATGATTCGATAGTCGACGTAACTGCTCCGGCAGCGAATTCTAGCGGTGGGTGCGAAAACTACGTGTGATTTTCGTCAAGAAATGTAGTTGAAAACACAATTTTTTTTTTATATTTATCACGCTCGGCATTATTTTAAAGAATTTTAAAGTAAATTTCGTGTCTCGAGTTTCATATTACAATTGTGTTTGCAACATGAGGACACGTGAATTTGCTAGTTTCCAGGTTTTGATGTTACACATACATTTGTCCAGTACTGAAAGAATCGCTCAAATTTAATTTATCAGAGATTTGCAAGTCACCCTGCATAATGCAGCTTTTGGCCGATTATTGAGAGAAGCCTAATATGTCCACCAAGTTCTGTCCCTGCCCGAACACGCCCGAATATTCACCTTCGGCCAACCTCGGGATTTGTTTTATTTTTGCGCAGGAAAAATGAATTCAAATATTAAAAGTGGTCGGTTAGGTTAGCTACATTAAACCACTTTAGAACACTATGGACGGTTAGCTAGGTTAGTATAGTTACATGAAAATAAACAAGAGAAATATAAATATATATAAATAAACCCGAGGTTGGCCGAAGGTGAATTGTTCGGGCGTGTTCGGGCAGGGACAGAACTTGATGGACATCTCAGGCTTCTCTGCTCGGACCTCCCCTCCCCTCCTACCCCCCCTCCACCGGCGCGGGTCGCGTGCCGACCGGAAGTGCGGTGCGTGCTCTGGGGGGTTGTCAGTGAGTCACAATCAGGACACACGCGTGCGACCTGCCCCCTCCACCCCCCCATCACCTGCCGTCACCTGCCATCACCCCTCTCCACACCTTTCGGAAATATCTTCCTCCGGGTTTCGAACTCGTGTTCCCGAATATCACTTGCCCCCCAACCCCCTTTATTTTCCCCTCCACGCAAAGCAGGGCGTTGGAACCCCTTCCCACAGCCCCCCCCCCCCCTCCAATTCCTTGTTTGTTCCACTCAAAACACCTCAGTCATAAGTGGCGGACGCAGGGAGAGAAGAGTTGGTGGGGATATATTCCCCCCCCCCTTCCCCTTGAAATTGTGGGGAAAAAAAGGCAAATTATTGTGAAGAAAGTATGTCACTGTGTGAATAGCCACGTCATCCAACGTCTGCTACTATAGTTCCATTTGTCAGTGCGTTAGTGTCAATAGAAATGTAATTTTTTTTATAAAATTGTTCATAATTTTTTTCTTCAAAAATTCATCTCCCCCCTCCTCCCCCCCAAAAAAATATTTCTGAATCCGCCCCTGAAATACACTTAACATCGCAATCGCAACAGAGGCAGCCTGGTGGTCCTCGCTGTCCGTGGTTGCCTGTTCGAGCCTCTGCCCTTTTCTTCAGCGGTTACTAGAAGAGAACCATTGGTTAAACCTAAAAAAAAATTTCAGGCCAAGGAACAAAATAATCTGTTGATATTTATGCCCGTTTTTAGAAAGAAAAAAAAATTGGTTGTCTGTAAAGTCGGTTTACGGACGATAGTTTAACGTGACAGTCATAACAAAACATTGATGAAATTATTGCATACTTTTATGGATAAAATTGAATCATTTTTATTGAATTATCACTATTTTGTATGGATACAAAGAAGGAGTGAAATTAAATCTACAATTTAATTGATAAATTTACTTTTATTTGCACTCATTAATTCAAATATGTTTAACTTTAACGAAGAGATTATTTTAACTATAACTTTTATACATGTTTGCTATTTAACTTCTTCCAGTCTGTGTTATTCTGTTAAGGATAGGACGATGATAGAAAAAGTAGGAAACGAATGGGAGTGCTTCAAGTTTAATGTGCCTCGAAAAAGTCAACTCGATGGTTGTTCCAATCGAGTGGAAGATAGTTAGATGCGGCGCAAGCGTACAATGAGCGTAACGGGACACAGCGTAACGGGACAATGTGCGTTACGGGACACTTTCGTGCGTGCAGCCGGTATTCATCGATTTATTAGACGTCACGTGAAAACATTTTTCAGGCCAAGGAACAAAATAATCTGTTGAAATTTATGCCCGTTTTTAAAGAAAAATCTCTGAACAAAAATATTGTGGACGTAATGTTTTTATTTCTCAGTGGGAATATTAGTGTCATGCATTACGCATAGGTCGTGAGGGAAGTTACGATGACCTTATTTGTATTTTGTATCTGCCTTTTTTCGTTTATAATATTAGTTAATAGATTTTTCTCGCTAGTGGCTAGTGATACGGGTATTTTTTAAAGATATTATTGAGCTTCCTTGTTAGTTACTGGACTAAATGATTTAGTTTTGTTGTCTTAACGCACTTAATGTACGCGTGAGGAACGTCTGTTAAAAGCTTAGATTCAGGAGCCGTGGCGTGAAACGCGAACAGATGAAAGTCACGAGCCAACGTGTGGGTGGCTGTTAAGAAAGACAAAGTTAACGCGTGGTGGGGCGAGGGTGTAGAGTCATGGGGCTGAAGCAGAGAAACGGCCGAGTCACGGCTGGTGGCAGCTGCCCCTGGCGAGGCGGCAACCCGCGGCTCGGCTGTCCGGCGCGGGCTGCGGCACTACCCCTGTCACCCCTGTCACCCCTACCAGGCGCGGGTGAGCTGATGGCCGGGGGTGATCGATATCAGCGGGGGGTGTCCGCCAGACACCTGCCGTGCGCGCGACCACCCGGTAGCCGGCGACGTGTGGTACTGGGGAAGCCTTCATTCACAGACGAGAGAGCCACTCCCCAAGTTCACGCTCGCTTTTTTTTTTTTCCGTACCACAGCAGGTGTATTTATTTGGGGGGGAAAAAATTCGCGGGCATTTATTCTCCAAATGCGTGGGTTTAACTTATAAGATGTCATTCTTAAAATTAGCAAGAAGTAATTTAAAGAAATTTTCAGTAAATGAAGATAAAACGGTATCTGGTTTTTTTGAGTCAAAAGAAGCATATGATAGGTTAGCTACATTATAAATACTTTAAAACATTGTGAATGGTTGGTTATATAGCTACATTAAAAATACTGTAAAATCATTTTATGGTTGCTTAGCAAATAACTTTTTAATGTGTAGCTATCCAGCGCTAGGAAACCGTTTACATGATTTCACAGTATCTTTAATGTAGCTATTCTAACCAAATCAACCGTCCACGATGATTTAAAGTATTTATAATGTAGCTAACCTAACCTAATTGACCATTAGTTATCATGAGTTGTTAAAAAAAAAACGAAGATACGATCGGGCGATTGGCTCTCTCGTCTGTGAAAAGAAGGCTTCCCGTGCTACGGCTGGTGAACGTGACCGTATATATCGACACAACTTTAAATTTGCATTATAAACTGTTAAAAAAAGGGGGAGGTGGTTGTCTGTAAAGTTGGTTTACGGACGAAAATTTTAGTACGTGATAACGTAATATAAAATTTTTTAAATTGCTGCTTTTGAAAAGGCCCGCCTTAACCTGTTTGATATTATAGATTTTCTCGCACGGTGGTTGGCCGCTTCTTGCACACTCGGCTCAGGCGGAACGTGACAGTGAGTCATGCTTTTTCGTGCGTGCAGCCGGCGTTCATAGATTTATGAGACGTTATCACGTCAAAAAACATTATTTCGCTCTATTTTCACATTTAATCACCGTAAAATATGTATTTGAACACCTGCAGATATATGGGATTCGCGTGACCTCTGGCCCAAGTGTTTTGTAAGTGGGGTTAACCATAGATGAATGTGCTCAAAAATAATGTGATGGGCTCTTTAGGTCTCTGGCGTGACCCTGGGGAGGGGGGGGGGGTGTTGTGCTCCGCTGGTCCTACGTCATTATAACAAGTAGTGCAAACCTTACCACCACCAGTCCTACTGTGACACATCCTGTCATGTTGGGCGGACACAGCGTATGCCAAGTCTGAAACCTTGAGTTCTTGCCGAATGTTTCCCTTTCAGTCAGAATGCATTATTTTAGAAATGGAACTGCTTGCCCCAATGCGCCGTGGGCTGGAGCAGGCGCGAGACTAGAGTGACTGTTGGACGTATATTGAAACATGTTTACGTTGGCAGCCTTGCCCCAAAGACCACCTGCGCTGCGCAGTCACTTGTTTGCACGGCCTGTTCGCCGACAGAACTCTCGGAAACGTGTCTCACGACGGATGCAGCCGTTGCACTCCACATATTGCAGGCCCGGGTTGCAATTGCCTAAGTTTGTTGTCATTCATGTGTTGTGTATTCAAATACGTCCCACATCAAAATGCTACTTTGAATATAAAATTTTGGTGTTTGAAACTTTGTGCGTAAGAAAACGGGGAGGGGCCCGAAATAAAAGGTCCTTAATTTTCCTCGACGACCCTGATTCCAACAATGCTCAAACCTCATCTGTCTTCCCTTCATTTCTCTAATGGCCCTGTGTCGACGTTAATCTTAGTTCATTCGTCAATGTGATGCATGATCAGTTGCTAACTGCGGTAACCATCTTAAAACGCTATTAATATGGATGTTTATCGTGGTGAATGTATCAGTCGAAACTGTGCGCGTAATTTTACGCTCGAAACAAAATAAAACTAACTTCAAATAACACCGTGTTTCCGTCAGGGGGTTGGTATACGTGTATTACTACAGTGTCACCTGGCTACCGCGTTTTGTGTTTGGTTTGTGGAAACAGGTTCACAGAACTGTGTTTAAAAATATATGTTCTAATCCATACTCATTGACCACCATATAAGCACCATTTCCTCAGTGTTTCGGGTGCAATATGGCGAAGGTGTGGTGGTCACTTCGACCTCGTCACAGTATGCAATCTCCCGATAATTCATAGCTTCTTGTGTTCGGTGACTAAATCTCCAATGGTTCTAGCGTCCAAGAACGCCCTCCCACCTCGTATCACGCTGACAACACGTGCTGATATCGAGTTTTCGTATCTGGATGATTTTCAGTTCGTACTCTGAACGTCCTCAACCAGACCATCTTGTTTTTTTGTTTAACCTGAGATGTTATCTGTCGTGTCACGACCACGCGAGAGCGGAGATACTGCGCCGACTGCAGGCGATAGCGACCGGCTGAAGATGTTAGCATGCCGTAGCGTGGACTTAGCTGGCGTTACTTCGGTTTACAGCCTTCGTAGCGCAACGCACGGACCTAGTGGAGGTAAGGAACACATTGCCGTGTTCATCTGCATTTCGCTATCAGTATTTTTTAATGCCTGTTAATCTTTGCAAATCATTTTCATGCCCTATGTTGTAGGTGATCTCTTCTGACGTTAAACATTTGCAAACATATTTTGGCCCAATTTTTGTTGTTGTAATTTTTATAATATAAATTTCCGTGAAGGTGTTAACTGAGATTTGGGTCCAGGATTCCGTGGCACTTGTATTTTTGGAAAGATCACAAAGAGCGACCGTTGCAAAACTGTTTTAAAGTCCAAAGTTGTGACGAGTGTGTACTTTTCAAGTTGGTATGCATGTCTAGCTTCAAACGGCGGTTCTGCGAAAAGCGTCAACAATTGCAGCTCGGGTTTGTGAGCCGCTGACCTCGGGGTTTATGGACTGAATGTGGATTAGTACATGCCATGGTCTTAAGGCTAGTATACTCTCGCGCCAGTTGATTTGTTTTATTTTCTCTTCACTACTATTATTTGAGGGTTAGTTCTTGAATTCCTACACGATACCTTTGTTGCATTTGTGTCATTGGTTGAAGAATTTGCGCAAAGTGATGACGTAAACTTGCTCGAGCGAATACCTGCTGAAAACATTTGCGACAAACCAAAAACTGCAAGGGAGTTTATCGTGTTAAAATTTCAGTTTTAACCCTTAAATAACGGCAATGACGAGAAAATGAAAAATTCAACAGAGTGTAAGAGCGAACCTAAGTCCCGTCGATGTCGAGATGGGAGATGGCCGTGGGGGGTCGAGTGGTCCTGCCGCTACGTTGTTAAAAATGCGCACCTTAAATTTACGAAAAACGCCGGTTAAATTCATTCAGGGATCCTCGTCAATGTACGGATCTCGTCGTAAATTAACAGCCACTTATTTCACTTACACTGAACACGAATCCACAAAATTTTAACTGGTGTACAAATAAAAATCATTAGAAATTTGTTGAGTCACTACTTATCTGTTTACAACGAAACAAAGAACTTGGGAGTCGGAATCTAGACTAGATTTTTTTTACGAAGATTCAGTTATCTGTAATAACGTTTATCTCGGGTAAATTCTCGTTGAGAAGTCCGTAAGTGGACGGTATATTGTAACAGCGTGGACGGCCAGCAAGGCAGCTGTGAGCTGGTCCATGGTTCGAGTCCCGGAGTGCACTACTGTCCCTACTGTCCCTGCTGTCCCTACTGTCCCTACTGTCCCTGCTGTCCCTACTGTCCCTGCTGTCCCTACTGTCCCTGCTTTCCCTGCTGTCCCTGCTGTCCCTGCTGTCCCTGCTTTCCCAGCTGTCCCTGCTGTCCCTGCTGTACCTGCTGTACCTGCTGTCCCTGCTGTCCCTGCTGTCCCTGCTGTCCCTGCTGTCCCTACTGTCCCTGTTGTCCCTACGGGTCGCCGCGCAAGTAGTTCTCGGCCGGCAGTCGTCATTGCAGTGGCTCTTGTCAGCCCTGAGTGCAGTCTTAGTCGCTTCTCTATTGCAATTCATTTTAAGTAATATTAATTATTAATATCCATACATAATTTGTGACTATGTATTTTGAATGTGAATTTAATAATGAATTTTATTGTGTTAAATTTTTGTAGTAGTATTTTTATATGTTGTTTTATTTTGTCCGTATTCACTTTTCAATGCGTTGTGTGTGATTGCTTCGATATCCGCGTCTACATTACACATTTGATTTTTTTCCTTTGTTATTTGTATTTGTTTTATTCGTGTGTAGTGCTAGCCTGTTTGGGATGTGTTCGTCAGCCGACGCTCTGTAATGTGCAAATAAATACAATTATTGCGACTAACAGTTTACGCTAACAGCACTATTTCAGCCTGTAAGGAATCGTCTGTGTCTGCCACATGCACCAGGGACGTAAGGGACTCTTCAGTGTTGAAATCATTCAAGGAGGTGATGGTTTATCTTCTGGTCACCAGGTTTCGTACATTATTCCAAATGACTCCGTATGTATTAAATTATTTTGTCATCGGTAGTGAATTTCGCAATCCTGAATCTGATAGGTTTCCCAAGCCATAAAGAGTCAGTGCGACTCTTAAGTGGAAAGTGAAACCATATTTTGTGCGACATATGACGCTAGCTGTTACGTGGGCCCTTAACTACTAGCAAAAAATAAAACAAGAGTCTGGCTAGATGTTCAATTCCAAAAATGAAAAGAATTTTCTGTTATGCCACACAAAAAAAAAAAAAATATGTGGCTACCAAAAGTAAATTAATTTTCACTGGCTTGTTTAGGATGAACTCCATAGTTCTACGTACACTCGGTCAAATGCCACCCACTCATTGGCTGCTGTCTTGTGAGACGTCCCAACATAGCAGCCTGTGATTATTATAAAGCTTTGGTTGGGTGTTTCTCACTGGCCCAGAGTCATCCAGGTGAGTTGTGAGCCAATAGCAGAGGTATCACTGAGGTATAACTATTTGTATTTTAGCCTATCGCGAAATGAATTTCCGAATTTTTCCGGTCTCTATATATTAGTAATACATTACGAAAGCCCCTATCTAGCGGCTGTGCTCAAAACTACTTCATAAAACTAGGTCTCGGTCTGGGCAAAGAGTTGCTCCCCCGTGTGCGATTGAGGGGAGGATGTGGCGTTCCCCCCTCCCCCCGTGTGCGAGTGAGGGGAGGGAGTGGGGAGGGAGGCGGCTCCCCTCCCCCCTGCGCAGTGGCGCGGCGCGCGGCGGCCGGCAACAGGCGAGGTAGGCGCGCCTCCACCCTGCATGTCTGTGGCCCCGTGTCGACGTAGCTGCGTCGGCAGCGCGTTCTAGCGGCGGTGCGGGAACTACGAGTGATTCGCGTCCAGAAATGTAGTTGGAAAAAAAAGGGGGGCGGGGGGTTTGTCTGTAAAGTCGGTTTACGGACGCTAATTTTACGTGATAACGTCATAAGAAAACATCGATGACAATCTGCATATTATTTTAATTTTCAAATATTATTTATTATGCAAATTTAACTTAAATAATTTGTTTAAATATAATCACGAACAATCACCTAAAAAGCCCGCCTGAACGTGTTTGATATTATAGAAGATTTTCTCGCACGGTGGTTGGCCGGTTCTTGCAAGCTCGGCTCAGGCGGAACGTGACAATTTTTCGTGCGTGCAGCCGGCGTTCATCGATTTATAAGACGTTATCACGTCAAAAAATTATTATGTTTATCAGGGGGAGCTGAATTGTTGCCCCTTGGAAGGGCAGCCCTTCAGGATTTTTCTGGAAATGTTTTGTTTGTACAGCGACTGGAAGGGCAGCCCATCCAATTTTCTGAAATCATGTTTCTTTAAGTTTTGAAATAATCCTGAAAACTTGCCCCTTGGAAGAGCAGCCCTTCAGGATTTTTCTGACAGTGTTTTTGAAAGGTTGTCTGAATTGTTGCCCCTTGGATGGGCAGCCCTTCAGGATTTTTCTGACAGTGGTTTAGGTTAGGTTAGGTCAGGTTAGGTTAGGTCAGGTTAGGTTAGGTCAGGTCAGGTTAGGTCAGGTCAGGTCACTTTACAAACTAACCACTGTCAGAAAAATCCTGAAGGGCTGCCCATCCAAGGGGCAGCATTTCAGTCGCCCCGTTTATCACACTCGGGCCTATTTTGAAGAACGCCGCGTTAAATTTCGCGTGCGAATGTGGTATTGTAAGCGTATTTGCAGCACGAGAACACGGGGCCGAGGCTAGAAGTGGCCAGTGCTGCACACCTGCGCGAGCAAGCAGCAGATAGTGAGCTCGAGCCCAGATGGACTCAACGACGCAGATACGGCTCGAGTTGGGAAGTACGCTCGCAGGCCCCTTCACTAGCCGAGGGGGGGGGGGGGGGTCGTCGTCTCACGCACGCGGCCCGTGCGCCGCTGATAAAGACGCTCAGTCGAGGGCTGATAAGCACCTGTGACGTCACGTGTCGCCCGCAGACCATCATCCCCCAGGCGCGCGCTCCTGGCTGTTCTCTTGCGGGTCTTTCTGATGTGTAACACCTTAGCTCTCGGGTCTTTATGATGTATAACACCTTAGCTCTCGGTGCACGGCATTTGGTGGGAGTAATTTAGTGGAACGGAAGTGGCATGGAACGGAAATGTGCAACAACCGCGGTGCTGGCATCTGTGCCTGATGTCGCTAACCGAAGTTCACAAAGACAAAGGAAAACTTCATAGTATTAATTTTTTTAATGAATTGTAACAAGATGGGCAGTATTTTGTCGAAAATCAGGTTAAAGTCGAGTTTTATTGTTTTTAAGTCGTTTTCGCTTTTATCGGAGCCGTTCCATTACGTATATAGTTTAAAATTTTCTCTCTTCAAATCGTATGATTCGATAGTCGACGAAGCTGCTCCGGCAGCGAATAGAGGCTTTGCGGATCCTACGTGTGATTTGCGTTCAGAAATGTATTTGGAAACACAATTTACGTATATTTATCTGGCTCTTAATAATTTTTAAAGAATTGTACATAAAGTTTCAATGTGGTAGTATAAGTACATTTGCAACATGAAAACACATGGATTTGCCAGTTACCGGGGTTAGATGTGGCACATCAGTGGCGAGTGCTGAGGTCTTGCTCACGTGTTTGTGTTTCACGGGGCCATTTTCAATTCAAAAGTTTTTATTAACACATACTTTACACTTTACAGGTTTGATACTTACAATGAGACATCCCAGCACTCAGTGCTATTTTGCCTAATATAATTGAAATATTTATAAGACATTATTTAAATAACGTGGTTCAATGCCTAGATCTGTGAGCGCAGAACGTGCGGAATGGTTTGTGGTTCGTCTCTTCGTTAGCTCGTCGGTGTCATGGGAACGGTCAACACTCCTGGGTGCGTTCCGAGGGAACACTGGCTACTGTGGCTTTACCGCGGTGCGACGGTCCGCAGACCCCGAAACCATCGTCAACTCCACAGTTTGTATATTAATTGTTTGTAAATCTTAGTACATTTATCTAAAACATTTGTCTGAAATAATTTTTCATGATACATACTATTATTTCAAGGGGTTGAAGAAATCTGGGGTTGAATAAAAATATGAATAAAACTTCCCTTCCACGTACACTGTAGAATCTTTTTTTTTAAGTATGTATTATAAAAACATTTGTTAAAATTAATTTTTGTAACCAACCATTATTACAAGGGGCGGACATAACAAGAGGTGTAAAAAATCGTTGCTTTTTTTTTTAGATAGATATCCAACAAATCCGTTATAATTTCTTGTATGAATCGTAATCTTTATGTAAAACTTTGGCTAAAATAATTTTTGATTAAATTAATTATTATCATAAAACAGGGGTGTAAATTTAAAAAAAATGCATAACATTTTTAGTATAAATTTGTTCAAATAATAATATCGTAAACCTTATGGCGCAAAGCAAATTTTTATACGATTACGTTATTAATGCAAGGGATGAAAAATAGTGTTTGAAGGTTAAAAAATTAACTCACTACTTTAGTTGGCATAATATCCCCACGTTATAAGCTATTCAATGCTGGATGCATTGAGTTAAAAACATTCGTAATATTTTCGTTGAATGAAAATGAGAAAATGTATAATCGATAATTTTGTAATAATGTAGAACATAACAGATGTTACGTACATTAAGTTCTTAAAATGTTCCAGAAGTTAATAGAAGTTTGAAAATATTTCCAGAGGATATAGGTCTTTCGAAATCTTCCTACGCCTGTAAGCTGTGCCGAAAGTTTTTTTTTTTGCAAGGAGGACCCAGGTTTAGAATCGGTCAGTTTTTTTTTTTTTCGTTTTATTCTTTTAGCCTACTGTTTTACAGGACGTTTAACAGTCATCAGAGCTAGCTTGTCACAAAAACATATCACACAACATTATATCAGTTATTCTTATTGCTAGATGTTAAGAAAAATGCAATTAATTATTACGTAAGATGAAATAATATTCGAATTCAAAATACAGATTTATAACATTTTAAAATTAAAGTAACCTTCATAATAGGCTATACTAGAAAAATATCTTCATATATATTAGGGAAATATCGGGGGGGATGAAATGCTGCCCCTTGGAAGGGCAGCCCTTCAGGATTTTTCTGACAGTGGTTAGTTTAGGTCAGGTCAGGTCAGGTCAGGTCAGGTCAGGTTAGGTCAGGTTAGGTTAGGTTAGGTCAGGTCAGGTCAGGTCAGGTCAGGTCAGGTCAGGTCAGGTCAGGTCACTTTACAAACTAATCAGTCAGAAAAATCCTGCCCATCCAAGGGGCAGCATTTCAGTCGCCCCGAAATATCATCCGTATTACCATATATTGATAAATTTTTTGTTTCCAAAATAACTTAAGTTAAAAAAAAAGCTTTAATCTTTAGGGGGGGGGGGGGGAGGTTGTTTGCTTGTCCACTACACGCACCCATGTGTGCCCAGGGTGCTGAGTGTGTTGCTTGTCTGGTGGCAGGCGGGCGGCCGTAGCGCAGTTGCAGCCCCGGTCTCAGGCGCAGCGATGCAAGACATGGCAACACTGCAGCAGCCCGTGGTCACCTCGCCGGCTCCCGCCCCGCCCGGCGCAGCTCGAGGTGAGACATGCTGCCGTCTCCGTGTCTCCGTGTCTCCGTGTCTCCGTGTCTCCGTGTCTCTGTGCTCGCTCCCGATACTCGCCCACGGAGTTCATTCAGATACTTCCCGGCTTGTAAACATTCCTTTGGCTTTGCGAACCTTGGTTCGCGCCATAGCACAGAGGTTACACACTTCCGTTCCATTAGATTACTCCTACCAAATGCCGTATACCGAGAGCTAAGATGTAACACGTAAAAAAAAGGGGGGGCCGGGTTGTCTGTGAAGTCGGTTTACGGACTATAATTTTACGTGATAAACGTCATAAGAAAACATTGATGAAAAAATTATTGCATTCTTTTTTAATTTTTAAATATTATTTATTACAGTTTTTTGCAAAATATAATTTAAATAATTTGTTTAAATATAATCACGAACAATTAGTTTAAAAAAAGCCCGCCTTAACCTGTTTGGTATTATAGAAGATTTTCTCGCATTGTGGTGGCCGGTTCTTGGACGCTCGGCTCAGGCGGAACGTGACAATTTTTCGTGCGTGCAGCCGGCGTTCATCGATTTATAAGACGTTATCACGTCAAAAACAAAAACCCTTAAGATTGATAATTTTTTTAATGAAGCAAAATTACGGCGGTGTCATTAGCCTATGTACTTGAAATACCAGGAACGTAGCTAAGATTGAACTTAAATATTAAGCTCGTACTAACCTAGAATTAGTAGTACACATCAGAATCGCAACTATTTAACTTGTCTTTATAAATGCATCGACATGTAATGTCTATCCCAAGGCAACAAGTGAAACACAAAATGTCTGAACGATTAAAAATACGTGTTTCTTAAGAAAATTGGCGTATAGTTTT